>NW_022145594.1:9388562-9896062 GCF_000002235.5 Strongylocentrotus purpuratus
AGAGAAGCTCAAGCGAACATAATGATACCTCTTAGAAGTCCATGCAAATGTAAAACATGCTTTCAAATGGCCTCTTTTATAGCGGCAAAAATGACAGTATATACGCGATTTTAATCGTTTTCTTTTGATGCGCAAGAAATAATGATGAGAGAGATAAACCGATGTCAAGAACAGATAGAGAAGCTCAAGCGCAACATAATGATACCTCTTAGAAGTCCATGGTATCCTTTTTAAGAAAGATATTTGCAAATGTAAAACATGCTTCAAATGGCTCCTTTTATAGCGCAAAATGACAGTATATACGCGATTTAATCGTTTTCTTTCGATTGCGCAAGAAATAATGATGAGAGAGATAAACCGATGTCAAGAACAGATAGAGAAGCTCAAGCGCAACATAATGATACCTCTTAGAAGTCCATGGTATCCTTTTTAAGAAAGATATTTGCAAATGTAAAAACATGCTTCAAATGGCTCCTTTTATAGCGCAAAATGACAGTATATACGCGATTTAATCGTTTTCTTTTCGATTGCGCAAGAAATAATGATGAGAGAGATAAACCGATGTCAAGAACAGATAGAGAAGCTCAAGCGCAACATAATGATACCTCTTAGAAGTCCATGGTATCCTTTTTAAGAAAGATATTTGCAAATGTAAAACATGCTTCAAATGGCTCCTTTTATAGCGCAAATGACAGTATATACGCGATTAATCGTTTTCTTTCGATTGCGCAAGAAATAATGATGAGAGAGAGAAAACCGATGTCAAGAACAGATAGAGAAGCTCAAGCGCAACATAATGATACCTCTTAGAAGTCCATGGCTTTCTTTTTAAGAAAGATATTTGCAAATGTAAAACATGCTTCAAATGGCTCCTTTTATAGCGCAAAATGACAGTATATACGCGATTTAATCGTTTTCTTTTGATTGCGCACGCAAGAAATAATGATGAGAGAGATAAACCGATGTCAAGAACAGATAGAGAAGCTCAAGCGCAACATAATGATACCTCTTAGAAGTCCATGGTATCCTTTTTAAGAAAGATATTTGCAAATGTAAAACATGCTTCAAATGGCTCCTTTTATAGCGCAAAATGACAGTATATACGCGATTTAATCGTTTTCTTTTGATTGCGCAAGAAATAATGATGAGAGAGATAAACGATGTCAAGAACAGATAGAGAAGCTCAAGCGCAACATAATGATACCTCTTAGAAGTCCATGGCTTTCTTTTTAAGAAAGATATTTGCAAATGTAAAAACATGCTTCAAATGGCTCCTTTTATAGCGCAAAATGACAGTATATACGCGATTTAATCGTTTTCTTTTGATTGCGCAAGATAATAATGATGAGAGAGATAAACCGATGTCAAGAACAGATAGAGAAGCTCAAGCGCAACATAATGATACCTCTTAGAAGTCCATGGTATCCTTTTTAAGAAAGATATTTGCAAATGTAAAACATGCTTCAAATGGCTCCTTTTATAGCGCAAAATGACAGTATATACGCGATTTAATCGTTTTCTTTTGATTGCGCAAGAAATAATGATGAGAGAGATAAACCGATGTCAAGAACAGATAGAGAAGCTCAAGCGCAACATAATGATACCTCTTAGAAGTCCATGGGTATCCTTTTTAAGAAAGATATTTGCAAATGTAAAACATGCTTCAAATGGCTCCTTTTATAGCGCAAAATGACAGTATATACGCGATTTAATCGTTTTCTTTTGATTGCGCAAGAAATAATGATGAGAGAGATAAACCGATGTCAAGAACAGATAGAGAAGCTCAAGCGCAACATAATGATACCTCTTAGAAGTCCATGGTATCCTTTTTAAGAAAGATATTTGCAAATGTAAAACATGCTTCAAATGCTCCTTTTATAGCGCAAAATGACAGTATATACGCGATTAATCGTTTTCTTTTGATTGCGCAAGAAATAATGATGAGAGAGATAAACCGATGTCAAGAACAGATAGAGAAGCTCAAGCGCAAACATAATGATACCTCTTAGAAGTCCATGGCTTTCTTTTAAGAAAGATATTTGCAAATGTAAAACATGCTTCAAATGGCTCCTTTTATAGCGCAAAATGACAGTATATACGCGATTTAATCGTTTTCTTTTGATGCGCAAGAAATAATGATGAGAGAGATAAACCGATGTCAAGAACAGATAGAGAAGCTCAAGCGCAACATAATGATACCTCTTAGAAGTCCATGGTATCCTTTTTAAGAAAGATATTTGCAAATGTAAAACATGCTTCAAATGGCTCCTTTTATAGCGCAAAATGACAGTATATACGCGATTTAATCGTTTCTTTCGATTGCGCAAGAAATAATGATGGGAGAGATAAACCGATGTCAAGAACAGATAGAGAAGCTCAAGCGCAACATAATGATACCTCTTAGAAGTCCATGGTATCCTTTTAAGAAAGATATTTGCAAATGTAAAACATGCTTCAAATGGCTCCTTTTATAGCGCAAAATGACAGTATATACGCGATTTAATCGTTTTCTTTCGATTGCGCAAGAAATAATGATGAGAGAGATAAACCGATGTCAAGAACAGATAGAGAAGCTCAAGCGCAACATAATGATACCTCTTAGAAGTCCATGGCTTTCTTTTTAAGAAAGATATTTGCAAATGTAAAACATGCTTCAAATGGCTCCTTTATAGCGCAAAATGACAGTATATACGCGATTTAATCGTTTTCTTTTGATTGCGCAAGAAATAATGATGAGAGAGATAAACCGATGTCAAGAACAGATAGAGAAGCTCAAGCGCAACATAATGATACCTCTTAGAAGTCCATGGTATCCTTTTTAAGAAAGATATTTGCAAATGTAAAACATGCTTCAAATGGCTCTTTTATAGCGCAAAATGACAGTATATACGCGATTTAATCGTTTTCTTTGATTGCGCAAGAAATAATGATGAGAGAGATAAACCGATGTCAAGAACAGATAGAGAAGCTCAAGCGCAACATAATGATACCTCTTAGAAGTCCATGGCTTTCTTTTTAAGAAAGATATTTGCAAATGTAAAACATGCTTCAAATGGCTCCTTTTATAGCGCAAAATGACAGTATATACGCGATTTAATCGTTTTCTTTTGATTGCGCAAGAAATAATGATGAGAGAGATAAACCGATGTCAAGAACAGATAGAGAAGCTCAAGCGCAACATAATGATACCTCTTAGAAGTCCATGGCTTTCTTTTTAAGAAAGATATTTGCAAATGTAAAACATGCTTCAAATGGCTCCTTTTATAGCGCAAAATGACAGTATATACGCGATTTAATCGTTTTCTTTTGATTGCGCAAGAAATAATGATGAGAGAGATAAACCGATGTCAAGAACAGATAGAGAAGCTCAAGCGCAACATAATGATACCTCTTAGAAGTCCATGGTATCCTTTTTAAGAAAGATATTTGCAAATGTAAAACATGCTTCAAATGGCTCTTTTATAGCGCAAAATGACAGTATATACGCGATTTAATCGTTTTCTTTTGATTGCGCAAGAAATAATGATGAGAGAGATAAACCGATGTCAAGAACAGATAGAGAAGCTCAAGCGCAACATAATGATACCTCTTAGAAGTCCATGGTATCCTTTTAAGAAAGATATTTGCAAATGTAAAACATGCTTCAAATGGCTCCTTTTATAGCGCAAAATGACAGTATATACGCGATTTAATCGTTTTTCTTGATTGCGCAAGAAATAATGATGAGAGAGAAAACCGATGTCAAGAACAGATAGAGAAGCTCAAGCGCAACATAATGATACCTCTTAGAAGTCCATGGTATCCTTTTAAGAAAGATATTTGCAAATGTAAAACATGCTTCAAATGGCTCCTTTTATAGCGCAAAATGACAGTATATACGCGATTTAATCGTTTTCTTTTGATTGCGCAAGAAATAATGATGAGAGAGATAAACCGATGTCAAGAACAGATAGAGAAGCTCAAGCGCAACATAATGATACCTCTTAGAAGTCCATGGCTTTCTTTTTAAGAAAGATATTTGCAAATGTAAAACATGCTTCAAATGGCTCTTTTATAGCGCAAAATGACAGTATATACGCGATTAATCGTTTTCTTTTGATTGCGCAAGAAATAATGATGAGAGAGATAAACCGATGTCAAGAACAGATAGAGAAGCTCAAGCGCAACATAATGATACCTCTTAGAAGTCCATGGATCCTTTTTAAGAAAGATATTTGCAAATGTAAAACATGCTTCAAATGGCTCCTTTTATAGCGCAAAATGACAGTATATACGCGATTTAATCGTTTTCTTTTGATTGCGCAAGAAATAATGATGAGAGAGATAAACCGATGTCAAGAACAGATAGAGAAGCTCAAGCGCAACATAATGATACCTCTTAGAAGTCCATGGTATCCTTTTTAAGAAAGATATTTGCAAATGTAAAACATGCTTCAAATGGCTCCTTTTATAGCGCAAAATGACAGTATATACGCGATTTATCGTTTTCTTTCGATTGCGCAAGAAATAATGATGAGAGAGATAAACCGATGTCAAGAACAGATAGAGAAGCTCAAGCGCAACATAATGATACCTCTTAGAAGTCCATGGTATCCTTTTAAGAAAGATATTTGCAAATGTAAAACATGCTTCAAATGGCTCCTTTTATAGCGCAAAATGACAGTATATACGCGATTTAATCGTTTTCTTTCGATTGCGCAAGAAATAAAGATGAGAGAGATAAACCGATGTCAAGAACAGATAGAGAAGCTCAAGCGCAACATAATGATACCTCTTAGAAGTCCATGGTATCCTTTTTAAGAAAGATATTTGCAAATGTAAAACATGCTTCAAATGGCTCCTTTTATAGCGCAAAATGACAGTATATACGCGATTTAATCGTTTTCTTTTGATTGCGCAAGAAATAATGATGAGAGAGATAAACCGATGTCAAGAACAGATAGAGAAGCTCAAGCGCAACATAATGATACCTCTTAGAAGTCCATGGCTTCCTTTTAAGAAAGATATTTGCAAATGTAAAACATGCTTCAAATGGCTCCTTTTATAGCGCAAAATGACAGTATATACGCGATTTAATCGTTTTTTTGATTGCGCAAGAAATAAGATGAGAGAGATAAACCGATGTCAAGAACAGATAGAGAAGCTCAAGCGCAACATAATGATTACCTCTTAGAAGTCCATGGTATCTTCTTTTTAAGAAAGATATTTGCAAATGTAAAACATGCTTCAAAGGCTCCTTTTATAGCGCAAAATGACAGTATATACGCGATTTAATCGTTTTCTTTTGATTGCGCAAGAAATAATGATGAGAGAGATAAACCGATGTCAAGAACAGATAGAGAAGCTCAAGCGCAACATAATGATACCTCTTAGAAGTCCATGGTATCCTTTTTAAGAAAGATATTTGCAAATGTAAAACATGCTTCAAATGGCTCCTTTTATAGCGCAAAATGACAGTATATACGCGATTTAATCGTTTTCTTTTGATTGCGCAAGAAATAATGATGAGAGAGATAAAACCGATGTCAAGAACAGATAGAGAAGCTCAAGCGCAACATAATGATACCTCTTAGAAGTCCATGGTATCCTTTTTAAGAAAGATATTTGCAAATGTAAAACATGCTTCAAATGGCTCCTTTTATAGCGCAAAATGACAGTATATACGCGATTTAATCGTTTTCTTTTGATTGCGCAAGAAATAATGATGAGAGAGATAAACCGATGTCAAGAACAGATAGAGAAGCTCAAGCGCAACATAATGATACCTCTTAGAAGTCCATGGTATCCTTTTTAAGAAAGATATTTGCAAATGTAAAACATGCTTCAAATGGCTCCTTTTATAGCGCAAAATGACAGTATATACGCGATTTAATCGTTTTCTTTCGATTGCGCAAGAAATAATGATGAGAGAGATAAACCGATGTCAAGAACAGATAGAGAAGCTCAAGCGCAACATAATGATACCTCTTAGAAGTCCATGGTATCCTTTTTAAGAAAGATATTTGCAAATGTAAAACATGCTTCAAATGGCTCCTTTTATAGCGCAAAATGACAGTATATACGCGATTTAATCGTTTTCTTTTGATTGCGCAAGAAATAATGATGAGAGAGATAAACCGATGTCAAGAACAGATAGAGAAGCTCAAGCGCAACATAATGATACCTCTTAGAAGTCCATGGTTATCCTTTTTAAGAAAGATATTTGCAAATGTAAAACATGCTTCAAATGGCTCCTTTTATAGCGCAAAATGACAGTATATACGCGATTTAATCGTTTTCTTTGATTGCGCAAGAAATAATGATGAGAGAGATAAACCGATGTCAAGAACAGATAGAGAAGCTCAAGCGCAACATAATGATACCTCTTAGAAGTCCATGGTATCCTTTTTAAGAAAGATATTTGCAAATGTAAAACATGCTTCAAATGGCTCCTTTTATAGCGCAAATGACAGTATATACGCGATTTAATCGTTTTCTTTCGATTGCGCAAGAAATAATGATGAGAGAGATAAACCGATGTCAAGAACAGATAGAGAAGCTCAAGCGCAACATAATGATACCTCTTAGAAGTCCATGGTATCCTTTTTAAGAAAGATATTTGCAAATGTAAAACATGCTTCAATGGCTCTTTTATAGCGCAAAATGACAGTATATACGCGATTTAATCGTTTTCTTTTGATTGCGCAAGAAATAATGATGAGAGAGATAAACCGATGTCAAGAACAGATAGAGAAGCTCAAGCGCAACATAATGATACCTCTTAGAAGTCCATGGCTTCCTTTTTAAGAAAGATATTTGCAAATGTAAAACATGCTTCAAATGGCTCCTTTTATAGCGCAAAATGACAGTATATACGCGATTTAATCGTTTTTTTTGATTGCGCAAGAAATAATGATGAGAGAGATAAACCGATGTCAAGAACAGATAGAGAAGCTCAAGCGCAACATAATGATACCTCTTAGAAGTCCATGGTATCCTTTTTAAGAAAGATATTTGCAAATGTAAAACATGCTTCAAATGGCTCCTTTTATAGCGCAAAATGACAGTATATACGCGATTTAATCGTTTTCTTTTGATTGCGCAAGAAATAATGATGAGAGAGATAAACCGATGTCAAGAACAGATAGAGAAGCTCAAGCGCAACATAATGATACCTCTTAGAAGTCCATGGTATCCTTTTTAAGAAAGATATTTGCAAATGTAAAACATGCTTCAAATGGCTCCTTTTATAGCGCAAAATGACAGTATATACGCGATTTAATCGTTTTCTTTTGATTGCGCAAGAAATAATGATGAGAGAGATAAACGATGTCAAGAACAGATAGAGAAGCTTTCTTAAAAAAGAAAGCCATGGACTTCTAAGAGGTATCATTATGTTGCGCTTGAAGCTTCTCTATCTGTATAGAGAAGCTTCAAGCGCAACATAATGATACCTCTTAGAAGTCCATGGCTTTTCTTTAAGAAAGATATTTGCAAATGTAAAACATGCTTCAAATGGCTCCTTTTATAGCGCAAAATGACAGTATATACGCGATTTAATCGTTTTCTTTTGATTGCGCAAGAAATAATGATGATGAGAGAGATAAACCGATGTCAAGAACAGATAGAGAAGCTCAAGCGCAACATAATGATACTCTTAGAAGTCCATGGTATCCTTTTAAGAAAGATATTTGCAAATGTAAAACATGCTTCAAATGGCCCTTTTATAGCGCAAAATGACAGTATATACGCGATTTAATCGTTTCTTTTGATTGCGCAAGAAATAATGATGAGAGAGATAAACCGATGTCAAGAACAGATAGAGAAGCTCAAGCGCAACATAATGATACCTCTTAGAAGTCCATGGTATCCTTTTTAAGAAAGATATTTGCAAATGTAAAACATGCTTCAAATGCTCCTTTTATAGCGCAAAATGACAGTATATACGCGATTTAATCGTTTTCTTTTGATTGCGCAAGAAATAATGATGAGAGAGATAAACCGATGTCAAGAACAGATAGAGAAGCTCAAGCGCAACATAATGATACCTCTTAGAAGTCCATGGTATCCTTTTTAAGAAAGATATTTGCAAATGTAAAACATGCTTCAAATGGCTCCTTTTATAGCGCAAAATGACAGTATATACGCGATTTAATCGTTTTCTTTTGATTGCGCAAGAAATAATGATGAGAGAGATAAACCGATGTCAAGAACAGATAGAGAAGCTCAAGCGCAACATAATGATACCTCTTAGAAGTCCATGGCTTCCTTTTTAAGAAAGATATTTGCAAATGTAAAACATGCTTCAAATGGCTCCTTTTATAGCGCAAAATGACAGTATATACGCGATTTAATCGTTTTCTTTTGATTGCGCAAGAAATAATGATGAGAGAGATAAACCGATGTCAAGAACAGATAGAGAAGCTCAAGCGCAACATAATGATACCTCTTAGAAGTCCATGGTATCCTTTTTAAGAAAGATATTTGCAAATGTAAAACATGCTTCAAATGGCTCCTTTTATAGCGCAAAATGACAGTATATACGCGATTTAATCGTTTTCTTTTGATTGCGCAAGAAATAATGATGAGAGAGATAAACCGATGTCAAGAACAGATAGAGAAGCTCAAGCGCAACATAATGATACCTCTTAGAAGTCCATGGTATCCTTTTTAAGAAAGATATTTGCAAATGTAAAACATGCTTCAAATGGCTCCTTTTATAGCGCAAAATGACAGTATATACGCGATTTAATCGTTTTCTTTTGATTGCGCAAGAAATAATGATGAGAGAGATAAACCGATGTCAAGAACAGATAGAGAAGCTCAAGCGCAACATGATGATACCTCTCAGAAGTCCATGGTATCCTTTTAAGAAAGATATTTGCAAATGTAAAACATGCTTCAAATGGCTCCTTTTATAGCGCAAAATGACAGTATATACGCGATTTAATCGTTTTCTTTTGATTGCGCAAGAAATAATGATGAGAGAGATAAACCGATGTCAAGAACAGATAGAGAAGCTCAAGCGCAACATAATGATACCTCTTAGAAGTCCATGGTATCCTTTTTAAGAAAGATATTTGCAAATGTAAAACATGCTTCAAATGGCTCCTTTTATAGCGCAAAATGACAGTATATACGCGATTTAATCGTTTTCTTTTGATTGCGCAAGAAATAATGATGAGAGAGATAAACCGATGTCAAGAACAGATAGAGAAGCTCAAGCGCAACATAATGATACCTCTTAGAAGTCCATGGCTTTCTTTTTGAGAAAGATATTTGCAAATGTAAAACATGCTTCAAATGGCTCCTTTTATAGCGCAAAATTACAGTATATACGCGATTTAATCGTTTTCTTTTGATTGCGCAAGAAATAATGATGAGAGAGATAAACCGATGTCAAGAACAGATAGAGAAGCTCAAGCGCAACATAATGATACCTCTTAGAAGTCCATGGCTTTCTTTTTAAGAAAGATATTTGCAAATGTAAAACATGCTTCAAATGGCTCCTTTTATAGCGCAAAATGACAGTATATACGCGATTTAATCGTTTTCTTTTGATTGCGCAAGAAATAATGATGAGAGAGATAAACCGATGTCAAGAACAGATAGAGAAGCTCAAGCGCAACATAATGATACCTCTTAGAAGTCCATGTATCCTTTTTAAGAAAGATATTTGCAAATGTAAAACATGCTTCAAATGGCTCCTTTTATAGCGCAAAATGACAGTATATACGCGATTTAATCGTTTCTTTGATTGCGCAAGAAATAATGATGAGAGAGATAAACCGATGTCAAGAACAGATAGAGAAGCTCAAGCGCAACATAATGATACCTCTTAGAAGTCCATGGTATCCTTTTTAAGAAAGATATTTGCAAATGTAAAACATGCTTCAAATGGCTCCTTTATAGCGCAAAATGACAGTATATACGCGATTTAATCGTTTTCTTTTGATTGCGCAAGAAATAATGATGAGAGAGATAAACCGATGTCAAGAACAGATAGAGAAGCTCAAGCGCAACATAATGATACCTCTTAGAAGTCCATGGTATCCTTTTTAAGAAAGATATTTGCAAATGTAAAACATGCTTCAAATGGCTCCTTTTATAGCGCAAAATGACAGTATATACGCGATTTAATCGTTTTCTTTTGATTGCGCAAGAAATAATGATGAGAGAGATAAACCGATGTCAAGAACAGATAGAGAAGCTCAAGCGCAACATAATGATACCTCTTAGAAGTCCATGGTATCCTTTTTAAGAAAGATATTTGCAAATGTAAAACATGCTTCAAATGGCTCCTTTTATAGCGCAAAATGACAGTATATACGCGATTTAATCGTTTTCTTTTGATTGCGCAAGAAATAATGATGAGAGAGATAAACCGATGTCAAGAACAGATAGAGAAGCTCAAGCGCAACATAATGATACCTCTTAGAAGTCCATGGCTTTCTTTTTAAGAAAGATATTTGCAAATGTAAAACATGCTTCAAATGGCTCCTTTTATAGCGCAAAATGACAGTATATACGCGATTTAATCGTTTTCTTTTGATTGCGCAAGAAATAATGATGAGAGAGATAAACCGATGTCAAGAACAGATAGAGAAGCTCAAGCGCAACATAATGATACCTCTTAGAAGTCCATGGTATCCTTTTTAAGAAAGATATTTGCAAATGTAAAACATGCTTCAAATGGCTCCTTTTATAGCGCAAAATGACAGTATATACGCGATTTAATCGTTTTCTTTTGATTGCGCAAGAAATAATGATGAGAGAGATAAACCGATGTCAAGAACAGATAGAGAAGCTCAAGCGCAACATAATGATACCTCTTAGAAGTCCATGGCTTTCTTTTTAAGAAAGATATTTGCAAATGTAAAACATGCTTCAAATGGCTCCTTTTATAGCGCAAAATGACAGTATATACGCGATTTAATCGTTTTCTTTTGATTGCGCAAGAAATAATGATGAGAGAGATAAACCGATGTCAAGAACAGATAGAGAAGCTCAAGCGCAACATAATGATACCTCTTAGAAGTCCATGGCTTTCTTTTTAAGAAAGATATTTGCAAATGTAAAACATGCTTCAAATGGCTCCTTTTATAGCGCAAAATGACAGTATATACGCGATTTAATCGTTTTCTTTTGATTGCGCAAGAAATAATGATGAGAGAGATAAACCGATGTCAAGAACAGATAGAGAAGCTCAAGCGCAACATAATGATACCTCTTAGAAGTCCATGGTATCCTTTTAAGAAAGATATTTGCAAATGTAAAACATGCTTCAAATGGCTCCTTTTATAGCGCAAAATGACAGTATATACGCGATTTAATCGTTTTCTTTTATTGCGCAAGAAATAATGATGAGAGAGATAAACCGATGTCAAGAACAGATAGAGAAGCTCAAGCGCAACATGATGATACCTCTTAGAAGTCCATGGTATCCTTTTTAAGAAAGATATTTGCAAATGTAAAACATGCTTCAAATGGCTCCTTTTATAGCGCAAAATGACAGTATATACGCGATTTAATCGTTTTCTTTTGATTGCGCAAGAAATAATGATGAGAGAGATAAACCGATGTCAAGAACAGATAGAGAAGCTCAAGCGCAACATGATGATACCTCTTAGAAGTCCATGGTATCCTTTTTAAGAAAGATATTTGCAAATGTAAAACATGCTTCAAATGGCTCCTTTTATAGCGCAAAATGACAGTATATACGCGATTTAATCGTTTTCTTTTGATTGCGCAAGAAATAATGATGAGAGAGATAAACCGATGTCAAGAACAGATAGAGAAGCTCAAGCGCAACATGATGATACCTCTTAGAAGTCCATGGTCTTTTTAAGAAAGATATTTGCAAATGTAAAACATGCTTCAAATGGCTCCTTTTATAGCGCAAAATGACAGTATATACGCGATTTAATCGTTTTCTTTTGATTGCGCAAGAAATAATGATGAGAGAGATAAACCGATGTCAAGAACAGATAGAGAAGCTCAAGCGCAACATAATGATACCTCTTAGAAGTCCATGGTATCCTTTTAAGAAAGATATTTGCAAATGTAAAACATGCTTCAAATGGCTCCTTTTATAGCGCAAAATGACAGTATATACGCGATTTAATCGTTTTCTTTTGATTGCGCAAGAAATAATGATGAGAGAGATAAACCGATGTCAAGAACAGATAGAGAAGCTCAAGCGCAACATAATGATACCTCTTAGAAGTCCATGGTATCCTTTTTAAGAAAGATATTTGCAAATGTAAAACATGCTTCAAATGGCTCCTTTTATAGCGCAAAATGACAGTATATACGCGATTTAATCGTTTTCTTTTGATTGCGCAAGAAATAATGATGAGAGAGATAAACCGATGTCAAGAACAGATAGAGAAGCTCAAGCGCAACATAATGATACCTCTTAGAAGTCCATGGTATCCTTTTTAAGAAAGATATTTGCAAATGTAAAACATGCTTCAAATGGCTCCTTTTATAGCGCAAAATGACAGTATATACGCGATTTAATCGTTTTCTTTCGATTGCGCAAGAAATAATGATGAGAGAGATAAACCGATGTCAAGAACAGATAGAGAAGCTCAAGCGCAACATAATGATACCTCTTAGAAGTCCATGGTATCCTTTTTAAGAAAGATATTTGCAAATGTAAAACATGCTTCAAATGGCTCCTTTTATAGCGCAAAATGACAGTATATACGCGATTTAATCGTTTTCTTTTGATTGCGCAAGAAATAATGATGAGAGAGATAAACCGATGTCAAGAACAGATAGAGAAGCTCAAGCGCAACATGATGATACCTCTTAGAAGTCCATGGTATCCTTTTTAAGAAAGATATTTGCAAATGTAAAACATGCTTCAAATGGCTCCTTTTATAGCGCAAAATGACAGTATATACGCGATTTAATCGTTTTCTTTTGATTGCGCAAGAAATAATGATGAGAGAGATAAACCGATGTCAAGAACAGATAGAGAAGCTCAAGCGCAACATGATGATACCTCTTAGAAGTCCATGGTATCCTTTTTAAGAAAGATATTTGCAAATGTAAAACATGCTTCAAATGGCTCCTTTTATAGCGCAAAATGACAGTATATACGCGATTTAATCGTTTTCTTTTGATTGCGCAAGAAATAATGATGAGAGAGATAAACCGATGTCAAGAACAGATAGAGAAGCTCAAGCGCAACATGATGATACCTCTTAGAAGTCCATGGTATCCTTTTTAAGAAAGATATTTGCAAATGTAAAACATGCTTCAAATGGCTCCTTTTATAGCGCAAAATGACAGTATATACGCGATTTAATCGTTTTCTTTTGATTGCGCAAGAAATAATGATGAGAGAGATAAACCGATGTCAAGAACAGATAGAGAAGCTCAAGCGCAACATGATGATACCTCTTAGAAGTCCATGGTATCCTTTTTAAGAAAGATATTTGCAAATGTAAAACATGCTTCAAATGGCTCCTTTTATAGCGCAAAATGACAGTATATACGCGATTTAATCGTTTTCTTTTGATTGCGCAAGAAATAATGATGAGAGAGATAAACCGATGTCAAGAACAGATAGAGAAGCTCAAGCGCAACATGATGATACCTCTTAGAAGTCCATGGTATCCTTTTTAAGAAAGATATTTGCAAATGTAAAACATGCTTCAAATGGCTCCTTTTATAGCGCAAAATGACAGTATATACGCGATTTAATCGTTTTCTTTTGATTGCGCAAGAAATAATGATGAGAGAGATAAACCGATGTCAAGAACAGATAGAGAAGCTCAAGCGCAACATGATGATACCTCTTAGAAGTCCATGGTATCCTTTTTAAGAAAGATATTTGCAAATGTAAAACATGCTTCAAATGGCTCCTTTTATAGCGCAAAATGACAGTATATACGCGATTTAATCGTTTTCTTTTGATTGCGCAAGAAATAATGATGAGAGAGATAAACCGATGTCAAGAACAGATAGAGAAGCTCAAGCGCAACATAATGATACCTCTTAGAAGTCCATGGTATCCTTTTTAAGAAAGATATTTGCAAATGTAAAACATGCTTCAAATGGCTCCTTTTATAGCGCAAAATGACAGTATATACGCGATTTAATCGTTTTCTTTTGATTGCGCAAGAAATAATGATGAGAGAGATAAACCGATGTCAAGAACAGATAGAGAAGCTCAAGCGCAACATAATGATACCTCTTAGAAGTCCATGGTATCCTTTTTAAGAAAGATATTTGCAAATGTAAAACATGCTTCAAATGGCTCCTTTTATAGCGCAAAATGACAGTATATACGCGATTTAATCGTTTTCTTTCGATTGCGCAAGAAATAATGATGAGAGAGATAAACCGATGTCAAGAACAGATAGAGAAGCTCAAGCGCAACATAATGATACCTCTTAGAAGTCCATGGTATCCTTTTTAAGAAAGATATTTGCAAATGTAAAACATGCTTCAAATGGCTCCTTTTATAGCGCAAAATGACAGTATATACGCGATTTAATCGTTTTCTTTTGATTGCGCAAGAAATAATGATGAGAGAGATAAACCGATGTCAAGAACAGATAGAGAAGCTCAAGCGCAACATGATGATACCTCTTAGAAGTCCATGGTATCCTTTTTAAGAAAGATATTTGCAAATGTAAAACATGCTTCAAATGGCTCCTTTTATAGCGCAAAATGACAGTATATACGCGATTTAATCGTTTTCTTTTGATTGCGCAAGAAATAATGATGAGAGAGATAAACCGATGTCAAGAACAGATAGAGAAGCTCAAGCGCAACATGATGATACCTCTTAGAAGTCCATGGTATCCTTTTTAAGAAAGATATTTGCAAATGTAAAACATGCTTCAAATGGCTCCTTTTATAGCGCAAAATGACAGTATATACGCGATTTAATCGTTTTCTTTTGATTGCGCAAGAAATAATGATGAGAGAGATAAACCGATGTCAAGAACAGATAGAGAAGCTCAAGCGCAACATGATGATACCTCTTAGAAGTCCATGGTATCCTTTTTAAGAAAGATATTTGCAAATGTAAAACATGCTTCAAATGGCTCCTTTTATAGCGCAAAATGACAGTATATACGCGATTTAATCGTTTTCTTTTGATTGCGCAAGAAATAATGATGAGAGAGATAAACCGATGTCAAGAACAGATAGAGAAGCTCAAGCGCAACATAATGATACCTCTTAGAAGTCCATGGTATCCTTTTTAAGAAAGATATTTGCAAATGTAAAACATGCTTCAAATGGCTCCTTTTATAGCGCAAAATGACAGTATATACGCGATTTAATCGTTTTCTTTTGATTGCGCAAGAAATAATGATGAGAGAGATAAACCGATGTCAAGAACAGATAGAGAAGCTCAAGCGCAACATAATGATACCTCTTAGAAGTCCATGGTATCCTTTTTAAGAAAGATATTTGCAAATGTAAAACATGCTTCAAATGGCTCCTTTTATAGCGCAAAATGACAGTATATACGCGATTTAATCGTTTTCTTTGATTGCGCAAGAAATAATGATGAGAGAGATAAACCGATGTCAAGAACAGATAGAGAAGCTCAAGCGCAACATAATGATACCTCTTAGAAGTCCATGGTATCCTTTTTAAGAAAGATATTTGCAAATGTAAAACATGCTTCAAATGGCTCCTTTTATAGCGCAAAATGACAGTATATACGCGATTTAATCGTTTTCTTTTGATTGCGCAAGAAATAATGATGAGAGAGATAAACCGATGTCAAGAACAGATAGAGAAGCTCAAGCGCAACATGATGATACCTCTTAGAAGTCCATGGTATCCTTTTTAAGAAAGATATTTGCAAATGTAAAACATGCTTCAAATGGCTCCTTTTATAGCGCAAAATGACAGTATATACGCGATTTAATCGTTTTCTTTTGATTGCGCAAGAAATAATGATGAGAGAGATAAACCGATGTCAAGAACAGATAGAGAAGCTCAAGCGCAACATAATGATACCTCTTAGAAGTCCATGGTATCCTTTTTAAGAAAGATATTTGCAAATGTAAAACATGCTTCAAATGGCTCCTTTTATAGCGCAAAATGACAGTATATACGCGATTTAATCGTTTTCTTTTGATTGCGCAAGAAATAATGATGAGAGAGATAAACCGATGTCAAGAACAGATAGAGAAGCTCAAGCGCAACATAATGATACCTCTTAGAAGTCCATGGTATCCTTTTTAAGAAAGATATTTGCAAATGTAAAACATGCTTCAAATGGCTCCTTTTATAGCGCAAAATGACAGTATATACGCGATTTAATCGTTTTCTTTTGATTGCGCAAGAAATAATGATGAGAGAGATAAACCGATGTCAAGAACAGATAGAGAAGCTCAAGCGCAACATGATGATACCTCTTAGAAGTCCATGGTATCCTTTTTAAGAAAGATATTTGCAAATGTAAAACATGCTTCAAATGGCTCCTTTTATAGCGCAAAATGACAGTATATACGCGATTTAATCGTTTTCTTTTGATTGCGCAAGAAATAATGATGAGAGAGATAAACCGATGTCAAGAACAGATAGAGAAGCTCAAGCGCAACATAATGATACCTCTTAGAAGTCCATGGTATCCTTTTTAAGAAAGATATTTGCAAATGTAAAACATGCTTCAAATGGCTCCTTTTATAGCGCAAAATGACAGTATATACGCGATTTAATCGTTTTCTTTTGATTGCGCAAGAAATAATGATGAGAGAGATAAACCGATGTCAAGAACAGATAGAGAAGCTCAAGCGCAACATAATGATACCTCTTAGAAGTGCATGGTATCCTTTTTAAGAAAGATATTTGCAAATGTAAAACATGCTTCAAATGGCTCCTTTTATAGCGCAAAATGACAGTATATACGCGATTTAATCGTTTTCTTTTGATTGCGCAAGAAATAATGATGAGAGAGATAAACCGATGTCAAGAACAGATAGAGAAGCTCAAGCGCAACATAATGATACCTCTTAGAAGTCCATGGTATCCTTTTTAAGAAAGATATTTGCAAATGTAAAACATGCTTCAAATGGCTCCTTTTATAGCGCAAAATGACAGTATATACGCGATTTAATCGTTTTCTTTTGATTGCGCAAGAAATAATGATGAGAGAGATAAACCGATGTCAAGAACAGATAGAGAAGCTCAAGCGCAACATAATGATACCTCTTAGAAGTCCATGGTATCCTTTTTAAGAAAGATATTTGCAAATGTAAAACATGCTTCAAATGGCTCCTTTTATAGCGCAAAATGACAGTATATACGCGATTTAATCGTTTTCTTTTGATTGCGCAAGAAATAATGATGAGAGAGATAAACCGATGTCAAGAACAGATAGAGAAGCTCAAGCGCAACATAATGATACCTCTTAGAAGTCCATGGCTTTCTTTTTAAGAAAGATATTTGCAAATGTAAAACATGCTTCAAATGGCTCCTTTTATAGCGCAAAATGACAGTATATACGCGATTTAATCGTTTTCTTTCGATTGCGCAAGAAATAATGATGAGAGAGATAAACAGATGTCAAGAACAGATAGAGAAGCTCAAGCGCAACATAATGATACCTCT
Organism: Strongylocentrotus purpuratus; assembly: GCF_000002235.5. Classification (NCBI taxonomy): domain Eukaryota; kingdom Metazoa; phylum Echinodermata; class Echinoidea; order Camarodonta; family Strongylocentrotidae; genus Strongylocentrotus; species Strongylocentrotus purpuratus. Next base: position 9,406,134 of record NW_022145594.1, read on the forward strand.
TAGAAGTCCATGGCTTTCTTTTTAAGAAAGATATTTGCAAATGTAAAACATGCTTCAAATGGCTCCTTTTATAGCGCAAAATGACAGTATATACGCGATTTAATCGTTTTCTTTCGATTGCGCAAGAAATAATGATGAGAGAGATAAACCGATGTCAAGAACAGATAGAGAAGCTCAAGCGCAACATAATGATACCTCTTAGAAGTCCATGGTATCCTTTTTAAGAAAGATATTTGCAAATGTAAAACATGCTTCAAATGGCTCCTTTTATAGCGCAAAATGACAGTATATACGCGATTTAATCGTTTTCTTTTGATTGCGCAAGAAATAATGATGAGAGAGATAAACCGATGTCAAGAACAGATAGAGAAGCTCAAGCGCAACATGATGAAACCTCTTAGAAGTCCATGGTATCCTTTTTAAGAAAGATATTTGCAAATGTAAAACATGCTTCAAATGGCTCCTTTTATAGCGCAAAATGACAGTATATACGCGATTTAATCGTTTTCTTTTGATTGCGCAAGAAATAATGATGAGAGAGATAAACCGATGTCAAGAACAGATAGAGAAGCTCAAGCGCAACATAATGATACCTCTTAGAAGTCCATGGCTTTCTTTTTAAGAAAGATATTTGCAAATGTAAAACATGCTTCAAATGGCTCCTTTTATAGCGCAAAATGACAGTATATACGCGATTTAATCGTTTTCTTTTGATTGCGCAAGAAATAATGATGAGAGAGATAAACCGATGTCAAGAACAGATAGAGAAGCTCAAGCGCAACATAATGATACCTCTTAGAAGTCCATGGCTTTCTTTTTAAGAAAGATATTTGCAAATGTAAAACATGCTTCAAATGGCTCCTTTTATAGCGCAAAATGACAGTATATACGCGATTTAATCGTTTTCTTTTGATTGCGCAAGAAATAATGATGAGAGAGATAAACCGATGTCAAGAACAGATAGAGAAGCTCAAGCGCAACATAATGATACCTCTTAGAAGTCCATGGTATCTTTTTAAGAAAGATATTTGCAAATGTAAAACATGCTTCAAATGGCTCCTTTTATAGCGCAAAATGACAGTATATACGCGATTTAATCGTTTTCTTTTGATTGCGCAAGAAATAATGATGAGAGAGATAAACCGATGTCAAGAACAGATAGAGAAGCTCAAGCGCAACATAATGATACCTCTTAGAAGTCCATGGTATCCTTTTTAAGAAAGATATTTGCAAATGTAAAACATGCTTCAAATGGCTCTTTTATAGCGCAAAATGACAGTATATACGCGATTTAATCGTTTTCTTTTGATTGCGCAAGAAATAATGATGAGAGAGATAAACCGATGTCAAGAACAGATAGAGAAGCTCAAGCGCAACATGATGATACCTCTTAGAAGTCCATGGTATCCTTTTTAAGAAAGATATTTGCAAATGTAAAACATGCTTCAAATGGCTCCTTTTATAGCGCAAAATGACAGTATATACGCGATTTAATCGTTTTCTTTTGATTGCGCAAGAAATAATGATGAGAGAGATAAACCGATGTCAAGAACAGATAGAGAAGCTCAAGCGCAACCTAATGATACCTCTTAGAAGTCCATGGTATCCTTTTTAAGAAAGATATTTGCAAATGTAAAACATGCTTCAAATGGCTCCTTTTATAGCGCAAAATGACAGTATATACGCGATTTAATCGTTTTCTTTTGATTGCGCAAGAAATAATGATGAGAGAGATAAACCGATGTCAAGAACAGATAGAGAAGCTCAAGCGCAACATGATGATACCTCTTAGAAGTCCATGGTATCCTTTTTAAGAAAGATATTTGCAAATGTAAAACATGCTTCAAATGGCTCCTTTTATAGCGCAAAATGACAGTATATACGCGATTTAATCGTTTTCTTTCGATTGCGCAAGAAATAATGATGAGAGAGATAAACCGATGTCAAGAACAGATAGAGAAGCTCAAGCGCAACATAATGATACCTCTTAGAAGTCCATGGTATCCTTTTTAAGAAAGATATTTGCAAATGTAAAACATGCTTCAAATGGCTCCTTTTATAGCGCAAAATGACAGTATATACGCGATTTAATCGTTTTCTTTTGATTGCGCAAGAAATAATGATGAGAGAGATAAACCGATGTCAAGAAGAGATAGAGAAGCTCAAGCGCAACATGATGATACCTCTTAGAAGTCCATGGTATCCTTTTTAAGAAAGATATTTGCAAATGTAAAACATGCTTCAAATGGCTCCTTTTATAGTGCAAAATGACAGTATATACGCGATTTAATCGTTTTCTTTTGATTGCGCAAGAAATAATGATGAGAGAGATAAACCGATGTCAAGAACAGATAGAGAAGCTCAAGCGCAACATAATGATACCTCTTAGAAGTCCATGGTATCCTTTTTAAGAAAGATATTTGCAAATGTAAAACATGCTTCAAATGGCTCCTTTTATAGCGCAAAATGACAGTATATACGCGATTTAATCGTTTTCTTTTGATTGCGCAAGAAATAATGATGAGAGAGATAAACCGATGTCAAGAACAGATAGAGAAGCTCAAGCGCAACATAATGATACCTCTTAGAAGTCCATGGTATCCTTTTTAAGAAAGATATTTGCAAATGTAAAACATGCTTCAAATGGCTCCTTTTATAGCGCAAAATGACAGTATATACGCGATTTAATCGTTTTCTTTTGATTGCGCAAGAAATAATGATGAGAGAGATAAACCGATGTCAAGAACAGATAGAGAAGCTCAAGCGCAACATAATGATACCTCTTAGAAGTCCATGGTATCCTTTTTAAGAAAGATATTTGCAAATGTAAAACATGCTTCAAATGGCTCCTTTTATAGCGCAAAATGACAGTATATACGCGATTTAATCGTTTTCTTTTGATTGCGCAAGAAATAATGATGAGAGAGATAAACCGATGTCAAGAACAGATAGAGAAGCTCAAGCGCAACATAATGATACCTCTTAGAAGTCCATGGTATCCTTTTTAAGAAAGATATTTGCAAATGTAAAACATGCTTCAAATGGCTCCTTTTATAGCGCAAAATGACAGTATATACGCGATTTAATCGTTTTCTTTTGATTGCGCAAGAAATAATGATGAGAGAGATAAACCGATGTCAAGAACAGATAGAGAAGCTCAAGCGCAACATGATGATACCTCTTAGAAGTCCATGGTATCCTTTTTAAGAAAGATATTTGCAAATGTAAAACATGCTTCAAATGGCTCCTTTTATAGCGCAAAATGACAGTATATACGCGATTTAATCGTTTTCTTTTGATTGCGCAAGAAATAATGATGAGAGAGATAAACCGATGTCAAGAACAGATAGAGAAGCTCAAGCGCAACATAATGATACCTCTTAGAAGTCCATGGTATCCTTTTTAAGAAAGATATTTGCAAATGTAAAACATGCTTCAAATGGCTCCTTTTATAGCGCAAAATGACAGTATATACGCGATTTAATCGTTTTCTTTTGATTGCGCAAGAAATAATGATGAGAGAGATAAACCGATGTCAAGAACAGATAGAGAAGCTCAAGCGCAACATAATGATACCTCTTAGAAGTCCATGGTATCCTTTTTAAGAAAGATATTTGCAAATGTAAAACATGCTTCAAATGGCTCCTTTTATAGCGCAAAATGACAGTATATACGCGATTTAATCGTTTTCTTTTGATTGCGCAAGAAATAATGATGAGAGAGATAAACCGATGTCAAGAACAGATAGAGAAGCTCAAGCGCAACATAATGATACCTCTTAGAAGTCCATGGTATCCTTTTTAAGAAAGATATTTGCAAATGTAAAACATGCTTCAAATGGCTCCTTTTATAGCGCAAAATGACAGTATATACGCGATTTAATCGTTTTCTTTTGATTGCGCAAGAAATAATGATGAGAGAGATAAACCGATGTCTTACTTTTTTGACCTGGATGAGCGCATAGGCATTTGCACATGTCCTTTGCTTGCTCTCCAAAAAGAGCTCCTGATTGCTTGTTATTCTTATGTATTTGTACAATTTTATGTTACCATCTTTTTGTATTAGTAACCTGGAAACTACTAGACAAGTTGGAGTTCATGAAGTGTTGTTTTTATGTCATATTCTGATGTATCAGTTTTTGGATTTGGTTGTATCTCCAGTAGTTTGGTAGCCATGTATTCCTGTGTATTTCTATGTAAGTACCATTAGCTATTGTACATAGCCTGCTTTATTGAACTTGAATGTAGGGATTACAGATCAAAACACAATGAGGTCTATTCATCTTAGTGTCTTTGTTGCACTATGTTTAGGTGCCTCAGTGATTTACTTTGTGCAATGTAGTGAAGAATCTTTTGTACAGCCCATTCAATATGGTCCTCTCACCAGAAAGCACTTTCTCACTAGAAAGCACTTTCTAAAGAGAAGAATTTCCTACCATCCAAACTGTACAGCTTCCTTCCAACTAGAACTCCTGCATGCTGGAGATGTTCATCCCAATCCAGGGCCGGATAGGGAAGACGGTGATACACTCTCGTCATCAGTGAGACATCATACTGATCATCATTTTCAACATGCGACTAAGTATCCCCCAGCCGAACTCTTGCAATGGAGACATCCAAGGTTTCAGCTTCCCCAGGACGTCAATGATATCATTCAGTCACTTGGAATTCATCGAAGGAGAACGCGCAGAGGATCTCGGGGTGGCCAAAGAAAGAACAGTATCAGACGGAAGAGCCATGGTAATCCATCTTCGAACTTTCAACTTTGCTCTGTAAATGTACGGTCTGTCTGTAACAAGACTGCTCTGATACATGATTTCATATGCGATAGCAACGCGGACCTGATTGCCATGACAGAAACCTGGCTGACGGACAATGATGCAACGGTTCTGCATGAACTCATCCCTACTGGATATCGTTTTGTTCACCAACCACGGATGGGCCGTCGTGGTGGTGGAACCGGTCTCGCTTATAAAGAGACAATCAACGTCCATCAAGTTGCTGCGGGTGAAAAGGACTCCTTTGAGTTTGCAGAATATTCTATCTCATGTAAATCATTTCGCTTGCAACTAATTAATATCTATAGACCGCCCTATTCTGAATCACATCCAGTGACGGTTACATCTTTTGTATCAGAATTTAATGACTACATTCAATGTCATTTGTTGTCAAACACTCCTTTATTAATCATAGGAGATTTCAATATTCATGTGGATACTGCCAATGCAGATGCTAGACTCTTTGTAGATCTTCTCGAATCGCTCTGTTGTAAACAATTGGTTAATTTCTCTACACATGTACACGGTCACACCCTTGACCTCATGATATGTCGTCAGTCTGATGATATCGTATTTGGGTCACCATGGCCACATAGTTCTATATTATCTGATCACATTCCAGTCATGTGTTTTCTAAACTCTTCTAAACCTCCATTGCCTTCTAAACTGATATCATTTCGAAAGCTGTCTGCTATTGATGTGAATAGATTGAAGTTAGACATCGCTGAAAGCGAGCTCTGTATGCACACACCTAGTACCCTCACTGAACTAGCTTTGTTGTATGATACTACGCTTAGTGATATCTTAGAGAAACATGCCCCTGTTGTTACTAAACAGATAGTGTTACGTCCCCAAGTACCGTGGTATACTGACTGTGTCAGGACAGAAAAAAGGAAAAAGAGAAAGGCTGAAAAGCGCTGGTTGAAAACCAGGGCCGATAGTGATTGGGACAACTATAAGTCTGTTCGAAATGCAACATTGAAACTTTTGAACAAAGCTCGTGGAAAATATCACAGAGATCTGATCATGGAAAATAAGGATAATCAAAACAAGTTATTCAATGTTGTCAAGTCTCTATTGAACATGTCTAATAAACAACCCCTGATACCTTGTAGTACTGATAAACATAAGTTTGTGAATGACCTAGGTGATTATTTTCGTGACAAAGTCGTTAAAATCCACAAGAATATTGAAACTAGATTAGATGCAATGAATGAACCCAGGACCTATTCTCCATTAGCAACTTACCATGATGTCGATGTTTTGAGCAATTTCAAACCTCTTTCTGAGCACCAAGTTGAAAAACTTATACTTAACCTCAGTAAGAAGTCATGCTCTTTAGATCCTATGCCCACGAAACTTCTTCTACAATGTATCGACATATTAATTCCTGTGTTCACATCATTGATTAATCTTTCTCTCTCGACTGGTCATTTTCCCATGCAATGGAAAAATGCCCTCATCACACCTTTATTGAAAAAACCTGGTCTTGACGCAGATTTTAAGAACTTAAGACCTATCAGCAATCTGAAATATATATCGAAGTTGGTTGAGGGTGCTGCTACCCAGCAAATTATGGATCACCTCAATAACAACTCACTTTTGCCATGTACTCAGTCTGCATATAGACAATTCCATAGTACTGAAACCGCACTGCTAAGAATAAAGAGTGATTTATTGATGGCTATGGATTCCCAGAAAGTCTCTCTTTTACTGTTATTAGATCTAAGTAGTGCATTCGACACCATAGATCATTCTTGCTTATTAGAAACTTTAAAGACCTGTTTTGGTATAGATGGTAGTGTTCTTGAATGGATAGAGTCGTATTTGGCGAATAGATATCAGAAGGTCAAAATAGACGATGTGATCTCTGATGATTTGCCAGTGCCTTTCGGAGTTCCACAAGGTTCTCGGCTGGGTCCTTTGTTATTTACTCTGTACACTGCTAATCTCATTTCAAATGTTCGAACAAATTTCCCCGAGATATCATGCCACTGCTATGCAGATGACACACAGCTGTACGTATCATTCAGACCTGATGAACATGCTAAAGAGCGATGTGTCTCACTCCTAGAAACATGTGTTGACTATGTACGTGGATGGATGTTGCAAAATAGGCTCATGCTTAATGATGGTAAAACTGAATTAATGATCATTGGCACACCTAAACAGACATCCAAAATCAACTTGAACAGTGTATCAATTGGAGACTCTGTAATAGAACCATCTGTTAGTGCAAGAAATCTTGGAGTACAGTTCGATTCGAATTTGAATATGAGAGAGCACATCACAAATGTCTGTAAATCAGCATACTACATGATCTATAATCTCAGACGTATTCGTAAATATTTAGATAAGGACATTACGAAAGACATTGTACATGCATGTATTACCAATAAGCTGGACTATTGTAATGGTCTACTGTATGGGATCCCTGACTCTCAAATAGTGAGATTGCAACGGGTTCAAAACACCTGTGCAAGGCTGATCTGTGGTTGTTCTAAATTCACACGGATCACCCCAATTTTGAGAAATCTACATTGGTTACCAGTACGCCAGAGAATAACATTCAAAATCTTGCTGATTGTATATAAAGCACTTCTTGGTCAAGCTCCCACTTATATCAAAGAACTGTTGAATTTCAAACCTAATCAACACAATCGCAACTTGCGCAGTTCCCGAGATACTTTGTTGCTACAGATCCCATCTATCAAAACAAAAATAACGCTAGGTGATCGAGCATTTGCTTGTGCAGCCCCAAAACTCTGGAATAACTTGCCATTTGAAGTCAGGAAATCACCATCTGTAAACGTCTTTAAGTCAAAACTGAAAACACTTCTTTTTAATTAACTGTACCGTAAATCTAAGCATATCAGGAGCTCTTGTAGCGCAGTAGAATATATACCTAATGTTGGATAGTTTCTGCGCTTTATAAATGTACTATTATTATTATTATTATTATTAAGAACAGATAGAGAAGCTCAAGCGCAACATAATGATACCTCTTAGAAGTCCATGGTATCCTTTTTAAGAAAGATATTTGCAAATGTAAAACATGCTTCAAATGGCTCCTTTTATAGCGCAAAATGACAGTATATACGCGATTTAATCGTTTTCTTTTGATTGCGCAAGAAATAATGATGAGAGAGATAAACCGATGTCAAGAACAGATAGAGAAGCTCAAGCGCAACATAATGATACCTCTTAGAAGTCCATGGTATCCTTTTTAAGAAAGATATTTGCAAATGTAAAACATGCTTCAAATGGCTCCTTTTATAGCGCAAAATGACAGTATATACGCGATTTAATCGTTTTCTTTTGATTGCGCAAGAAATAATGATGAGAGAGATAAACCGATGTCAAGAACAGATAGAGAAGCTCAAGCGCAACATAATGATACCTCTTAGAAGTCCATGGTATCCTTTTTAAGAAAGATATTTGCAAATGTAAGACATGCTTCAAATGGCTCCTTTTATAGCGCAAAATGACAGTATATACGCGATTTAATCGTTTTCTTTTGATTGCGCAAGAAATAATGATGAGAGAGATAAACCGATGTCAAGAACAGATAGAGAAGCTCAAGCGCAACATGATGATACCTCTTAGAAGTCCATGGTATCCTTTTTAAGAAAGATATTTGCAAATGTAAAACATGCTTCAAATGGCTCCTTTTATAGCGCAAAATGACAGTATATACGCGATTTAATCGTTTTCTTTTGATTGCGCAAGAAATAATGATGAGAGAGATAAACCGATGTCAAGAACAGATAGAGAAGCTCAAGCGCAACATGATGATACCTCTTAGAAGTCCATGGTATCCTTTTTAAGAAAGATATTTGCAAATGTAAAACATGCTTCAAATGGCTCCTTTTATAGCGCAAAATGACAGTATATACGCGATTTAATCGTTTTCTTTTGATTGCGCAAGAAATAATGATGAGAGAGATAAACCGATGTCAAGAACAGATAGAGAAGCTCAAGCGCAACATAATGATACCTCTTAGAAGTCCATGGTATCCTTTTTAAGAAAGATATTTGCAAATGTAAAACATGCTTCAAATGGCTCCTTTTATAGCGCAAAATGACAGTATATACGCGATTTAATCGTTTTCTTTTGATTGCGCAAGAAATAATGATGAGAGAGATAAACCGATGTCAAGAACAGATAGAGAAGCTCAAGCGCAACATAATGATACCTCTTAGAAGTCCATGGTATCCTTTTTAAGAAAGATATTTGCAAATGTAAAACATGCTTCAAATGGCTCCTTTTATAGCGCAAAATGACAGTATATACGCGATTTAATCGTTTTCTTTTGATTGCGCAAGAAATAATGATGAGAGAGATAAACCGATGTCAAGAACAGATAGAGAAGCTCAAGCGCAACATAATGATACCTCTTAGAAGTCCATGGTATCCTTTTTAAGAAAGATATTTGCAAATGTAAAACATGCTTCAAATGGCTCCTTTTATAGCGCAAAATGACAGTATATACGCGATTTAATCGTTTTCTTTTGATTGCGCAAGAAATAATGATGAGAGAGATAAACCGATGTCAAGAACAGATAGAGAAGCTCAAGCGCAACATAATGATACCTCTTAGAAGTCCATGGTATCCTTTTTAAGAAAGATATTTGCAAATGTAAAACATGCTTCAAATGGCTCCTTTTATAGCGCAAAATGACAGTATATACGCGATTTAATCGTTTTCTTTTGATTGCGCAAGAAATAATGATGAGAGAGATAAACCGATGTCTTACTTTTTTGACCTGGATGAGCGCATAGGCATTTGCACATGTCCTTTGCTTGCTCTCCAAAAAGAGCTCCTGATTGCTTGTTATTCTTATGTATTTGTACAATTTTATGTTACCATCTTTTTGTATTAGTAACCTGGAAACTACTAGACAAGTTGGAGTTCATGAAGTGTTGTTTTTATGTCATATTCTGATGTATCAGTTTTTGGATTTGGTTGTATCTCCAGTAGTTTGGTAGCCATGTATTCCTGTGTATTTCTATGTAAGTACCATTAGCTATTGTACATAGCCTGCTTTATTGAACTTGAATGTAGGGATTACAGATCAAAACACAATGAGGTCTATTCATCTTAGTGTCTTTGTTGCACTATGTTTAGGTGCCTCAGTGATTTACTTTGTGCAATGTAGTGAAGAATCTTTTGTACAGCCCATTCAATATGGTCCTCTCACCAGAAAGCACTTTCTCACTAGAAAGCACTTTCTAAAGAGAAGAATTTCCTACCATCCAAACTGTACAGCTTCCTTCCAACTAGAACTCCTGCATGCTGGAGATGTTCATCCCAATCCAGGGCCGGATAGGGAAGACGGTGATACACTCTCGTCATCAGTGAGACATCATACTGATCATCATTTTCAACATGCGACTAAGTATCCCCCAGCCGAACTCTTGCAATGGAGACATCCAAGGTTTCAGCTTCCCCAGGACGTCAATGATATCATTCAGTCACTTGGAATTCATCGAAGGAGAACGCGCAGAGGATCTCGGGGTGGCCAAAGAAAGAACAGTATCAGACGGAAGAGCCATGGTAATCCATCTTCGAACTTTCAACTTTGCTCTGTAAATGTACGGTCTGTCTGTAACAAGACTGCTCTGATACATGATTTCATATGCGATAGCAACGCGGACCTGATTGCCATGACAGAAACCTGGCTGACGGACAATGATGCAACGGTTCTGCATGAACTCATCCCTACTGGATATCGTTTTGTTCACCAACCACGGATGGGCCGTCGTGGTGGTGGAACCGGTCTCGCTTATAAAGAGACAATCAACGTCCATCAAGTTGCTGCGGGTGAAAAGGACTCCTTTGAGTTTGCAGAATATTCTATCTCATGTAAATCATTTCGCTTGCAACTAATTAATATCTATAGACCGCCCTATTCTGAATCACATCCAGTGACGGTTACATCTTTTGTATCAGAATTTAATGACTACATTCAATGTCATTTGTTGTCAAACACTCCTTTATTAATCATAGGAGATTTCAATATTCATGTGGATACTGCCAATGCAGATGCTAGACTCTTTGTAGATCTTCTCGAATCGCTCTGTTGTAAACAATTGGTTAATTTCTCTACACATGTACACGGTCACACCCTTGACCTCATGATATGTCGTCAGTCTGATGATATCGTATTTGGGTCACCATGGCCACATAGTTCTATATTATCTGATCACATTCCAGTCATGTGTTTTCTAAACTCTTCTAAACCTCCATTGCCTTCTAAACTGATATCATTTCGAAAGCTGTCTGCTATTGATGTGAATAGATTGAAGTTAGACATCGCTGAAAGCGAGCTCTGTATGCACACACCTAGTACCCTCACTGAACTAGCTTTGTTGTATGATACTACGCTTAGTGATATCTTAGAGAAACATGCCCCTGTTGTTACTAAACAGATAGTGTTACGTCCCCAAGTACCGTGGTATACTGACTGTGTCAGGACAGAAAAAAGGAAAAAGAGAAAGGCTGAAAAGCGCTGGTTGAAAACCAGGGCCGATAGTGATTGGGACAACTATAAGTCTGTTCGAAATGCAACATTGAAACTTTTGAACAAAGCTCGTGGAAAATATCACAGAGATCTGATCATGGAAAATAAGGATAATCAAAACAAGTTATTCAATGTTGTCAAGTCTCTATTGAACATGTCTAATAAACAACCCCTGATACCTTGTAGTACTGATAAACATAAGTTTGTGAATGACCTAGGTGATTATTTTCGTGACAAAGTCGTTAAAATCCACAAGAATATTGAAACTAGATTAGATGCAATGAATGAACCCAGGACCTATTCTCCATTAGCAACTTACCATGATGTCGATGTTTTGAGCAATTTCAAACCTCTTTCTGAGCACCAAGTTGAAAAACTTATACTTAACCTCAGTAAGAAGTCATGCTCTTTAGATCCTATGCCCACGAAACTTCTTCTACAATGTATCGACATATTAATTCCTGTGTTCACATCATTGATTAATCTTTCTCTCTCGACTGGTCATTTTCCCATGCAATGGAAAAATGCCCTCATCACACCTTTATTGAAAAAACCTGGTCTTGACGCAGATTTTAAGAACTTAAGACCTATCAGCAATCTGAAATATATATCGAAGTTGGTTGAGGGTGCTGCTACCCAGCAAATTATGGATCACCTCAATAACAACTCACTTTTGCCATGTACTCAGTCTGCATATAGACAATTCCATAGTACTGAAACCGCACTGCTAAGAATAAAGAGTGATTTATTGATGGCTATGGATTCCCAGAAAGTCTCTCTTTTACTGTTATTAGATCTAAGTAGTGCATTCGACACCATAGATCATTCTTGCTTATTAGAAACTTTAAAGACCTGTTTTGGTATAGATGGTAGTGTTCTTGAATGGATAGAGTCGTATTTGGCGAATAGATATCAGAAGGTCAAAATAGACGATGTGATCTCTGATGATTTGCCAGTGCCTTTCGGAGTTCCACAAGGTTCTCGGCTGGGTCCTTTGTTATTTACTCTGTACACTGCTAATCTCATTTCAAATGTTCGAACAAATTTCCCCGAGATATCATGCCACTGCTATGCAGATGACACACAGCTGTACGTATCATTCAGACCTGATGAACATGCTAAAGAGCGATGTGTCTCACTCCTAGAAACATGTGTTGACTATGTACGTGGATGGATGTTGCAAAATAGGCTCATGCTTAATGATGGTAAAACTGAATTAATGATCATTGGCACACCTAAACAGACATCCAAAATCAACTTGAACAGTGTATCAATTGGAGACTCTGTAATAGAACCATCTGTTAGTGCAAGAAATCTTGGAGTACAGTTCGATTCGAATTTGAATATGAGAGAGCACATCACAAATGTCTGTAAATCAGCATACTACATGATCTATAATCTCAGACGTATTCGTAAATATTTAGATAAGGACATTACGAAAGACATTGTACATGCATGTATTACCAATAAGCTGGACTATTGTAATGGTCTACTGTATGGGATCCCTGACTCTCAAATAGTGAGATTGCAACGGGTTCAAAACACCTGTGCAAGGCTGATCTGTGGTTGTTCTAAATTCACACGGATCACCCCAATTTTGAGAAATCTACATTGGTTACCAGTACGCCAGAGAATAACATTCAAAATCTTGCTGATTGTATATAAAGCACTTCTTGGTCAAGCTCCCACTTATATCAAAGAACTGTTGAATTTCAAACCTAATCAACACAATCGCAACTTGCGCAGTTCCCGAGATACTTTGTTGCTACAGATCCCATCTATCAAAACAAAAATAACGCTAGGTGATCGAGCATTTGCTTGTGCAGCCCCAAAACTCTGGAATAACTTGCCATTTGAAGTCAGGAAATCACCATCTGTAAACGTCTTTAAGTCAAAACTGAAAACACTTCTTTTTAATTAACTGTACCGTAAATCTAAGCATATCAGGAGCTCTTGTAGCGCAGTAGAATATATACCTAATGTTGGATAGTTTCTGCGCTTTATAAATGTACTATTATTATTATTATTATTATTAAGAACAGATAGAGAAGCTCAAGCGCAACATAATGATACCTCTTAGAAGTCCATGGTATCCTTTTTAAGAAAGATATTTGCAAATGTAAAACATGCTTCAAATGGCTCCTTTTATAGCGCAAAATGACAGTATATACGCGATTTAATCGTTTTCTTTTGATTGCGCAAGAAATAATGATGAGAGAGATAAACCGATGTCAAGAACAGATAGAGAAGCTCAAGCGCAACATAATGATACCTCTTAGAAGTCCATGGTATCCTTTTTAAGAAAGATATTTGCAAATGTAAGACATGCTTCAAATGGCTCCTTTTATAGCGCAAAATGACAGTATATACGCGATTTAATCGTTTTCTTTTGATTGCGCAAGAAATAATGATGAGAGAGATAAACCGATGTCAAGAACAGATAGAGAAGCTCAAGCGCAACATGATGATACCTCTTAGAAGTCCATGGTATCCTTTTTAAGAAAGATATTTGCAAATGTAAAACATGCTTCAAATGGCTCCTTTTATAGCGCAAAATGACAGTATATACGCGATTTAATCGTTTTCTTTTGATTGCGCAAGAAATAATGATGAGAGAGATAAACCGATGTCAAGAACAGATAGAGAAGCTCAAGCGCAACATGATGATACCTCTTAGAAGTCCATGGTATCCTTTTTAAGAAAGATATTTGCAAATGTAAAACATGCTTCAAATGGCTCCTTTTATAGCGCAAAATGACAGTATATACGCGATTTAATCGTTTTCTTTTGATTGCGCAAGAAATAATGATGAGAGAGATAAACCGATGTCAAGAACAGATAGAGAAGCTCAAGCGCAACATAATGATACCTCTTAGAAGTCCATGGTATCCTTTTTAAGAAAGATATTTGCAAATGTAAAACATGCTTCAAATGGCTCCTTTTATAGCGCAAAATGACAGTATATACGCGATTTAATCGTTTTCTTTTGATTGCGCAAGAAATAATGATGAGAGAGATAAACCGATGTCAAGAACAGATAGAGAAGCTCAAGCGCAACATAATGATACCTCTTAGAAGTCCATGGTATCCTTTTTAAGAAAGATATTTGCAAATGTAAAACATGCTTCAAATGGCTCCTTTTATAGCGCAAAATGACAGTATATACGCGATTTAATCGTTTTCTTTTGATTGCGCAAGAAATAATGATGAGAGAGATAAACCGATGTCAAGAACAGATAGAGAAGCTCAAGCGCAACATAATGATACCTCTTAGAAGTCCATGGTATCCTTTTTAAGAAAGATATTTGCAAATGTAAAACATGCTTCAAATGGCTCCTTTTATAGCGCAAAATGACAGTATATACGCGATTTAATCGTTTTCTTTTGATTGCGCAAGAAATAATGATGAGAGAGATAAACCGATGTCAAGAACAGATAGAGAAGCTCAAGCGCAACATAATGATACCTCTTAGAAGTCCATGGTATCCTTTTTAAGAAAGATATTTGCAAATGTAAAACATGCTTCAAATGGCTCCTTTTATAGCGCAAAATGACAGTATATACGCGATTTAATCGTTTTCTTTTGATTGCGCAAGAAATAATGATGAGAGAGATAAACCGATGTCTTACTTTTTTGACCTGGATGAGCGCATAGGCATTTGCACATGTCCTTTGCTTGCTCTCCAAAAAGAGCTCCTGATTGCTTGTTATTCTTATGTATTTGTACAATTTTATGTTACCATCTTTTTGTATTAGTAACCTGGAAACTACTAGACAAGTTGGAGTTCATGAAGTGTTGTTTTTATGTCATATTCTGATGTATCAGTTTTTGGATTTGGTTGTATCTCCAGTAGTTTGGTAGCCATGTATTCCTGTGTATTTCTATGTAAGTACCATTAGCTATTGTACATAGCCTGCTTTATTGAACTTGAATGTAGGGATTACAGATCAAAACACAATGAGGTCTATTCATCTTAGTGTCTTTGTTGCACTATGTTTAGGTGCCTCAGTGATTTACTTTGTGCAATGTAGTGAAGAATCTTTTGTACAGCCCATTCAATATGGTCCTCTCACCAGAAAGCACTTTCTCACTAGAAAGCACTTTCTAAAGAGAAGAATTTCCTACCATCCAAACTGTACAGCTTCCTTCCAACTAGAACTCCTGCATGCTGGAGATGTTCATCCCAATCCAGGGCCGGATAGGGAAGACGGTGATACACTCTCGTCATCAGTGAGACATCATACTGATCATCATTTTCAACATGCGACTAAGTATCCCCCAGCCGAACTCTTGCAATGGAGACATCCAAGGTTTCAGCTTCCCCAGGACGTCAATGATATCATTCAGTCACTTGGAATTCATCGAAGGAGAACGCGCAGAGGATCTCGGGGTGGCCAAAGAAAGAACAGTATCAGACGGAAGAGCCATGGTAATCCATCTTCGAACTTTCAACTTTGCTCTGTAAATGTACGGTCTGTCTGTAACAAGACTGCTCTGATACATGATTTCATATGCGATAGCAACGCGGACCTGATTGCCATGACAGAAACCTGGCTGACGGACAATGATGCAACGGTTCTGCATGAACTCATCCCTACTGGATATCGTTTTGTTCACCAACCACGGATGGGCCGTCGTGGTGGTGGAACCGGTCTCGCTTATAAAGAGACAATCAACGTCCATCAAGTTGCTGCGGGTGAAAAGGACTCCTTTGAGTTTGCAGAATATTCTATCTCATGTAAATCATTTCGCTTGCAACTAATTAATATCTATAGACCGCCCTATTCTGAATCACATCCAGTGACGGTTACATCTTTTGTATCAGAATTTAATGACTACATTCAATGTCATTTGTTGTCAAACACTCCTTTATTAATCATAGGAGATTTCAATATTCATGTGGATACTGCCAATGCAGATGCTAGACTCTTTGTAGATCTTCTCGAATCGCTCTGTTGTAAACAATTGGTTAATTTCTCTACACATGTACACGGTCACACCCTTGACCTCATGATATGTCGTCAGTCTGATGATATCGTATTTGGGTCACCATGGCCACATAGTTCTATATTATCTGATCACATTCCAGTCATGTGTTTTCTAAACTCTTCTAAACCTCCATTGCCTTCTAAACTGATATCATTTCGAAAGCTGTCTGCTATTGATGTGAATAGATTGAAGTTAGACATCGCTGAAAGCGAGCTCTGTATGCACACACCTAGTACCCTCACTGAACTAGCTTTGTTGTATGATACTACGCTTAGTGATATCTTAGAGAAACATGCCCCTGTTGTTACTAAACAGATAGTGTTACGTCCCCAAGTACCGTGGTATACTGACTGTGTCAGGACAGAAAAAAGGAAAAAGAGAAAGGCTGAAAAGCGCTGGTTGAAAACCAGGGCCGATAGTGATTGGGACAACTATAAGTCTGTTCGAAATGCAACATTGAAACTTTTGAACAAAGCTCGTGGAAAATATCACAGAGATCTGATCATGGAAAATAAGGATAATCAAAACAAGTTATTCAATGTTGTCAAGTCTCTATTGAACATGTCTAATAAACAACCCCTGATACCTTGTAGTACTGATAAACATAAGTTTGTGAATGACCTAGGTGATTATTTTCGTGACAAAGTCGTTAAAATCCACAAGAATATTGAAACTAGATTAGATGCAATGAATGAACCCAGGACCTATTCTCCATTAGCAACTTACCATGATGTCGATGTTTTGAGCAATTTCAAACCTCTTTCTGAGCACCAAGTTGAAAAACTTATACTTAACCTCAGTAAGAAGTCATGCTCTTTAGATCCTATGCCCACGAAACTTCTTCTACAATGTATCGACATATTAATTCCTGTGTTCACATCATTGATTAATCTTTCTCTCTCGACTGGTCATTTTCCCATGCAATGGAAAAATGCCCTCATCACACCTTTATTGAAAAAACCTGGTCTTGACGCAGATTTTAAGAACTTAAGACCTATCAGCAATCTGAAATATATATCGAAGTTGGTTGAGGGTGCTGCTACCCAGCAAATTATGGATCACCTCAATAACAACTCACTTTTGCCATGTACTCAGTCTGCATATAGACAATTCCATAGTACTGAAACCGCACTGCTAAGAATAAAGAGTGATTTATTGATGGCTATGGATTCCCAGAAAGTCTCTCTTTTACTGTTATTAGATCTAAGTAGTGCATTCGACACCATAGATCATTCTTGCTTATTAGAAACTTTAAAGACCTGTTTTGGTATAGATGGTAGTGTTCTTGAATGGATAGAGTCGTATTTGGCGAATAGATATCAGAAGGTCAAAATAGACGATGTGATCTCTGATGATTTGCCAGTGCCTTTCGGAGTTCCACAAGGTTCTCGGCTGGGTCCTTTGTTATTTACTCTGTACACTGCTAATCTCATTTCAAATGTTCGAACAAATTTCCCCGAGATATCATGCCACTGCTATGCAGATGACACACAGCTGTACGTATCATTCAGACCTGATGAACATGCTAAAGAGCGATGTGTCTCACTCCTAGAAACATGTGTTGACTATGTACGTGGATGGATGTTGCAAAATAGGCTCATGCTTAATGATGGTAAAACTGAATTAATGATCATTGGCACACCTAAACAGACATCCAAAATCAACTTGAACAGTGTATCAATTGGAGACTCTGTAATAGAACCATCTGTTAGTGCAAGAAATCTTGGAGTACAGTTCGATTCGAATTTGAATATGAGAGAGCACATCACAAATGTCTGTAAATCAGCATACTACATGATCTATAATCTCAGACGTATTCGTAAATATTTAGATAAGGACATTACGAAAGACATTGTACATGCATGTATTACCAATAAGCTGGACTATTGTAATGGTCTACTGTATGGGATCCCTGACTCTCAAATAGTGAGATTGCAACGGGTTCAAAACACCTGTGCAAGGCTGATCTGTGGTTGTTCTAAATTCACACGGATCACCCCAATTTTGAGAAATCTACATTGGTTACCAGTACGCCAGAGAATAACATTCAAAATCTTGCTGATTGTATATAAAGCACTTCTTGGTCAAGCTCCCACTTATATCAAAGAACTGTTGAATTTCAAACCTAATCAACACAATCGCAACTTGCGCAGTTCCCGAGATACTTTGTTGCTACAGATCCCATCTATCAAAACAAAAATAACGCTAGGTGATCGAGCATTTGCTTGTGCAGCCCCAAAACTCTGGAATAACTTGCCATTTGAAGTCAGGAAATCACCATCTGTAAACGTCTTTAAGTCAAAACTGAAAACACTTCTTTTTAATTAACTGTACCGTAAATCTAAGCATATCAGGAGCTCTTGTAGCGCAGTAGAATATATACCTAATGTTGGATAGTTTCTGCGCTTTATAAATGTACTATTATTATTATTATTATTATTAAGAACAGATAGAGAAGCTCAAGCGCAACATAATGATACCTCTTAGAAGTCCATGGTATCCTTTTTAAGAAAGATATTTGCAAATGTAAAACATGCTTCAAATGGCTCCTTTTATAGCGCAAAATGACAGTATATACGCGATTTAATCGTTTTCTTTTGATTGCGCAAGAAATAATGATGAGAGAGATAAACCGATGTCAAGAACAGATAGAGAAGCTCAAGCGCAACATAATGATACCTCTTAGAAGTCCATGGTATCCTTTTTAAGAAAGATATTTGCAAATGTAAAACATGCTTCAAATGGCTCCTTTTATAGCGCAAAATGACAGTATATACGCGATTTAATCGTTTTCTTTTGATTGCGCAAGAAATAATGATGAGAGAGATAAACCGATGTCAAGAACAGATAGAGAAGCTCAAGCGCAACATAATGATACCTCTTAGAAGTCCATGGTATCCTTTTTAAGAAAGATATTTGCAAATGTAAGACATGCTTCAAATGGCTCCTTTTATAGCGCAAAATGACAGTATATACGCGATTTAATCGTTTTCTTTTGATTGCGCAAGAAATAATGATGAGAGAGATAAACCGATGTCAAGAACAGATAGAGAAGCTCAAGCGCAACATGATGATACCTCTTAGAAGTCCATGGTATCCTTTTTAAGAAAGATATTTGCAAATGTAAAACATGCTTCAAATGGCTCCTTTTATAGCGCAAAATGACAGTATATACGCGATTTAATCGTTTTCTTTTGATTGCGCAAGAAATAATGATGAGAGAGATAAACCGATGTCAAGAACAGATAGAGAAGCTCAAGCGCAACATGATGATACCTCTTAGAAGTCCATGGTATCCTTTTTAAGAAAGATATTTGCAAATGTAAAACATGCTTCAAATGGCTCCTTTTATAGCGCAAAATGACAGTATATACGCGATTTAATCGTTTTCTTTTGATTGCGCAAGAAATAATGATGAGAGAGATAAACCGATGTCAAGAACAGATAGAGAAGCTCAAGCGCAACATAATGATACCTCTTAGAAGTCCATGGTATCCTTTTTAAGAAAGATATTTGCAAATGTAAAACATGCTTCAAATGGCTCCTTTTATAGCGCAAAATGACAGTATATACGCGATTTAATCGTTTTCTTTTGATTGCGCAAGAAATAATGATGAGAGAGATAAACCGATGTCAAGAACAGATAGAGAAGCTCAAGCGCAACATAATGATACCTCTTAGAAGTCCATGGTATCCTTTTTAAGAAAGATATTTGCAAATGTAAAACATGCTTCAAATGGCTCCTTTTATAGCGCAAAATGACAGTATATACGCGATTTAATCGTTTTCTTTTGATTGCGCAAGAAATAATGATGAGAGAGATAAACCGATGTCAAGAACAGATAGAGAAGCTCAAGCGCAACATAATGATACCTCTTAGAAGTCCATGGTATCCTTTTTAAGAAAGATATTTGCAAATGTAAAACATGCTTCAAATGGCTCCTTTTATAGCGCAAAATGACAGTATATACGCGATTTAATCGTTTTCTTTTGATTGCGCAAGAAATAATGATGAGAGAGATAAACCGATGTCAAGAACAGATAGAGAAGCTCAAGCGCAACATAATGATACCTCTTAGAAGTCCATGGTATCCTTTTTAAGAAAGATATTTGCAAATGTAAAACATGCTTCAAATGGCTCCTTTTATAGCGCAAAATGACAGTATATACGCGATTTAATCGTTTTCTTTTGATTGCGCAAGAAATAATGATGAGAGAGATAAACCGATGTCAAGAACAGATAGAGAAGCTCAAGCGCAACATAATGATACCTCTTAGAAGTCCATGGTATCCTTTTTAAGAAAGATATTTGCAAATGTAAAACATGCTTCAAATGGCTCCTTTTATAGCGCAAAATGACAGTATATACGCGATTTAATCGTTTTCTTTTGATTGCGCAAGAAATAATGATGAGAGAGATAAACCGATGTCAAGAACAGATAGAGAAGCTCAAGCGCAACATAATGATACCTCTTAGAAGTCCATGGCTTTCTTTTTAAGAAAGATATTTGCAAATGTAAAACATGCTTCAAATGGCTCCTTTTATAGCGCAAAATGACAGTATATACGCGATTTAATCGTTTTCTTTCGATTGCGCAAGAAATAATGATGAGAGAGATAAACCGATGTCAAGAACAGATAGAGAAGCTCAAGCGCAACATAATGATACCTCTTAGAAGTCCATGGCTTTCTTTTTAAGAAAGATATTTGCAAATGTAAAACATGCTTCAAATGGCTCCTTTTATAGCGCAAAATGACAGTATATACGCGATTTAATCGTTTTCTTTTGATTGCGCAAGAAATAATGATGAGAGAGATAAACCGATGTCAAGAACAGATAGAGAAGCTCAAGCGCAACATAATGATACCTCTTAGAAGTCCATGGCTTTCTTTTTAAGAAAGATATTTGCAAATGTGATGAAAAACTAAAAGATTCCTTTAAATGTATTCCATGGAATCTATATATTGATGAAGAGAGCATTGATAACACATGTGAACTTCACACTTGTGTTGCAGGCAGCAATCAAAGATGTATTTATCAAAGGAAATAGTTAGAATGTCCAGAAGAAAGAGAAGAGCTTACAGGAAAGCAAAGAAAGAGAAGAGCTTACAGAAGAGCTTACAGGAAAGCAAAGAAAGCAAATAATCACATACTGTACATGTAAAGAGGATTTCCATAACAATGAAACACCTTGCTCTATTGTGTACACTCCAAGACATTTAAATGCCATTAACAAATCATGCATGCCAAAGTCTTGCCAGTATCATTCTTTGAGTATTTAAATAGAAGAACAGCTGAAAGGTCTTTTATCTATTCACACATTGAAAAGTGATTGTTATAACTTTCACTGATTGTGCATATATTAAGATGCATGGTGGGAAATCAATTGTTCAGGCAATGATTATTCATCAGCTCATCATGTTTATGCATAAGTCACAAAAAATATTGGTGAGGAGGGGATATGTTGTACTAACTGTCCTAAAATTCTCTATCAACAGGTAAGGTATATATGGAGGAGACTGCACTTGAACTGGATGTGACACCATGTTCACATGCAGGGCCAGATCATCAGTTGGGGGGAAAATGGGGTTAAACTTGCGGGGTAAGTATATGCTGTATATCTGGCCCTGTTGTCACAGTTCCATGTTAGTAGTTTTCTGCTGGCATGGATCTCCCCTGATCCTCCCCTGATGGCAATTTTCGAATATGATAAATCAAAATATATTAAAGCTCTTGAGCATTTCTCACTCCGTTTAACCATTATTTTTGTGTATTTTTGAGACGGTTTAGTAATGTAGTGAGTAAAAACTTGCTGAGAGGCAGCACAATTTGAATTTTCAAGTATTCTTTCTAACATCGGTAGGTTGAAACAAGGGAAACGCTCTCGGCGGTCTCGCCTGTATTACGCAATTCGATATGATGAAAAATTGAAGTTGGAACATTATTTATAGGCAGGGTGGCCTATCAGAAGGCCCCAAAAATGAAATCCTCTGAATATAATCAGCATTTTGAAGTGAATATTGAGTAAGAATCATGAACAAATAACAAAAATTGATTCATTTATTCTCATATTAATTTGTTAAAACATAATCCAAGGCTACTGACCTAATATCCTCTAGGAGCATCTTGGTAAATGTTACATACTCTTCCACGCTGGTCTTAGCCACCTTCTCTGTGAACCTTCAATGAGCCTTGACAAACTAGGATTCTTCATAGCAAAGTGCCCTCTGTTGTTGGGTGCAGCATACAGACCAAGCCTCTCCAGGATAAGATGCCTGCATCGTAGGTGATCAAGGGAGTATTTGAAGATCTTGGCTTGAGTCATGTCTGAGTTGTTCTGGATACCCATCCTGAAGTAGCTATACTGGAAACGAAGCTCTGGGGATAAATAAATGTAATTTGTAAATGAATATTGATTGATGTGTAGTTCAATTAAACAAGGGAAACGCTCTTGGCGGTCTCGACTGTATTACGCAATTCGATATGATGAAAAATTGAAGTTGGAACATTATTTATAGGCAGGGTGTCCATTAGCTGGCCCCCAAAAATGAAATCCTCTGATAAAATCCTCTGATAAAATCAGCACTTTGAAGTGAATAATTGATTAAGAATCATGAACAAATAACAAAAATTGATTGACTAAGGACTTATGCTTTCAAAATTATATCAAAAATTCAAAAAAATTACCTAATTAATTTTTTTTGACGCCGCCGTCACCGGAAAAGCGGTGCCTATGTCTCACTTTTTTGCTACACAGGCGAGACAAAAACTAGATGGTTGTTCGACTGCGCGCAGTCGAAAATGATGCCTCCGCCATAGAGCAATTTTTCAAATTCAAGTTTGATTGTAAGCCATTAACAGCTTCACAGAATATCATTATTACAAGCTATTTTTTATATACATGTATAACCCTTTGGTCTTTGATCTTATGACCCTAAAATCTAATCTGTTCGATGACTCTGCAAGATACATACATGTCCCAAGTTTGATAGTAATCCATTCTTCAGTTCTAATAGGAAGGCATTCACAAGCTATTTTTGAATACATAATGAGCCCCATGACCTTTGACCTTCGGCCTCATGACCCCAAAATCTACTCAGTTCATTGGCTCTGCAAGATAAATACATGTTTTGAGTATGATGGTAATCTGTCCATCGGTTCTAATAATAATGTGATCATAAGCTATTTTGCATACATAATGAGCCCTGTGACCTTTGACCGCAAAATCTAATCAGATCATTGGCTCTGCAAGATACATACAGTACATGACTAAAGTTTGGAATACATCAATCGGTTCTTGAGGTAACGTGATCACAAGCTATTTTTGCATACATAATGAGCCCTGTGACCTTTGAACTCATGACCCCAAAATCTAATCAGTTCATTAGCTCTGCTATCCTGCCAACATTTGAAAATTATGGGAATTAAGAATTTTTAGCACGGTATGTCTTCGAAAAGAAGAATTCTGTACCCTTAATCAGGCGTTCGCACATGAAGCGGCAGTGTAACTGGCAATACGCGGTAAATCTGTGCAAAAAAAGCGAATACAAATTCGCTGCTCAATCATGCAGCCCTTCAACACACGCAATAAGTGAACTCTCACATCGCGGCAAGCTTAATTTGGCTTAAGCAACACAAAAAAAAAAAAAAAAAAATCCGGGATATTCCACATTTTGGGGTCCAAAAAATCCAGAAAAACGGTATATTCCGGATTATTCGGGAGGGTTGGCAGGTATGTAGTGCTGTAAGTCAGACGCTATAGCGTCTGTAAGTCAGACGCTATGTTCGTGTTCGGTTCGATTCGGCAGTGCTGTAAGTCAGACGCTATGTTCGTGTTCGGTTCGATTCGGCAGAGTTCGGCAATTTTTCACCCGAACTTGGTTCGGTTCGGGGTTCGGTAATATAATAGCAAGCAGCGTTATAGCCACGGCGGTCGGCACTGGGCGGGCCGGCCAGCCAGCCGGGCCCGACCAGCACGGAGAACTTGATTGATTGATTTTTTTTTTTTTTTTTTTTCCTCTTGTCAGAGGTACTTTATTCATTTACAAAAATAACCAACACACAAATCATTACATCATAACAAAATTTTACATTCACTTTAAGTATTTTCTTAAACTATTAAGAGAAAATCTTCAGTGATATAAAATATCCCCGAAGATTTTCCTTAGTTCCCAGATGCTATTTCAAAAGCTCTCAAAAAACTCTCCAAAAAAAATACTATGTCCCGAGAGCCCCCGAAACAACATCCGAGATGTTATCCAAGAGTAACTCGTATTTAAAAACATGCCATATGAAAAAGCTGTTGTATGGTTTACCTTGAAAATAATTTAACATATACATCAAATTGATTGATTGATTTTTATTCGACAAGCTTCCAACATACAACAATATACAATAATAACAGATCAAAAATAAGTCAGCTTGAACAGGATAACCCACGAAAGCTCGAGAGCTTATTTCCAGTGGGGTCCCTTACAGACATGTATAAAATTAATAAGTTAAAATAGTAATATTTACAGACAGATAAGAAAATTAAAAGAACTACTTATTAAAGATAATAATAATAATAACAACATTAAACTGATGATAGAAATGATATTAAGTACAAGAAGAAAAAGAAGAAGGAGAAGAAGAAAAAGAGGAGAAGGAAGAAGAGGAAAATAATGATGAATTTGTAGAATTTCTATAACGTACGAAAACATAAGTATATACAACATGAAAAGGTATGAACCGACAGAAGAATAAAAATTTCAATCATATAACATGTCATTCACTTCTCTTCTCTGACTGTCAAGTATTAGGTATTCCTTTAATTTCCTCTTAAAATGATCATAGTTTCCTATTTCTTTTACACCATTGGGAAGGGAATTCCAATGTTTTATGGCATTGTAATAAAACGAATTTCCAATACTACCTACTCTTTCTGGTAAGTTAAAGTTGAATCGTCTATTTCTTGTATTATAATCATGTACGTCAGTAACAAGATCGAAGTTGGATCGAATATAATGATTCGACCTAGTATGATATATTTTATGCACGTGATGCAATGCGAGTTGTTTTGATCTTTGGTCGACTTCAAGAAAACCAGCTTTAGAAAGTTCGCTGTAGCCAACATGAGTTCTTGGACCAGAACAGTTGATAAATCTCACCATTTTGTTCTGTATAATCTTCAACTTCTTTTGATCTGACTTGTTTATGTTACTATACCATGCAGGGTTAGCATAGTCAAATAAACATTGAATAAGAGCAAAACAGAGTGTACGTCTTGCTTTTAAATCCATACAACTTTGATATCTGTACAAAAATTTCAGACGAGAATTTGCTTTTTTTACAACTGATTCTACTAAAGATGAAAATGAAATTGCGCTAGCCAACTCAATGCCTAAATACTTCACAGACTCTTTTCTCTTGATTGCTTGATTATTGTGTGTCACTTTGAATTCAAATGACTTTTTAGAACTACTTTTAGAACAAAATAAAATGCTTTCTGTTTTTCCCAAGTGTAAAGAAAGCTTATTATCAGTCATCCAATCGACACACGTAGACAGCTGTTCACTGAGCTTTTCCTCAATATATTTAGGATCAGGATTTGAATAGAGTAGTACGCTGTCATCTGCGTACAATAATAGTTTGAAGTCTTTTATACAAATACACATATCATTTATATAACTTGAAAATAGAATTGGGCCTAAAATGCTTCCCTGAGGAACACCGCATGTTATAGGCATTAGTTTGGAACGAATATCATGAATGGCCACTACTTGGTGCCGATTAGATAAGTAGGATCTGAACCAATCTAAACTTGCCTTAGCAAAACCCATTAGTTGTAACTTCTTCAATAAGACGCAATGATTAACTGTATCAAAAGCTTTTTGCAGATCAAGGAGCACCATACCAACAAAGCGCCCTTGGGAAGTTTCTCTCCTCAAATAATCAGTCAAATGAATTAGACATGTTTCAGTCGAATAATCATGTCGAAAACCAGATTGAAATTCATAAATTATAACTTCTCCACACTGCTTCCGACCAGCACAAATTTCACATTAAAACACTGCTCTAAACGTAATTATTTGTGAAGAAAAGTACTACTTACATTCGTATTTCCGTCTTGAATCGTGTTTTATTTTCAATTTTAAAAGAATCATGTTTTCAATTTGTCAATATACAGTTATTGACTGGCAGGGGGTGTAATATAACATTATTTAGACCACTGAAGGGAGTAACATTTCCCAGGTGGTTATATTTTCACGAGGGAAAATACTCCCTTCAGGTCCAAAGAATGTTATATACCCCCTGCCAGTCAATAACTGTTATATTAGAGAGCCTTTTTTTTGGGGGGGGGGGGGGGGGGGGGGGTCCATATTTTTTTTTGCCCGAAATTTTATTTTTTATTTTTTCAAAATTACGTAAAAATTATCCGTCGAGGTAGTTCAAGAAAGAAAGAAAAATTCAAAAACAATTTTGGGGAAAAAAAAAAAAAATCCAAAAAAATCCAAAAAAAAAAAAATTCTTACCCTAAAAAGCATTTTTCGGGAAAGAAAACAAAAATTACCCAAAAAAGCATTTTTTGGGAAAAAAACAAAAATGTGGACAAAATAATTTCAAGGGAAAAAAAAAATTCATGAAAAAATATTGAAAAAATAAAATAACCCTCGGTTAGGGTGTAATGTGTGTAATCGGTGACATACAGTCCTCAAGAGGGCGACATGCATTGATTAAAAATATATTCATTTCACCAGCCGGTAAAATATAACACCGAAAAGTGACCGGCCAGGAAAATATAACAATTTGGATCCTCGCAATTGATATCACGTGACGAGCTCTGGACCAATCACATCTCGGTATCTGTCTAAGCTATCTAATATTAAATGATATTTTTTAAAGATTTTTCGAGACGGTTGTTGTCTAATGTTAGAGTCATGAAAACTGCCATCGTCAATAACTGTTTTTAATAAGTTTTTATTTTCAATACGAAAAATATAAAATCCCTATTTTTCCTGAATAAATAAATACCATGCTATAATATATATTTATTTCATTATTTATATTGCAAAATCTGTCCGATATTGTTACAATTAAAATATTATTTGTTTGTTGAATGGCTTGAGCTGAACATGTTTTGATCACGCACATGTAGATCTATTCTTGTTTATGGCTTGCGATTGCGACGTATAGCGTGGTCAGGATTTGGGATTTAAATGGCGCCAGTGAAGTTGCGCCCACCACTCGATAAACATAAATCACAAAGGCAGAAAATGGGAAAAAATTAAATATAAAATGAGCAATCATGACATGAAATTTAGGTACAAAATGACAAGTTTGTTACCTTGCAAAAACGTTTACATTTTTCTGCCGAACATCCGAACCAGGCCTTTGCGTTCGGTTCGGTTCGGTTCGGAAGTGCCATGTTCGGCGAACTTTCGTTCGGTTCGGCGGTTCGGCTACAGCACTACAGGTATGTATATATACTAGACCAAAAGCTTCGGTCTCTCTAATCGTTGATTGTTCCACTGAGACTACGTCTGGCTCCACTAGACCTCCGATTATAGAGACTGAAGTTCGTCCTATGGGGACTGTACGGAACAAATGGTTCGGTTCGGTTGGACCGTGATGAATGAGATATGCAACACGATTTTCACTCTTTTCATCCTCATAAATGCTGGAATATTGCAATAATTAGAGTCTAGATCTATATTAAAACTAGATGAAATTTGACTGCGCGCAGTCGAAAATGATGCCTCCGTCATAGAGCAATTTTACAAACTGAAACGGAAGAAATTTTTCAAATTCAAGTTCAATTGTAATCCATTAACAGGTTCTCAGAATATCGGGATTACAAGCAATTTCTCATATACATATATGACCCTTTGACCTCATCTTTGACCTCATGACCCTAAAATCTACTCAGTTCATTGGTTCTGCAAGATGTCCTGAGTTAAATAGTAATCCATCTGTCAGTTCTAATGAGAATGCATTCACAAGCTATTTTTGCATAAATAATGAGCCCATGACCTTTGATCTTATGAACCAAGAATCTACTCAGTTCATTGGCTCTGCAAGTAACATACATGACCTAAGTTTGGCAGGAATCCATCAATCTGTTCTAATGATAATACGATCACAAGCTATTTTTGCATAATGTGCGCTGTGACCTTTGACCTCGTGACCCCAAAATCTTATCAGTTCATCGGCTCTGCAAGTAACATACATGACCTAAGTTTGGCAGGAATCCATCAATCGGTTCTTGAGATAACGTGATCACAAGCTGTTTTTGCATACATTATGAGCCCTGTGACCTTTGACCTCGTGACCCCAAAATCTAATCAGTTCATCGGCTCTGCAAGATACATACATGACCAAAGTTTGGCAGGAATCCATTAATCGGTTCTTCAGATAACGCGATCACGAGAACGGGACGTACGTACGTACAGACGTACGTACGTACGGACAGACAACCCGAAAACATAATGCCTCCGGCTACTTCGTAACGGAGGCATAAAAATAGAAATAACATATAAGTCTATATAGCCGATTCGATAGCTTGCTCCTAAATTAATGCTTAATCCAAAAAAGTCTCGTAGTCAACTAACTCCGTTGTCAGCCATCTTGGTTTTAATTGATGAATATTCATTTTTTCTTTTTGAACGTCCAATAGCTACCGTAGCTACGTACAAGTCAGCCCGGCTTGACCCATGAAACGAGTGCTTTGATTGGCCATTGGCTATGTTTTGGTTGACCCGGAAATATATCGGCCGCCGGGTCATATAGCTCTATGTTCGAGTGCATGAACGTACGTACTGTTTCACAGTTCTGGACGAAAATGGGACAACTCGTATAAGCAAGTCCTTAAATTCCGCATTTAATAATTAGTCAGCAAATTTTGATAACTGTAATTAGGAGATAGACACCAACCTAATTTACATCCGATTTAGAAATCAGAAAATTAGATCTAAATAAAGAAAATCGGGAAGAAAATGTCGTGAACGAAAAGATGTTTATCGCTGGCTCTAGATTACCCCCACGGTACGAGATCTCTGTACTACCGTCTGTATATGGGGAATGTCAACAAATGTCAGTTTTATTAAAGAAATGACCCATATCAGACGGTTATTTCTGTCTATATATATACATGACGTAAGTTTGGCAGGAATCCACCAATCGGTTCTTGAGATAACGTGATCACGAGCTATTTTTGCATACATAATGAGCCCTGTGATCTTTGACCCCAAAATATAATCAGTTCATTAGCTCTGCCAGATACATACATGGTTTAACCCTATTTAGCCCGGGCTATTTTGAAACTGCATAGCCCGGGGGGGGGGGGGGGGGCTTCTAACACATTGATAACACATGTGAACTTCACACTTGTGTTGCAGGCAGCAATCAAAGATGTATTTATCAAAGGAAATAGTTAGAATGTCCAGAAGAAAGAGAAGAGCTTACAGGAAAGCAAAGAAAGAGAAGAGCTTACAGGAAAGCAAAGAAAGCAAATATCACATACTGTACATGTAAAGAGGATTTCCATAACAATGAAACACCTTGCTCTACTGTGTACACTCCAAGACATTTAAATGCCATTACCAAATCATGCATGCTCAAGTCTTGCCAGTATCATTCTTTGAGTATTTAAATAGAAGAACAGCTAAAAAGTCTGGGGCTCAGTAACAGACAGTTTGTGCCATTTGTTAGATGTTCTTGCTGACAGAGAGGGGGAGGAGAAGGACAATGTGTAGTCTCATTAAATAAGTGGGCCTTTGCCTAAGCTGGTAATGCATATAAGATAGGTTTGGATACAACTACATTGCAATGAAACCTGAGAATTTGTATATTGATATACATACCGATACTCTCCAGGTCTTCTTTCAGGATTGCTGGACTGTCAGATAATATGGTCAAGACTTCTGCTATGGGAAATCTGCACTTCTCCATCAGCAACTTAACTGCATTCAACTGAGCACTACATATGGTCAGTATCTATGGCCAATCTGCAATCAACTTCTGCAGTTGTCCTTCCACAAAGCCTAGCTTCCTCAGCTTCTTGACCCTGCTCTGTAGCTGCTGAAGTGATGCCTTCCACAGAGATGCATTTCCATCAAGGGCCTTCATCAACCGTCTCCAGTTCAATCCCAACAAGTGAAGGTGGTCGATGTCACTAAGTAGTTTGTCCATCTTCACAGACAGGATACCAGGATTAGCTACTAGCATTGCAAGAATGCTTCTACAATCACAATCCAGATGGACCAGCTTTTGAACAAGGGGTCTGAGATTCTGCACGGATATTACATATGTTTTTGAAGGTTCTGCTAAGTTCAGTACAGACCTAACTTGGCTGAGAAATGTTTCCAAGTCATCTTCAGTTTCTATCAAAGTAATAACTGCAGGTTCAGTGTCACTGTAGCTTGCACTGGTGCTACTGAAATGTGAGGCAAAAGGTGCTGGTTGTGCAATATATACATTTTAGTTTCCCAACTTTGTGGAACATGGATAAAATTCTTCTGTCCATAAAAAGTGGATAACTTGTACTACATGTGGCAAACATCCTACTTTTTCCTACTGTAGAATGATGAATGTGACTTGCAGAAACAGCTGTGTGGTAATTTGATGACCAAGAAGAGAGGACACATCTCTGCAGCTTCCCAAAGAAAGGCATCTGTCTTGAAAGGACACGCAAGGTCAAATAGCTACTGGCCATGATGGTTGTCTTACAATCTTTTAGCTCTCCCTGAATTAATAAAAGAAAAATGCAAAAAATAGACATTAGGCTAATTCATTTGGGCTCCAGTCTTCTGCACATGATGAGAGACTAATAAACAAATTATTCTGGATAGTCAAGTATTATGATATATATATATAGTGAAATTCAAATGTATAATGGGTTTTGAATGTTTATATAAAGTAACAACGTGAAACAAATTTGCATTATATGACAATTAAAGTATTAACATAATAATATTATAACAATGTAATATAGCTGCATAGTGCACACAGTATCAATAATCTCAGTGTGGATTATGACGTGTTGCTTAAAATTTACACATGACTGATATCTACTTAAATGGTCCCTTAAAACATTTAAAGAAAAAACTTCTCTAATCTATGCTAAAATATCCCTTCTGCGCCCAGTAGGCCTGAGTCATCACGGGTTTTGCCGAACCCGGGTTTGACTTGAAAATTTCGGGCGGGGACCGGGTACCCGAAATTTTCACCACTGCACCCCGACACTAGAA
The DNA here is from genome assembly GCF_000002235.5 of Strongylocentrotus purpuratus. Classification (NCBI taxonomy): domain Eukaryota; kingdom Metazoa; phylum Echinodermata; class Echinoidea; order Camarodonta; family Strongylocentrotidae; genus Strongylocentrotus; species Strongylocentrotus purpuratus. The sequence continues at coordinate 9,437,654 of NW_022145594.1, forward strand.
ATCGTGTGCATGCAACGGCGGGAGTTAGACTAAGTTGCTGTTCAATAATGCGACGGAAAAGACAGTTACTGCTTTCAAAACAATAAAATAATCCATTGAATTAAATTAAGATGCTTTAAAAAATAAATGGATATCATTTCAGTTGACGGTAGGTGTTTTTATATCAATGGAATGATGACGCTGAAGTACATATATTAAAGCATTAAAAAATGAGAAATATCAGCTAAAAGAGGGCGGGAAAAAAAACAAAAAAACATTCAAATCTGAAAATATCGGCCCAAAGAGAGCGACAAAAAAAAAGTTAAAAAAAAAAAAACTTTTCCGACCGACCGAACCATGTTTTGGCACCCAAAGGGCAATACAACAAGTTTTTATTTTAGGCCTAATAGAAGTAGAGGTTCGCTATTCATAAAACGGAATGAGGGTTGCTATTCATAATAGGAGTAGAGGGTCGCTATTCATAATACGAAAATGAGGGTCGCTATTCATAATAGGAATAGAGGGTCGCTGTTCATGATATGAAATGAGGGTCGCTATTCATAACATGAAATGAGGGTCACTATTCATAATGAGGAATGAGGGTCTCTATTCATAAGGTTCATTATTCATAAGGGTCACTATTCATGATAAGAGTATAGGTTCGCTTTTCATAACAGGAGTATAGGGTCGCTATTCATAATACGAGAAGAGGTTCGCTATTCATAATACAAAATGAGGGTCGCTATTCATGATACAAAATGAGGGTCGCTATTCATAACTAGAAAATTCGCAATCTGTATTGCCGCGCAATACGAATGTATCTCCCCCGGCAGTCGCAGCGATTTTGTGTCATCCTTATGTTCGAAGGAGGGATAAAGATCCCCTCTCTCCCCTCCCTGAAACAAAAGGATGACGTAGAGATCGCTACTAGTGGCTCAGACTATTGTCAAGACTAGGAGCAGCATCACCAAAACAATATGTGTGTAGATTAGAGTATAATGCATCTCTGTAGAAAATTTGAAAGAAATCTGTCAAGAAATGTGGCAGTTAGAGCGCACAAAAGACAGCCACCAAAATATGACCTTTGACCCTATAACAGACGGAACACAGGTGGCAGCATCACCAAACACTAAAAAGGTGTAGATGATTGTACTAAGACACACCTCCATACAACATTTCAAAGAAATCCATCAAGAAATGTGGCAGTTAGAGCGCATTAAAGACATATTTGACCTTTGACCATATAAAAGATGGAACAATGAGGGCAGCTTCACCCAAAGTGTCGATTGGTAACAAGATACATTTCTAATTCTCTATACAAAATTTGAAAGAAATCCATTATGAAATATGATCTGCAGACCGCAAACTAGACACCCACCTAAAAATATGAACTCTTGACCCTATACAAGACGGAAAACTGGGGGCAGCATCACCAAAAGTTGTAGGTCAGTAGATTATACAAAGATACACCTTCACACAAAATTTGAAAGAAATTTGTTAAGGAATGATGTAGTTAGACCGCAAACTAGAGTGCCACAAAGACATCTATCAAAATATGACCTTTGACCCTGTAAAAGATGGAACACTAGAGGCAGCATCACCAAAATCTATATGCTTGTAGATTATACCAAGATACATCTTTGTTAAAAATTTGAACAAAATCCCTTGAAAAATGTGGCCTATAGAGCGCACACAAACCATCCAAAAAAAATATGGCCTTTTAACCTATAGAATTCGGAACACTGGGGGCAGCATCACCAAAAGTTATAGGTGTGTAGATTATACCAAGATACACCTCCATACAAAATTTGAAAAAAATCCGTGAGGGAATGATGTAGTTAGAGCGCACACAAGAATAAAATAATATGACGCGGCGGCGTAACGCTGCTGAATCTAAAGTACCCCACTGGCATACTGCCGGGGGATACAATAAGAGTAGAGGGTCGCTATTCATAATAGGAGTAGAGATTTCCTATTCATAAAAGTAGTAGAGGTTTGCTATTCATAATACAAAATAAGTGTCGCTATTCATGATACAAAAGGAAGGTGGCTATTCATAACAGGAATAGAGGGTCGCTGTTCAGTGTTCATAATAGGAGTAAAGGTTCGCTATTCATAATACGAAATGAGGGTCGCTATTCATCATAGGAGTAGATAAGAGATTCGCTATTCATAATAGGAGTAGAGGTTCGCTATTCATAATATGAAATGAGGGTCGCTAGTACATGTGTAGATATCCCACCCCAAAATAAAAACGAGGACAAATTTCTCACTGCATTTTTTACTTTAATTGTGTTGCATTAAAAAGACCTTATCAGACCTCCTTACCCATCACCAACACCCTCACCCCAACAAAAAAAGACAATAAAAGTTTGATTCATACTCGGATTGCATAACCTCTTTGTATTATACATGACGCGAAAACCGTCAAGGTCCGAACGTGTTCAAGCCCCCTATCCCCTAAAGTCTCAAACAAATCACAATTCTAAAGTGCTAGATGAGCAACCTTTTCTGATAGATTCCACATCGTTTTTTCACAATGCAATCACATGATCAGAAGTCAACTTTATCTTTAATGTCACATTGGCATAGCCTGGATAAGATCAGTCGGAGGGAGGGTGGTTGGGCAAAATGTCACACATGGGAAGTCAAATTACAATACGATTATTTGTGTTCATGGTGTCCTTTTTTTTTCATCACCATAAGGGCGGGAGATGTCTCTATATACTATATATAAAAGGTGAAATATACTTAAAAACAAGACAAATATTCAGGGCCATGTGTCACCTTGGGGGTGTCCTCCGTCCAATATTTCCCTTTGTTATGAGCATTTTGGAAATTGCTTAGGCCTATTTTATTTAATGAATAACGACCCTCATCCCGTATTATGAATAGCGACCCTAACTCTATATTATGATTAGCGACCCTCATTTCATATTATGAATAACAAACCTCTACTCCTATTATGAATAGCGACCCTCAATTCGTATTATGAATAGCGACCCTCTACTCCTATTATGAATAGCGACCCTCTGCTCGTTTTATGAATAGCGACCCTTATTTCGTATTATGAATAGCGACCCTCTACTCCTATTATGAATAGCAACCCTTTTCTCCAAATATGAATAGCAACTCTCATTTCTTATTATGAATAGCGACCCTTTTTTCCAAAATATGAATAGCGACTCTCATTTCGTTTTATGAATAGCGACCCTCTTCTTCTATTATGAATAGCGACCCTCATTTCGTATTATGAATAGCGACCCTCTTCTCCTATTATTAATAGCGACCCTCATTTCGTATTATGAATAGCGACCCTCTACTGCTATTATGAATAGCGACCCTTTACCCCTATTATGAATAGCCACCCTCTTCTTGTTTTATGAATAGCAACCCTCTACTCCTATTATGAATAGCAACCCTCATTTCGTATGAATAGCGTCCCTCTTGTCGTATTATGAATAGCGACCCTCTCGTCATATTATGAATAGCGAGCGACCCTCATTTCCTAATATGAATAGCGACCCTCTACTCCTTTTTATGAGTAATGAACCTCATTTCGTATTATGAATAGTGACCCTCTTGTCGTATTATGAATAGCGGTCCTTTTGATTAACGAACCTTATTCCTTTATAAAAAGTGACCATCTATAACCATTATGAATAGCGGACCTGCAGGTATGGGAAGTTCCACATTATGAATAGCGGTCCTTATGAATAGCGGACCTTATGATTAGCGGTCCTTATGAATAGCGGGCCTTATGAATAGCCGTCCTTATGAATAGCGGTCCTTATGAATAGCGGTCCTTATGAATAGCGGTCCTTATGAATAGCGGTCCTTATGAATAGCGAATGGACTCCGTGTTGAGTATCAAAATCATAGGTGCAGTGCAGAATACCCTGTGCAGGTCATGGTTAAAATTATGCACGTAAATGTGCGTAGTTCACTGGCAAACCGATGAACCAATAAAAAGCTACGAATATGAAGCATGTGATTCAATACAAAAACACCACGCTCCGGTCAAATAGGCTAACTACGCAATACACATACCCTGGATCAAAATAAATACATGTATTCATGTTTTATCTCAGATGCTATTCTTAAAGGACTTACAATATTTTGCATTTTAAAATTGTCATTTATCTTGTGACAATAGGCATGCATGAACAAAGCAAACAGCAGTTGTTTACACAAATGAATTCAAATTATGAGAACTACCATTAACAATTTCATTCTCTTCTCAAAATTTGATGTCCAAAAAATTCTCATTCATGAAGAAAATGTGGATTTTGTACCTACCGGTAAAGGCTTATTGGTCAAATGGAGGATTTCCATTTTGTGTTATATGGTCTAGGAAAAGGTATAGTACCTTACTCCTTCATGTCAATGTACATGTAGTTGTACTAGCAGGATAAGGTAGATATATATTGCCTTACTCCTTAATGTTATTTTAATTCAGGATAAGGTATACAAACTTACTGCTGAATGTCATCTTGTATAGGATAAGATATATTAACGTTTAGGGAATTTAATCACCTAAATAAAAGAAATACAAATAGATTTCTTTCCTACCTTGTCTCGTAGAAACACCTGTTGAGTACAGATACTTGGAACATATATTATATCACAAGTAGTAGTTCAAATATTGCACAGCACCCATAGAAAGAATATGTAAGACCATGTACTAAGTAATGACGCTTCTTTGCGAATTAAGTAAGGAAGAAGAAACTTATAATCTCTATAAAGTAATAAGGCCTCAGAACCGAGTAGAGAAACAAGCGAAGAAATAGGACAAGAATTAAGATGAAGCTGAATTAGCTTTGCTGTAGATCGACTCAAGACTCTCTAGAATATGTGTGCTCTAGATATGAACAGCTCAGGAGAAGTGATCAAAATAGGTGTGGCAAATAAGGCAAGCAAGTGTAATGTGCCTGTTAAATATAAGCTATACCAGTACATTAGGTGGTTGCACATCCCAACCCATAGGGTGTGGAATGTGCTTGCCAGAATAAGTATGTGTGGAACTCTAGTAATGTAACAGGTGTCACTAAAGAAATGAGTGACAATGGAATAAAAGGCTAGACTTCAAGCCACACAATAAAGACAAGACAATAATATATACAAATGCAAATTTCTCCTAAGGTCAAGTCACTACAAACTCCTTGATGCCGATGTGGTAGGATTATTATTTGTCTGCGGTACGATTGTATAGCAGACAAATGTTGTTTGTATCGTTAATGAATGCATACTTATGTTGGCTCCGGGGCTGTGCCCCGATGGAATGTAATTTGCATAGGCAGCTCGTACAGGTGTGTGAGCTAATTCTGCCACGGAGACCAGGGCGTGGCATGAATTAGTTTGTAATTGAATCATTCTAGCTTGAACTTTCAACGAGACAACTTTTATTTACAATAAAAGTGCGTTGTGTCATGTAGTGTTACATGACTGTGTTTGAATAAGCACTATGAACATGACTGACAAAGAGAGCGGACAAAATATACAGTTCCTCAGGTATGTAAAAATGTGTAGAACAGGTGTCACATGCATATTCACCTTTTTACATAATAGCAGTGAAGGGATGTTCCTTTATCAACCTGAGGAACTGTATATTTTGTCCGCTTTCTTTGTCTGTCATCTTCATAGTGAAGGTTTTCCAGAGTTTTTATGCTCGTTGAGTTTTATCTCTGGTTTTTTATCCTGGATCATGATAGGTCCGGTTTCCAGTGAAGGAAATGACAAGAAATGTTTGTTAAACATTCATACTGAATAAACGGCCGGCTCTCAGTAGTCGTTGTCAGGCAGTCGTTGTCAGGCAGTCGTTGTCAGGCTATTCCACAATAATTGAAGTGTATTATTGTGTTATTTGTGTGTATTGGGAGTCAAGAGGGATGACAGACGAAATAATATGTGAGATTATGGGACAGACGTTTTTTTAAGCAATCAAGGACTTTCTAATGAAATAGGTGATTGTACCTAATGCACATGGATACTCTTCTTTGTTAATTTAAAATAAGTCACTGAACTATACATTTGACTGATTCAAGCCCAAATGATCTCGTGTTATAGAATTTGATCTTTTTAATTACGTCGACATCGAAGCCCTAAACGAAGGTTTCCCGATGTCGGATGTGATCCAAATTCCGGTGGAAAATGCAATATATGATTATGATTAAAATTAGTAAACAATTGGGCTAAAATTCCTTTGCTAAGAATGGATATTAAACTGCTAAAAAAAAAATTAGTAAACAATTGGGCTAAAATTCCTTTGATAAAAATGGATATTAAACTGCTTAAAAAATGGATACGGAACTACACTAGCGCCAGTAATATTTTATACAAAAATTAAGCAATTTTTTTCATCAACCTTCAACAATGTTACCAAGTCAAGATGAAGTTGAGTTCTGGTCAAGCGATTGCATTGTGAAAGAAACTGTGTGTAGTCGACCAGAAAAGGTTGATCATCTAGCATATAAGAATTTGTATGTATTGCAAGGTTCTGGAATCATCAAAATGATAAGAAATTTGGCCAAGTCTTGGTAAAGTTACAAACATTGTACACAGAAAGATGTACAGTATATATGGGACCACTCCAGCAAAGGATAGAGAGTCAATGCTAATGCTAATGCGTAAAGGCAGGGACCTAGAAGTCTATTCACAAATATACACACCACACAATATCGCATAGACTCTACACAATCATGTAGATGCAAAAAGCAAAGTTTGACACTAGACTTCATGACTTAGAATAGAATCTACAATTTTAATTTTTAAATTATTCTTTTTAACATCAGTTAGTTGAAAAAATGTATTTTACTGCTATTTAGGTGTCATCAATTGTCACCAAAGTACCGATTTTTAGTGAAATCGGTTGAGTGCCGAGTTTTGTACAGTGGTGTTTGAAATGTTGAGAATCAAAAGCACAGCTTTTACTACACAGCCAGGATAGCGATGCTCCTATGTGCGTATGGGACTACACGAACATGTGGCGTAAAAATCCTACCCCCCCCCCCAAGTTTTACGATGTTACATGACATAGATCTATTTAGAATATAAAGGCATTTGAAGAGCCATGCTTTTCAGGGAACATGTCTTATCTGATGTTCTTCCACACTTGCATAATGAGAATGATAACGCTCACAAATTATTTTTCACCTCTTCCCAGAACTCAACCTTCTCTTTATTACTTTAAGCATAGTAATTTGTAATCAACTCTGTTGATTTTAAGTAATAATTCCGTAGAAATACTTTTTATTAAAGTAAGAATTTACTCACGTTCAGCAGAAGTGTTTATTCTTTTTTTCATGTTTCTGCTAGGCCTACGTTTGATTTGTTCTCTTCTCGTTTCAATTTCGCCGCTTCTAAGTTCTATTCAACAAACATGTCTCTCTCTCTTTCTTGTAGTTCTGCTTCCTCCGCTCAGGTCGGAGATCTTCGGGCACTTTGATTCCGCCGAAGTTACATGAATGGCTTTCTATAGATTCTAGGTCGTTAAGTGTGAAGGTTGCGTATAAAATGAAGTGTAGGCCTATGCAGCTGTGTAGTCACTGCTGTTGTTGTTGTTGTTGTTGTTGTTGCGAATAATGGCGTTTCCATCGTCATTCGATGATTTCCGCCAGGCAATGTGAGAGGGCGTAGTTACTGGTCCTCTCTTAATACTTTTACTGTTGGATCGACGATAGCCTAGTGGCGTTGTGTTGTGCAATTAACAATGTCAGTAAATTGTTAGTAGTTATTTTTTGTATTGTTATTCGGCTTGTTATTTTAAAGAATTCATTAGGAAAGAAAGGATGAAGTGGTTGAATATTAGTTGCGATCAGTTCATTACGTTAGGACCTCTCTCCGTATAATGAAGCAATTTGTACAATTTATACAATAAAGCAATTTATACCGAGGATAGTACCACTGTCACTAATACTAATAGATAATAGCAAAACGTAACTAATACTCGATTAATACTTAATTAATACGCAATTAATGTTTATAGCTGAGCATCACAGTTCATTGTACCTTCCACTGCCTTTTAAAAAAGCTACCACCTTTCCTATATATTCCTCATTTCCTAGTAATTGACCTAGATTTGGATTTTGAGTTTTTAGTGCTCTATACATTCTCCTTCGTTGTCTTTCATATTTTGGACATGATAATAAAAAGTGCTCAATTGTTTCTATCGTTTGGCATTCTACACATAATCCAGTGTCGTGTTTTCTAATTAAATATTTATAGTAATTCAGGTTACATTTACCAAGCCTGAATTGATGGATTAATCTTTCGTCCTTTCTGTTCAAACCTTTGATTTTAAAAACATTATTTACATTTTTATTGATGCTATACAAGTGTCTTCCATTCTCTGCTTTATCCCAGAGGCTTTGCCACATGGATTTATAAAAAATATCTGATTCACTTACGAACTCACTTTTGTTTTTGTTTACTATTATATCAGTGTTGTTGTTTTTTTTAAGCTTGTTTTGCCAACAAATCAGCTCTTTCATTTCCTGGTAGGCCGCAGTGGGCTGGTACCCATTCAAGGTTAACATCTATCCCGAATAATTTTTCATAAATCTCAACAATTATGCTGGATTCTTTCATATTCTTTATGGCTTCTAAAGCTGATGCTGAATCTGTTAAAATCACTACTGCAATTGGATGATATTCATCTATCCATTCAAGTGCCATTAATATAGCTACCAGTTCTGGTCTCATGATGGATATATTGGATGTTTTAAAGCATTTACTTAGGCTTAGTTTTGGGATATAGTAAGCTGCTCCTGTATACCCTTCCTGATGTTTTGAAGCGTCTGTATAGATTCTTAAACAGTAATTCCATTTTGTCTTAATGACCTCTACAGCATAATTTTTTGATTCTATTGATGAAGAAAACTTCTTAGAAACAAAATCCTTTATTTCTGTAGATATACTTGGCATCTTATAGTGCCAATAAGGTTTAACCGTCATGCATTCAGTGAGCTTTTCAATATTCCCTATTTCCAAGTTCCTCAATCTTTTGACGAAAGGACCTTGGCCCATTTTCCAAGAGTAACTTTCGTATTGCCAACACGGTAATAAGACTTTTTTGGTAGGATGGTTAATTTTAGCTGCATGTAAATAATAATGATATTTATCAATAAACATATTCCTCCTGAGTTGCAATGGCATTTCCCCGCATTCAACTTGTAGAGCCTGTAATGAAGTTAGATGAATTCCTCCAGTAATAATTTTAAGAGCCTGGAATTGTATGGTGTCTAATTTCTTTTTAAGAGAATTACTCGCGCCATCATAGGCTTCACTTCCATAATCTAACACAGAGCGGATTAAGCCTTTATAATCATAGTGAAGTATTTCCGAGTTATTGCCCCATTTTGTACCAGCAATACACCTCATAAGATTAAGTCTTTTTTTGCATCTTATTGAAATTTCATTTATATGTTTACTCCACGTCAATCTCGAGTCGAACCATACTCCAAGGAATTTGTATTCTTTTTCTAATTGAATACTTTGACTATATATCTGTAAATCAATATTTTTCTTTTCCTTTCTGCCGAATACTACGGCTCTCGATTTTGAGGATGAGAGATGCATACCCCATCTATCACACCATTTTTCAATTAAGCCTAGAGCCGCCTGTAACTTTTTTTGTACATGTGTCATATTTCTGTGCGAAAACCAAATACAAATGTCATCAGCATACAATGCTATTTCTACAGTATCCTGAATTCGTCTAAGATCATTGATCATGAAATTAAAAATTAAGGGACTTATCACGCTCCCTTGGGGAATGCCTATATTACAATTTTTTTGTTCTGATATGTAGTTTCCCACTCTAACACGATTCACTCTGTTAGACATGAATGCATAAATCCATTTTAAAATCTTACCTGTGAAACCTTGATTATATAATTCGTAAACTATGCCTTGTCTCCACACTCTGTCGTACGCCTTCTCTAGGTCAAGAAAAATCACAACTGTATGTTCTTTATTTGCCATTCCTTTTTGAATATCTGTTTCTAACTTAATTAAATGGTCAGTTGTACTTCTATTCTTCATAAAACCTGATTGTATGGGAGTAATAACATCCTCTCTCTCGATATACCATGAGAGTCTGTTTTTCACAAGTCTCTCCATTAGTTTACACAGTGTTGGGGTTAGAGAGATTGGGCGGTAAGACGACGGGTTTGAAGCATCTTTTCCTTTTTTTAATATCGGAATTTGAATAGCCTCAGTCCATTGTCTAGGCAATATACCTCTATTCCATATTCCATTATATAGTTCTAAGATCATCTTGATAATTTCTTCCGGAAGGTTGCTTATCATCTTGGAATGAATGCCATCCTTCCCTGGAGCAGTGTTTTTTAATTCTAGTAGAGCACTATTAAGCTCACTAAGGCGGAAATCTTCATTTAATACATTTTCCTCGTGGTTTTGCATGTTATTAATAATTTCTAAAAGTTTTGTTTCACTTTCTTTTCTCTTGACTATTTCTTCTTTCCCTACAGCTAAATCTAGAGAGTTAAAAACGTTCAAAAACATATTTGCTTTTTCTGTAGCTGTTTTACCAATTACCTTTCCAGCTTCCATAATCAAATTCGGTATTGATTGGTTCGTACTTTTTTGTTTGTCTTTGATCTTCTTCCACACGGCACCAATGTCAGCTGTCCGATTGAACTTCCGACAATAATCTCTCCAATATTCCCTTTTTGCTTTTCGGATAACTGATTGTGTAATTCTTTTTTTCTCCATATATATCTGAAAATCCTCATATAGGTGAGTTTTATACATGAAACGATTTTTTGCAGCGTTTCTAATTTTGACCGATTCTGTACATTCCTTCGTCCACCAATGTACCGGTTGCCTCGCTTTATACTCGGTACTTACCTTTTTGGTTAATTTGTCAATGGAGATGAGAATAATGCCGTTAAGAATATCAAGCTTACCTTGCAGGTCTGCTTCCTGGTATTCTTTTTTGCAGTCCTTCATTTGGTTCTTTATCTCCATTTTGTACAGTTTCCAATCAACTTTATTTAAAGAACTTCTTGCAAATAACCTTGTATCTTCGTTCTTTTCAAATTTTCCTTCTTTTGGGAGGTTCTTTGAAACAAAAGGAAGATCAAAGCTGATTAAAAAGTGGTCACTTCCAAAATTTTGTTTCTGTACAGACCAACCGCTGAGTTTTGCTAATTCCTTGGTCATAAATGTTAAATCTAGGCAAGAGAAACGACCTGTGTGGGGGTCTATCCTTGTCGAGGTACCTTCGTTTAAAAGCACCATATCATGTTTATGCATACATTCTTCCACTGTCCTCCCGTTCGCGTCTATGTCCTTACTACCCCATATTGGATTGTGAGAATTAAAATCTCCACATATTATCACTTGATTCTTACAATATAATATCATTTCGTCGAGCGCTGGTGCCGCAATTTTTTTGCAAGGGTTATAAAAGTTGACAAGTGAAAAGATGTGATTATGCATAAATATATCTATAATTTGATATTCCTGATCATCTGGTGTTTTTATCACTTGGAAAGTAACTGACTTATGTATATAAAATGCTAAGCCTCCTCTTCTGTTTTTTCTATTCTTTGTTATCAACGTATAATCTGGAAAACTGATGATATTGTAATCATCGTACCAGGTTTCCTGTAGGCAAATAATACTTGGCTTTTCTTCTTCACTTATGGCACTGGTTTTTTTAACTTATACCAAATGTGTCCACAAATGGGTCCAAAATGAAATTATGTTTACTCACTTCAAACTTGTATTTCTAGGATCAGGACTAATCATATTTTTGAGAAATGCAAATTCTGGACCTTAATATATCTCCTTATTTATTCACCAGATATGAATACTTTGAGTTTTTACAATTTTATTGTGAACTATAGCATATCTAATAACTGTGATATAAAACTCATTTGCTATTAATTACACCTTTAAATATGTTGGGTCTTTAAGAATATGTTTCAGAGATTGTTCATGCAAATTGTTGAGTTTCTATCTTGAAAAATACAGATTTTGTATCCCTTGAAAGTGAAAAATAGCTCTAAATTAGGGTTTTGACAATAACAAGTTTTTATTTCAATAGGTAAAATGTTTTTTTCTTAGGTCAAACTTATTTTAATATAACAACTGATGATATAAGGTAAATACATGCAAACAAATTGGGAACCAGTGCATTGCCTAATAATTTTCATATGGCACACCACTGATGTTTCGGACGTTACACACTGTTAACATTATATCTTTATTCAAGTTAATTGCTTTTCTTTAGGTATTATTGACCTCAGTTACATTAATTGTTTGCAGAAAAATACTTCTGTAACATTTATGGAAAAAAAATTGTGCAGTTTTAATTAGTTTAGCACATACATGTATACCAAGTTTGTCTTCATCGACCACTCAATTTATGTAAGGTATATTATTCATTTCAAGAATGTGTACCGGTAGTTAAAAATGCTTATGTGATCTAACAGAGTGAAATATGAAGCTAATAGCAATTGTAGTCATCAAAACTCCTTAAAAAATTCACTTAGAAACATACCTGTACTCTTTATTGCATGTTATGAACAACAGTGTGAAATGTATACTATGGTTTGTTTCGGATGTTACACGATGTTAACATTTCAATGAGATCATCAATTTCTACAAACTCTACAATATAGATGTTTAATCAGCTTGCTAATGTTCTTTGCCTTCAACTATATAGTGTGTCATTCAATAATATCACTAACACATACATGTATGTAAGCATTGAAACATTGACAAATCTTTAAAAAAATAAAACTATAAAAAAGTACCCCCAGTCATGTACGGTATTTTTTACGGTAATACGAAATAAGTGAATCCTAATGTATGTACATCTCGAGAATGACACATTTTTGATGTATTTTAAAATTGTGTATGTTTTAGGTTATAATACTACTGTAGTAACAATCATCCTTTACCACTATTTGTATTAGGAGGCTGTTTCAAACGACAATATGTTTTAATGCTCTTAAATAAGTATTCATTTATTTATTTAATTGACGACCGATTGATGAATGGATGGATTGATTGGTTGGTCGGTTGGTTGAATGGTTGGTTGATAGATCTTAACTCTTGCTGTGCCTATATTACAGGTGACAAACAATATACAGTGTACGTTAAACATGTACTGTATTTGCCGGTGATAAAGCCGCAGCGCCGCACCCCCAACTTTGACATTTCGTAGAGGAAAAAAAAAACGGACAGCCCATTTATATTTTACACTAGTGTAGGGTTGCGGTTCTAACAGATAATTACTAGCACTCTTAACACAGAGGCAGCCAAGCAGACATGTTGTAGGATTGATAACTACTAGCTAACTGACCAGGTTTTAATGTGTAAAAGCATTACAGCATTCTATGTAGCATTCCACATACATTCCATGCAAAGTAGAATAAATCAATAAATATTCATATAGTCCCATACAAATATAAATCAACATCACAAAGTATTCCTGAATATTCAAACATAAACAAAGGGTATATATTGAATATTCATAGTATATGTAAATTATACTACATAAGCTTGACTGCATCAGGTGAACATTGAAACCAATGAGAGAGAGAGATAGACAGATGAAAGGATGGTGGATGAAAAGGGTGAATGTGAATGAGGGATGACCTATTAATATGAAAGGGATGAATCATGGATAAGAAGGGGAGTTTCAGAAGTTCAAAATAAATCCCTACACTAGCTTATACATTTTGTATGTATGCATACATTTGAGGAAGATACTACATGTATATGTTTAGGATCATTAAATAAGGTATTACTGGTAATGCCCTTTTCTTTTATACATGTATGTACTTTTTACACAGATTAGTTACGTGTACTGAGTGCCCTTTTTAAAAGGTATTTTTAAATGAAAATCCATATTTCCCATACATTTTTAGAAAAACATTTTAATTTGCTTGATTTTATCAACTTCATATACGTGTATCATATCCATGTCATGACCATGCACACTGGGTATTGCGTAAGTGGGTGATTTTGATTTTTGTAACCTACCAGATAGTTTAGATTGACCATACAATCTTTGGTTATATGACATAATTTGGAACAACCTCTGTAAAAATGAAAACGTGATGATTTGCAAAGACACAGCAATGTAAATAGCAAAAGGAGAGGTTGAACAAATAAAATTTGCTATTCTCACATCTATCTTTGCCCCTCATTTGAACTAGTTAAAGTATGAAAATGTCTGTTAACAGTTTAATGTAACATCCGAAACGTGCTACAGCATAACAGAAAGTGCTGTTAAAATGGCTGGAAAATTTTTATGAGTCACTTTTATTGAGATTGTTTCTGATAAATTACAATTAAGGATATACTAAAGCAGCCAGGAATGCCTTGCACCACAAAGAGTGGCTTCAATATTTATGTTTTATAAGTCAATTTTGCAGAAAATTTAGATATTTTACGGAAAATTTGATTTTTTTGCATCATATTTCTTCATATTTTTATATTTAGATCTAAATGAAATTATCAAAATAGTGTTTTTAACAGGAGTGTGCATTGTGAAATCGTAACTTGCACATATGATAGAAAATTAGTTGAAATTTGCAAACTATGTGTTAACAATCATATAGTGTAACGTCCGAAACACCCTTCTTGAGTTTACACAAAATTATTGGATTTGAAAGACCTGATTTGTGTTTTGACTTGTGTTAAGACTTATAATAACTTATTTCATAATGATTTATTCACTCTAGATACCTTAAAATATGGATTATTATCATTTTATTGGTATTTTTTGTTTCGGACGTTACATTTGTTTCGGACGTTACAACTGTTAACGGAAAATTGGTTTTAACTATAAAATAGTATTGTAGTAATGTATTGCAGATTTCTTTGTTTTGATGGGTAGCTGCCATGAGAAGTTAACAAAATGTTATGATAAATATATCCTGCTGTTCATATATTTTCTGCTACTTCAACTTGAAAATTGTTTCGGACGTTACAAAACTGTTTACGGAAAATGAGACGACTTTTTCAAATTTTAAGTATATTTCTAACATAAGCGCTACTATAATTAAATTGTATTTTCTTTTAAAATAATCAGTTGGAGCAACTAATAAACTTACTCAAACCATATACAATCTCATTAATTTGGTGTTCTAGTGGGTTAAATGAGGGTCTACATTGTTTACGGAAAATGTAACGTCCGAAACGCCATTTTCAATTGCACTTTTCCATTAAAATAGGGGAGTTGATTCAGATTACTGTCAAGTTTCTTTAAGATCCACTCATGCTCATCAATCATCAATAGAAAAAAAACATATTGTTTGTGGCTATATATTTTTTTCAGCTCCGACCAAAATGGTATGTCAATTTTGTTACAAAATTCCGTAAACAATTTGCTGTTCAGGGATACCTCATGCGCATAAAGCAACGATGAAAATTTTTCGTTAACCTAGGTCCATGCTACTAGAAAAAGTTGTTACTGATTTCTAGTTCTTTATCTTTGGAAAGTTTCAGGCGCTCAAAGGGCCATTTAGGTATTTGGTCATAGTTTAAAAAACCAGTGCCTTATAGCACTTTTAATTATTTTGGTGTAAAATTCAAAGCCATGAGCGTTCATAGATTGAGCATTCCACTGAAACACTTTACCCATGATGGAGCATAATGCAAATTATATATGCACATGAAAGTGACAATTGAATAATTGTTCTGTAATGTAATTGGTTTGTACAATAGTCATCAGGCATGAAAGAAAGATAGATGAGAGATAGACAGAAAGAAAGAAGAGAGAAGAAAGGAAAGAAGGGAAAGAGAGAAGAAAGGAAAGAAGGGAAAGAAAGAAAAGAAAGGTGCCAGAGAGGGCTAAGGCGTTGGCCATAAGATGTTGGAGGCCCACGCCTATACTCTGTAATTATTTTAACCTTTCATGAATCATTTCTGGATGTATGGTTTGTACACCCAGGCAGCAATGTGCTGCTTCTACGACTAATCGGATCCTGTTCGAATTTGATGTTTCCTTTTCCATATTATTAATCACAAATACAATGAACGCTAAAAAGTCGACACTGTTAACTGTTATTTGAAAATCTTTCTCTTCTGTCTTCTCTCGATGACCTCGATCCGTATTCTGGTTTCCCTCATTGAATTTAACTCTTTCATTTCTTTGCGCCGGCTTGCTATTTCGTTCTGTCTCGCTGGAGACTGCTTGTTCAGCCTGCCCTGACGGGACTTTCTCATTGTTTTGAGGTTTTGCTCTTTCGTTTCTTTGTGAAGGCTTGCTAATTCTTTCTGCCTCTCTAAAGACTACTTGTTTAGTCTGCGTTTGAACAGGATTCTTCGTTTCGTGAAATCTTTTGGTTGCTGTAGCATATGAGATTTTTTCGCTTTGCGTAATAGCGTGTATCTTCACAGCGTCTTTGTACTTGACGCAGCCTAGATAAGCCGCCGAGTGGTTTTGCTCGCATCGACAACACTTAGGAGTTTCTTTGTTCTGACATTCTTTGAATTCATGTTCTCCTCCACACCGCACACATCGTGCTTTAGAATGGCAGCCATCAGCAACATGCCCGAAACGTTGGCATTTAAAACAACGTGGTACTTGTGGCACGTATTCGTAAACCTTGTACCTCTCAAAGGCAAAAATGAGTTCTGTTGGTATTTCTTTTCTTTCAAATGTCAGTAAGACTGACCTAGTGTCTTTCAGTTCACCGTTGATTCTCTTTTTGAATCTCTTTGCATGGACTACTTTATCCTTCTTTAACCATTCCAACAACTCTTCTTCCTGAACTTCAGGATCTACTCTTATTACTGCTTTTCTCTTGTATTCGTTTGGGTTATATGGCGTAACTTTACTGTCTTTCCTGCAAAATCTATAACGTTTTTCAGTTTGGCTACGTGTTTGGCATCTTTACATATAATTTTCGAACTTTTCCTTTTTCTTTCTACTTGGACTTGTCCTATTTCTTGATGTAAAAATTTCGCCATTTTTGTTGGAGTAATTTGTGCTATATTGTTGTTTACTCCTTCAACTATTACAGTTAGATCTATTTCTTTAGTACTCAGTATTTCCCCTTTTCTTTAGGAGATTCCACAAAGGTGCCGCTTGTTCTTGGTCTCTTTCTATCTCTCTCAGTATTCCTACTCGTTCTTCCTCTATGAGATATGAAAGTCTGCCAACTCCCGCCCTCATCATCCGTTGTTTCTCCTCCCCCTCCTATATCCATCACTGTTTCATTTCCCGTTCTTTTCTCGGGACTTTTAGTATGCCTACCCCTTGAGTTATCTATCTTAAGTATTGGAGACAGTGGTCCCAATCCTGACTGGGTGCTTTGGCTACAAATAGCCGTGGCAAAAGTTTCGTATGCCTCCTCTCCCGAGGATTCCGCCATTGTAAACTAGCCTAGCAATAGCATTTAGCTCTAGAGGCCAATGATATAATTCTGTTGGTTAATTATTATCTGTTAATATGTGGAATGAAAAGTGCAAGGAAAACGCCGGTTTGGCTAGGTCTTACCCCCAGGTGCAAGTAATTAAAAGGATACCAGAATCCAGATCGACTCGAAAAATTCACGGTCCCTGACGGTCCCTGACGTTGAAGGGCAGCCTCTTGAGGTCCACGTGGCAAAAGATGGTCGTTTGAAATTCCCGCCACTTCCCCCGGGAAGACTCCGCGGCTCGTTCTCTGAGTGTCCGCTCTTTCTACCTAGAATCTACCTAGAATCAGTCGCCATTCAGATAACGTGCAGACTGTGCTTGCTCAATCACCGTGTCCGTCTGTTTACTTATCATAAGTACATGTGTCCAGCATGCAGGGAGAAAGAGCAATGACTCCAAGAAAAGCGGAGGCGCAGACTCGAAGTATTGGGCAAAGTGCTTTTGCGTTGAACCTAACCACAGAACTCAAATAGTTCAAATAGTTCTGTGGAACTCACTGAACACATAATTATACGCAGGAATGGCACGGAATTGCCAATTTGATGAGTGTTATAAATCGTATTTACACATACAATCGCTTCTTCTTCTTCTCCTCGAGTTTAAAGTTCACCAAGTAAAGCCCCCGTCATGTACATGGTTGGGTATTAATTCTGCACCTCATCAAAATTGTGAAAAGAAGGTAGCAATTGGTTTGGGCAACTGCAATGGAAGCAGAGTTTTACCAGGGATGTGATAGAGGACTCAGGAATCAAGCCGCTCTCCTTTGACCCCGTGCTCTTAGCTTAGCCGCCGAAAAGTTATGCGCTAATCTGCAACAGTTTTTACTGTTGACCAGGTGGCGAGATAGGCTAAAAGAAAGCATGTAATTTCAGGATATAGAATTCCTACATTAGAGAATGGTATCACAGCAACTGTTCGCTGTCCCTTTCAATGATTTCTCATCCATTGTGTAAAGAGTAGAATAAGCGACACAATGAAACTTGTGTAATTACGGGACATTAAAACATGCACAAATTAGCGCATTGTCGTAAAATTTTGAGTTTTTGTCAGGATGTAATTTTTCTTTTACCAAATGTGGCAAACAAATTATAGGAAGGACGGAGTACTAAATTTGAAAAACTGTTTCCCAACACAATCCCCATATAATTTGTTTTATTTACACTGAAATTTTGACGTCCTAAAACCACTTGGCGAAGAACTGTGGAAGGAGAGATTAAAGACCTGAACCACACATGGGATACAATCCAAAGACTGGCCCAGGATCGGAAAGAGTGGAAGACTTTTGTTGCTGCCCTATGTGCCAGGAGGCATAATGGGTAGAAAGTAAGTAAGTACACTGAAATTTTGCCGTTAATTTAATATTTTGTAATAAATGTAAAACGTCCCTGGCTTCCGAAAGTCCCCGCAGTGGAAGCGCGGTTCGGAGCATGGAACTTCAAAGCCAAGTGGACTCTGTTACACATTCCATTGTTACGTTTTAGAACTCATGAATGCTTTTGAATAAATTACAAGAGTTTCGCCTCCTCAAGTTCTTTCACCTCCCTGGTTTTACAAACATCATCTTGCAATGAGGAACTGATTGGAGATGGCAGATCGACCAATCGGAACTGATACTTTGATAGCATCAAGCATTAATTTGACGGGCATGTTATTTGAGCAGCTATATATACCAAAAGTTTTTTTTTTTTAAAGCGTGTCCCAATTTTGGTCACTAATCAAAATGTATAACCAATATAACCTGTAAATCTATTTCATAATAAAGAGTAACTTATTTTCTGTCAAATGATACCATATTCATAATATTTCTGTCACGGGTGACTGCAGCACCATGCAGGGTCTTTAAAAAGTGTTGTCAAAATCGCCTTGAACCAAGTTCAAGTTCAAGTTTTTATTGGTCCACATTTTACACAAAATATAGACATACATACAAAGAATTATACAATACATGTAGTATAAATGGGCACGTACGTCTCAATGATTCTCAATTCATATAATAGATCAAGTGAAATGTGAGGAACCTATTAAAAAGCAGTGCTTGTATATTCCTGGAAATATAAGTATTGTAGAAGAAAACCCCGCGTATCAGTAGAGAAGGACGTAGTTTAGAGGAATTAAAACACAGTGGAATGGGCTTATAGAATGAATGTGGGTCAGCTAGGCCATTTGCATGAGCTTCTTTGGTCTTAAATCCTTTCAAAAGTTGTATTTTTCCTCCTGATTTGGTGCCTAATTGTTGAAAATGATGTATTGTATCCAGGCGCGTACGCAGGGATGTTTTTGTTTACTATCGGAATATACCCCCCCCTCCCCCTCACTTTTTTCCAGTTTAAAAAAAAAATTGCTCCCCCCCCCCCCCCCCCCCCCCCCCCCCCCCCCCCCCCCCCCTCCACCCGCTTATTCAGCGGCTGGCTGAGTTGTTGCGAAATTTTCGGCGCGATTTTCGAATTTTAAACCCCCTTGAAAAAATCCTGCGTATACGCTATACTGATATAAGCTCCATAGAATAATATTATTTTGAACAGCCTACTATCTTCTTGTCTCATGATATATAAATTCTCCAGAGTCGGTGAAGCGACTTGCAAAGTGTGGGTGGGGGGGGGGGCACCAACAAAATAGGGCACTTTCTGGAAAATAAAGAGCACCTTCTAAGGGAAATCTCAAAGCGAAATATACAATTTTTTTAAACATTGGTATATACCCCGATATTGTGATTACATTATCAGGGATGATTTCAACATTAAATTTTGTTTCTCTTTATACACATATAAGATATCGCTTAAGCATCATAATTTGCAGTTGGGTGTGATGATCTGAAAATTCATTTGCGAGCGAGCAAAGCGAGCGAGAAATTTGTTAAAGATTTGTGAGGTCGCAGTGCGAAAAATTACATCTTATACAGAGGAAAGACCAAATCCTGATGGGGTCATAAGCACATTCTCATAACGGAAGACTGAAAAGACCTTTGATAAGTTACATAATTATAACATCATAACTACGAGCGAGCGTAGCGAGCGAGCTTTGTGGCAAATTGCTCTTAGTCGCTTGAAATTAGGGGCACGTTTAATGATGAGAGGAAAAGGGGACACTGATCGAAAGGGTTAAAGCTTATCTGTACTAGTTTACAGGAGGGTTTATATCGCCCTGCAAGGTCACTGGACAGGTGGTTATCTCATCAACTCAGCTCTCAGTTAACATAAGAAAAACAGGATCATGGGGGACCAATGGTCACCGATTATGCATTGTTTGTTATATAGAGGGCGCAAGTAGCTACAAGTAGTGCAGTGGGCCTTTAAGACACTTATTAGAAAAGAAAAGGAGCACGTGTCAAAGTACAAAGGGTAATTATCAGAGGTAAAAATGAGGCACTTCTTACACCTAAAAAAAGAGGCATGCACCAGAGATAAAAGAAATGTGCATTTGTCGACGGATTGAATAGGAATTTTATGAGAATGGGAAATCGGCATTTGTCGACGAAAAAAGAGGCACCCATCATATTTTGATAGGGGCATTTATAAGAAATGAAAAGGGACATTTATTAAATAGGGACAGGTTACTTATTAGAATGGAAAAGGGGCACCTATCATTGTTAAAATGGTAATTATCAGATATGAAAAGGGGCACTTATCCCATCTGAAAAGGGGCAGTGACCATACATGAAAAGAGACACTTATGAGAATGAAAAAGGGGCACTAGTGATATAGAAAAATGTACATTTGTTGAAAGAAAAGGGACATCGATCAGAGGTGAAAGGGGGCTTTTATGAGAAGGGGGAAGTGGCTCTTATTAAAAAGAAAAAGAGGCACATGGTAAAATGAACGGGGCATTTTTTAAAGATAAAAAGGGGTAATTATGGGAAGGGGAAGGAGCACTTATAAATGGGAAAAAAACATTTATCAGGAGGGAAAGGGGCACTTGTCAAAATTAAACGAATATCTCTCAGAATTGAATAGGGTCATTTACAATAGATGAAAATTGGCACTTATGAGAACGAAAAGGAACTATTTTCAAAGATGAAAAGGGGCATTTATGAGAAGAGAAAGGGGCTCTTTTTTAAATAGGGGCACTTATCATGCGAGAGGGGGGGGGGGGAGGTAAGAGGACACTTTTTTCCTTTTTTTGGTCTCGAAATTTGTAAATTTGACATTTTGCTCCGTTTGGGGGGGGGGGGTGGGGGCAAGGTCAACATTTTTAGGTCAGCCATTTGCATAATTTTTTTAAATTTAAAAAAAAAAAAAAAAGAGGGGAGGGGGGGGGGGTTCTTTAAAATACACACATTACAAAAAATGAAGGGAGGTTTAACCCCCAACCCCCCCCCCCCGCCTGACCTCAAACAAGATATGCGAATGAAGTCAAGATTGTTCGCCGCCCCCCCCCCCTTGATCCGCGTCTGGTTGTGTCTCACTGATGTCCATTGCATTGTCACCCCTCCAATTAAGCTATATGGGACATAGATACATATTTAATTCTTCTACAAGTCATGGCAACCCTGCATGCAAGTCACCGTCAGGTACACCAACTCGATTTTCACCAAGACAGCGTCATTATATTCATCAACTCGATCTTCACCAAGACAGCGTCATATATATATATATATATATTCATCAACTCGATCTTCACCAAGACAGCGTCATATACATATATATGTATTCATCAACTCGATCTTCACCAAGACAGCGTCGTATAAATTGGAAAAATTGTCATCGTATTAACTCTTCGGTAATACATCGTCATGTACATTTTCTATTAAGAATTCGTCACCAAGTCATGGAAACTATTCAACATGTAAAAAAATAAGTGGTGCACCGACAAAGGGAAACCTCGAAGCAAAAATATATAAATGTTGGACATATACCCCTATACATTGTGATCAATACATTACCACGGATGATTTCAATATATTTTGTTTATCTCTTTACATTATGGTCAAAGATACTGATCTTAGTCGCTTAATTAAGAAAGAAATACAGAAAAGAAAATATGGAGCACTTATCAGAAGGGAAAAGGATACTTGTTAGAAAAGAAAAGGAGCACGTGTCAAAGTAAAATGGACAAGGATCATGTGAAAAAAGGATTGATGCACTCACCAGAGATGAAGAGGGACGTAAATTACGAGAATGGAAAAGTATTACCGATTATAAAGGAAAACGGGACATTTCCCGAAGGAAAAGGGGCACTATCAGATCTTAATAGGGGCAATATATTAGAGGTGAAAGGGGTATTTATGTGAAGGCATTCAGGCCTTCGCCTTCACATGGATTCTTCTCAAAAGGAAAAGGACACTTAATTATAGAGGAAAAATATGCACATGTTAAAATGAAAGGGGCGCATATCAGAGATGAACCTCTCAGATATGAATAGGGGCAATCATCAGAGGTGATGGGGTACTGATCAGAGGTGAAAGGGGTACTGATCAGAGGTGAAGGGGTACTGATCAGAGGTGAAAGGGGTACTGATCAGAGGTGAAAGGGGTACTGATCAAAGGTGAATGTGTGGTACTGATCAGAGGTGAAGGGGTACTGATCAGAGGTGAAGGGGTACTGATCAGAGGTGAAAGGGGTACTGATCAGAGGTGAAAGGGGTACTGATCAGAGGTGAAAGGGGTACTGATCAGAGGTGAAAGAGGCTTCAGAGGTGAAAGGGGTACTGATCAGAGGTGCAAGGGTACTGATCAGAGGTGAAAGGGGTACTGCAGGTGCCATGGGTACTGATCAGAGGTGAAGGGGTACTGATCAGAGGTGAAAGGGGTACTGATCAGAGGTGAAAGGGGTACTGATCAGAGGTGAAAGGGTACTGATCAGAGGTGAAAGGGGTACTGATCAGTTCAGGCCCATAAGTGGAACGGGAACCTGAAAGAAAAAAGGGGCCCCTATCTGATATGAAATGACAATTGTAAAACGTGGCACTATAAAACGTTATTGCTTTACCCCTGACTTGTTCTGTGTTTTGCCTTTTCTATATAAAAAGTGTTGTTTTACCCCCGCCCCCTCAAACTCCTTTTAAAAGTTAACCAATCATGCCCATTTTGATAGCGGGCGCTATATATGCCTGCATAATTATAGATAACTCACAATATGTTGTGCATGCGCAAGTTGTGGGGTAATCGGAGATGAAGGTAGCCCATCCAATGTGTAAAAATTGCCAATTTGATAAGTGTAAGGATCGCATTGTACACATACAACCGCTTTACTACACATACGCAATATATTCTTTGTGTATTGTATCCGTCAGGCATGATCAGTGCAACGATGGCTGGCTACCAATTAAAATAGGCATGGTGGTCGGATATAATGAGAGTAGATGATGGAGGGGGTGGGGGGGGGGGGGGGGGTAAAGCGCAGTACTTAGGGGCAAATCAAAGAATTATACTAAGACCTCACCTCATGTATGTTAGAAATGAAAAAGTTATCTTCTTTTGAATTGCAATATAACCCCGCACCATAATTATAAGTCATGCATGAATGTTATTTGTCATATGTTACATATTTGAAAGGTGGTACACGCAGAAACTATTCACCATTATGTCACCGTCATGTACATATTTTCTATGGATATAATTTTTCACGATCTCAACTCTTTACCACATCAGCGTCATGTACATTGTCGATGGATAAAGTGGAATATTAACTCTTCACCACCCTATACGCTAACTTTTCACCACCCTAGCGTCATGTACATGGATAACCTGGAGTATTCTTCACCACCCTACGCAAACTTTTCACCACCCTATAGCGCCATGTACATTGTCTATGGATAAGCTGGAATATTAACTCTTCACCACCCTACGCTAACTTTTCACCACCCTAGCGTCATGTACATTGTCTATGGATAAACTGGAATATTAATTTTTCACCACCCTACGCTAACTTTTCACCACCCTAGCGCCATGTACATTGTCTATGGATTATTAACTCTTCACCACCCTACGCTAACTTTTCACCACCCTAGCGTCATGTACATTATCTATGGATAAGCTGAAATAATAACTCTTCACCACCCTACGCTAACTTTTCACCACCCTAGCGCCATGTACACTGTCTATGGATAAGCTGGAATATTAACTCTTCACCACCCTACGCTAACTTTTCACCACCCTAGCGTCATGTACATTGTCTATGTATAAACTGGAATATTAATTTTTCACCACCCTACGCTAACTTTTCACCACCCTAGCGCCATGTACATTGTCTATGGATTATTAACTCTTCACCACCCTACGCTAACTTTTCACCACCCTAGCGTCATGTACATTATCTATGGATAAGCTGGAATAATAACTCTTCACCACCCTACGCTAACTTTTCACCACCCTAGCGCCATGTACACTGTCTATGGATAAGCTGGAATATTAACTCTTCACCACCCTACGCTAACTTTTCACCACCCTAGCGTCATGTACATTGTCTATGGATAAATGGTAATATTAATTTTTCACCACCTTACGCTAACTTTTCACCACCCTATAGCGCAATGTACATTGTCTATGGAAAAACCCTAGCGCCATTGTCTATGGATAAGCTGGAATATTAACTCTTCACCACCCTACGCTAACTTTTCACCACCCTACCGTCATGTACATTGTCTATGGATTATTAACTCTTCACCACCCTACGCTAACTTTTCACCACCCTATAGCGCCATGTACATTGTCTATGGATAAACTGCACTATTAATTTTTCACCACCTTACGCTAACTTTTCACCACCCTATAGCGCAATGTACATTGTCTATGGAAAAACTGGAATAATTATTAACTCTTCACCACCCTACGCTAACTTTTCACCACCCTACAGCGCCATGTACATTGTCTATGGATAAACTGCACTATTAATTTTTCACCACCCTACGCTAACTTTTCACCACCCTATAGCGCCATGTACATTGTCTATAAACTGGAATATTAACTCTTTACCGTGTTAGTTTGTGTTAGTTATGCCTATGCCTTCACGGTGACCATATGGTAGGAATACTCCCCAGCAGAGGCCGCCCTCCTGGGGGAGTAGGGGCACAGTGCCCCCCCCCCCCACTTTTTCAAGCACCCGAAAAGTGCCCCTTTTTACATAGGAATAGTGCTCCTTTTACTCTGATAAGTGCCCCTTTTATTTTGACACGTGCCCCTTTTCCTTCGACAAGTTCCCATTTTCCATTGCAATAAGTGTCCATTTTCCATTCTCGTAAGTGCTCTCTTTAATCTCTAGTACTAGGGTAGGTGTGGGGAATTGGAGACCCTTAAGCACATTTCCATAATTTACATAAACATGAAAAATGTTACACATACAGAAAGTTTTGTTTTCTCTTTAGTAACTTCTTCTCTTTATTGGGAAACAAAATTGTGGTCATGATGTAACTGATTAATAAGATAAAAATAATTTATGACGTCATCACCAAAGGTCTCTCATTACCAACATGCGTAGGTAATAAGGGACAGTTACAAATCAAGACAATTCAAATCAAGACATCAAGACAAAAATGGGATTGTTATAGTTAGTTCAAACACTTTTTGAAAGAGATACATGCAGCCAATGAACTTACTGTAATTTTGAAACGATTTTGAAAGAAGAAATTAATCCCATGTTATCCGCTTGTTATGCTTTATAATTCATTGATATTACAGTATATAACATATTGCAATTTAGTATGGGCCACCAGCGCCAAAATCAAAATCAACTCTATTTATTTATTGCAAAAGAAAGCCCTTCGTATTATGTATTGGTTCACCATTATTTATCTCACACAAGTCCAATATTTTATAAACTGAAAACCCTTACAGTATTCGACATAAATTCGCTACAATGTTTACTGATCATGTTTAAGTATTTAAAAAATATGCTCCCTCTTTCATTTCAAAACTTTTACACTATGAATAAAGCTATTCACTCTTACCCTACTCGTAATTCCTCAAATTTTCATCTAGTATACCCGAAATAAATCCATAAGACACCATGGTCCTGACCAATGGAACTTTCTCCCAGAATCTATTAAATCATGTTGCTCCCTCTCAGGGTCGTAGCCAGAGTTTGATGTTTAGGGGGGGGGGACACATACATGTAATTGATCGACGTTCTGGGGAGGGCACGTGCCCCCCCCCCCCCCCCCCCCCCGTGGCTACGGGCCTGCTCACTCTACTCATTTAAGGCCAAAGTTAAAACGATGTTATTATCAGAATACTCAAGGTAGAATTTCTGTGTCAACTCTTCATTGTTTATCATGTCATATCTTCTTTCATTCGAATCATTATCATCATCATCATCATCATCATCATCATCATCATCTTCATCATCATCATCATCATCCTCATCTGCATTGTCAATATCACCATCATCGAAATTTGTATTTTCAATTACCTATCCGTATCTGCTTAATATGTGTTAATATATTCATGAGTTTTTGTCTGGGGTTGTCGTTTTATCAAGCAATCTGCTTACAATGACATTCCTTCTTCCGTAAATAATTGTATGTTTTATAATGTTTGAGGAAACTTAGTATTTATGACATTTTATATTATATATATATATATATATATATATATATATATGTATTTGCTAATTTATGATTCAATGTCAGAAAAATACTTATTGTACTTTATATTATTATTGTTATCGAAAAACTGTATGATTACAAGAATGCAGAAGAAAATATAATCAAATCAAAATATACTTATGTTAATTATCTAAGGTCTTTTCAGTCTTCCGTTATGAAAATGTACTTATAACCCTATCAGGATTGGGTTTTTTCCTCTTTATAAGATGTAATTTTTCGCACTGCGACCTTACAAATCTTAACACTTTTCCTCGCTCGCAAATAAATGTTCAGAACATCACACCCAACTGCAAAGCATGATGCATTATGCAATATCTTGTATGGTGTATAAAGTGAAACAAATATTGAAATCATCCCTGATAATGTAAACACAATGTAGGGGTATATACCGAAGTCTAAACAATGTCTATTTTCTCTTTGAGATTTCACTTTGTCGCCTAGGTGCTTTTTTTTTCTTCAGAAAGTGTCCTTTTTTCTTGGTGCCCCGCCCCCCCCCCCCCACTTTCGAAGTCACTCGGCCGCCCCTTTTCCCCAGTGAGTGGAGACTACAAACTTGCGATTGATTGGAGGACTTACGATTGATTTGGATCAATCGTAACTCTATAAGACGGGGACAAGCTCTCATGAAATTCTCACAATGATACACATCTGAAGTTTGAAAACAATATTAAGACTGCGGACACCAGAATATTTCGAAAACTAATAAACATTTATTGAGAAATTACAGGAAATGCCAATGCATACATGACTTTTTTCCCTTTAAATTCTATTTTCTCTTCTTCGTTCTCGTAGACATAGCCTCTACGGTAATACATGGCAACATTAGAATAAAGAATCAGTACTAGTATATAGATCAGGCGCGCCGTAAACAGTTTGGGATGGGGGGGGGGGGGGGGATTGGGGGTGGCAAACATTCCAGGGGCTCGCTTTCCAGGGGCAGTGACGTAATGAGTAAAAAAACGTTCGGAAGGGGGGGGGGCAGACGAAAAAATCTGCATCACCACCAGTCTTACATGTTACATGCAGCTCACGCGGAACGTTTTTCAAAGCGGAGTATTAACGATCAGGTAGAGCGTAAATTGGCGTAGGATCCAGGGCATGAGTCTCGGTAGGGGGGTCAAGGGGCTGAGCCCCCGGAAGCTCAGGGGTTTTAGGTATTAAATTACGGTTAGATGAGCATCCAGGGGCCCTCTTTAAGGCCATTGACGTGTTCCAGGTGGGGAGCCCCCAGAAGCCCAGAGGTTTTAATATTTAACTACAGTCAGATGAGCATCCAGGGGCCCGCCCTATAGTGGGTCCAGGGGGCAGAGCCCCCGGAAGCTCAGGGGCTTACGTATTTAATTACGGTCAGATGAGCATCCAGGAGCCCGCCTTAGGGACATTGGTGGGGTCTAGGGGGCATAACCCCCGATAGCTCGGGTTTTTAGGTATTTAATTACGGTCAGATGAGCATCCAAAGGACAGAGCCCCCGGAAGCTCAGGGGTTTTAGGTATATTACGGTAGGATGAGCTTCAAGGGGCCGCCTTAAGGCCCTTGGGGGGTTCGGGGCGGAGCCCCCTTAAGCTCTGGGGTTTAAGGCATTTAATTACGGTCAGATGAGCATTTTTTATACCTTATTTGTGACATTGGCAGGTCACTTGTTTTTTCTCTCCGTCTTTCTTTCTTTTTCTCTTTAACATACTTTTTCAAAAAGTGAAGTGGGGGGGGGGGGGAGGGGTGGGCAGTGGCGGATCCAGGGGGGGGGGGCCGGGGGGCCCGGGCCCCCCCCCTTGAGAAAAAATCATGTAAAATCACGTGATTTTACCTTTTTTGGGGGTTGGGCCCCCCCCCCTGGCGCTCAAGGGGGGGGGGTGCAAATTGAAATTTTTTTGAGGATCAAAAAAAAAAAAAATGTGTGCTCACTACCCCCCCCCCCCCCTCCCCCACTAAGCGAATTTTGGCCGGCGCGTTTTTCAAATTTTCGG
This sequence comes from Strongylocentrotus purpuratus, assembly GCF_000002235.5. Classification (NCBI taxonomy): domain Eukaryota; kingdom Metazoa; phylum Echinodermata; class Echinoidea; order Camarodonta; family Strongylocentrotidae; genus Strongylocentrotus; species Strongylocentrotus purpuratus. The sequence goes on from NW_022145594.1 coordinate 9,466,541, forward strand.
GAGCAAAAAAAAAAAAAAAAAAAAAATTGTGCTCTGTACCCCCCCCCCCCCCCCCCACCACTGAGCGACTTTTCGGCCTTCGCGATTTTCACATTTTCGGGAGCAAAAAAAAAAAAAAGTTGGGCCCCCTCCCCTAAGAAATCCTGGATCCGCGCCTGGGGGTGGGGGGGGGGGGGGGAGGCTCGAGCCCAGCCACTTTGCAGACCATGACATAAAGGCTTTTAAATAAGCGTATTTTTCGCTCGACTGTAATTTGGGAATTTCTTATCGTCTAACAAACGTATAAAAAGGTTAAAAAAATGGAGAAAAAATACCGGAAAATGATGTCATAACAACAACATTTATAAATCACTGGTATCGAATAAGAAATACACCCCCCCCCATCAGTACGCCAGCGTTCGGGGGCTCATGTCTTCTCACCCTATAACAAAAAAAAAAACAAACACGCTTTCCCATTCTCGCACAATATGTCCATGATATGCGCTATTATAAAGACCTCCATTGATAAATACCGTATAGCGCAATGTTTATGAAATGTAATTCCTGTGAACTTTTCTTTTCTTTGAATGTAATTGTATATGTGATTAATTCAGGATTTTATTATTGTTATGTTCTTTTGGGTTGAAAATACAAACCATGTTTACTCCTTTACTGTTTTTTTTTTGTTTTTTTTGGAGGGGGGGCGTTTTTGTGTGGGGGGGGGGGGGGGGGGCAAATGCGTTTTGTCCCCCCCCCCCCCCCCCTGCCCCCCACTTCCGGCGCCTATGATATAGATGGTAATATCAAACTTATCTATTAGAGAAGAAAGTTGCGACGAAAGTGCGTCTCTTTGCTCATTTACCACTCTCCCTTGTGACTATGACATTCATTATGACATTCATACTGTACAAGATTGTACATTAATTTCAATTTTTAAAGAGATCATAATGATTAATGATAGCCGACACAAACAGCCTTTTTACCATTGCAAATCGGCCTGCATATATGACGTACTGTCAAGTACATGATCAGGAAACGTATTAACATGTTAAAGTACAAACACTTTTCCCATAATTATACACGACACAAATAAGATAAGACAATGTTTCAAACAAACAACATCAACAGAAGGAGCTTCCTTACATTATATAGCATGTGTCAAATGTGCCTGTTGGTTATGGAAAAGGGATTAATGGTATTTGCCCATTTTATTGTATGTCTGTTTACGTTTATATACACAATCATGCATGTACGCTTTTTAAACTCTCATACGAGTTTATTTTTCTTACTATTATATTCAAAATGTTAATTAATTCGTTCAATAACGATTTATCACAATTAACTCCTCCCTCTCCATCTCATGTTTTACCACCGCCCTTGCAGACATTTAATATAGTGTTCTGTAGACCAAGACAACACAAACTTGTTAACAAATTCGTTGTTATTCACATTCTCTCTAGTATAATTATATGGGAGATAAATTCAATGTTGTACAGTCAGTTTACATCTCAAATGCAGCTGTGCACATATTTAAAACATTAGACATGGCAACCAAGTCACAATGAAAACAACATAATTATTAAAAACATTTACTAAACCAGCTTTGCCTTCGTGCTTCATTATGTTGTCATCCCTTTGGAATCAATGTGGAATTGTGTGGAGGTCCTACATAAACATAAGTCCTACATTTCCGATTCTCTTGAATTCATAACGACTGAAATAAGATCCATTCAAGTTGCAAACTTCCGACGAATCAACAGTTTCCCAGTTGCATGTACCTGCATAAGGTCTTGCGGTACCGCAAAATATTTCGGGAACAAGGTGTAATTGCGCATTTGCCAGGTATATTGAGGTTCATTTGTAAAATATATTCCACATATTACAGAATGTTACAATATATGTTTTCTCTACAGTTGTATTAGAAAAAGATATACAGGCTAGTACAATAGAATTTTAAATTCTTGACGATAATATTTTGGAGAGTGCAAGTTTTATAATTTGTTTGATAGTCTGTTAAATAAAGAGGACTGTTTCATTGTTAAAGTATCTCACCCGTCTACATATCAAGCACTATATATATTTTTTTAAATTTATATAGGCGACAGAAGGGGATCGCAACTGTTTATTTCAGTTCATCCTCGTGAAGCAATTGCTTATACATAAACCCACCGATCGGAAATAATAAATCTCTTAAAGGTTTTATTTGAACCCCATGATCTCTTTTTCAGCCAACATGAAAGTCTGAAGAACTTTGCAGGAATTGTGAATATGTCACGTATGTCCTATCTGTCAGCAGTGTCCTATAGAATTCAAATTATGAAAGGAAACCTGTTTACTTTTAAGACTTGACCGTCAGACGCTATTGAATGAATGATTGACTTGCTTTGGTAATAAATAGAGCTGTAAGGGGTACATATGAGCATTACATGCAGGCACGGATCCAGGATTTCTTAGGGGGTGGGCAAATTTGAAATCATGCGAGCCAAATATTGGTACGTTATGGTGACCAGCAGTGACGTAATTGGGAGGGGGTGGGTGCAAGTAGGGGCGAGTTTCCTCCCTCCCTCCTCCGCGAAGCGCGGAAGCTTTGACATTTCAAAAAATTATTAGAGAAAGAAGACGATTCGTTGTACCGTTATCGACTCTTAATCTTCGTCTAAATTCAGTTCCCCCCCCCCTCCCGCGCGAAGCGCGGAAGCTTTTACGTTTCATTAAATCATTAGAGAAAGAAGACGATTCGTTGTATCGTTCTTGACTCTTAATCCTTGTCTAACTTCAGTTCCTCCCCCCCCCCCCCCCCCCCCCCCGTGCGAAGCGCGGAAGCTTTTAGGCATTTAATTACGGTCAGATGAGCATTATTTTAATACCCAATTGTGACATTTGCAGATCACTAATGGCGTGGGGTTCAGGGGGCGGAGCCCCCGGAAACTCAAGGGTTTTAGGCACTCAATTACGGTCAGATGAGTATCAAGGGGCCCGCCTTAGGGCCCTAGGTGGAATCCAGGGGGCTGAGCCCTCGTGGTTTTAGGCATTTAATTTAATCATGGTCAGATGAGCATATTTTGATACATCATTATAATGTGACACTGGCATTTAACTATTTTTTCTTTCTTGCTCTCTTTCTTTCTATTTCTCTTAAATATACTTTTTCAAAAAAAGGGGGGGGGGGGGGGGGGGGGCTCGAGGATCCCGATCCCCGCCGTTCCGCGGGCCCTGACATGTAGGCATCTCAAGAAGCATTTTCTTGCCTGGCTGTAAATTTAGGAATTTGTCATTTTCCAACAAACGCATACAAAAGTACAATTTACTTTAAAGTGATGAAAAATCTCGGGAAATTATGTCATTTCAGCATTATTTGTAAACCACCGTTATGGAATTAGAAATAAACCACGTTTGAATTTTATTTCCCCAAAGCCCCCCCCCCCCCCCCTCCCCTATCAGTACGCCAGTGCCCCCCCCCCGATTTACACCTTGTTGACGAGAAAATTAAAACTGATATCCCTAACCTTTCTTCATTCTCTTTTGCTCTTTCCCTTTCCCTTCCCTTCTCTCTTTTAAGTTTGCCTGGGGGGGGGGGGGCAAGGTCATTTTGGCCCACACTCCGCTCCACACATTGTTGACTGATCTCCCTTCTTTCTCCTTTTCTTTTCTTCTTCCTCTTTTTGTTCCCTTTTAGCTCTCCTCTTTTCCTTTTCCTTCCTTCTCTTTTTTTTTAACGCGGGGACGGGGGGGGGGGGGGGGGGGAGGCAAGGGCCTTTTGCCTCCACCCCCCCCCCGATCGGGAAAATTGCAACTGATATCCCCCTTCTTTTTTTCTTCTTCCTCTTTTTTCCTTCCCTTTATCTCAGCTTTTCCTTTTTTTTCCTTTCCTTCCTTCTCTTTTAATTTTTGATGGGGGGAGGGGGCAGCAGCCTGGGAGGCAATTCCTTTTGCCCCCCCCCCGATCTCCTTCTTCCCTCTTTTTTTTCCTTCTTCCTCGTTTTCCCTTTTTCTCCTCTTTCCCTTTCCCTTCTTTTCCTTTTCTTCTCTCCTTTTTTTTCGGGGGGGGGGGCAAGGCCCGCTCGCCCCCCCCCCCTGGATCCGCACCTCTCTACATGTACTAAATGTAAAAATTGTCTATTATGTAAAAATCAGACTAATTAACGAGCATGCTCGCTAAATCAATTCGACAACTAATGATCATTATTTTCTCAAAAAAAGACATTTTCAAACCTTTTGGTTTTGAGGGAAGTTCTAAATTATTATTATCATTCAAATTACGTTGGAATTTAACCTCGTCATTATTTTTGGCCTGCACATAGGACATAATACCCGTTTTAACTTCAATAAACTGTATTGTAATTGGATGGTGAAAAATTAATATTCCAGTTTATCCATAGTCAATGTACATGGCGCTATAGGGTGGTGAAAAGTTAGCGTAGGGTGGTGAAAAATTAATATTCCAGGTTATCCATAGACAATGTACATGACGGTAGGGTGGTGAAAAGTTAGCGTAGGGTGGTGAAGAGTTAATATTCCAGCTTATCCATAGACAATGTACATGGCGCTAGGGTGGTGAAAAGTTAGCGTAGGGTGGTGAAGAGTTATTATTCCAGCTTATCCATAGATAATGTACATGACGCTAGGGTGGTGAGAAAAGTTAGCGTAGGGTGGTGAAGAGTTAATAATCCATAGACAATGTACATGACGCTAGGGTGGTCAAAAGTTAGCGTAGGGTGGTGAAGAGTTATTATTCCAGCTTATCCATAGATAATGTACATGACGCTAGGGTGGTGAAAAGTTAGCGTAGGGTGGTGAAGAGTTAATATTACCATTTATCCATAGACAATGTACATGACGCTATAGGGTGGTGAAAAGTTAGCGTAGGGTGGTGAAGAGTTAATATTCCAGCTATACATAGACAATGTACATAACGGAAGGGTGGTGAAAAGTTAGCGTAGGGTGGTGAAGAGTTATTATTCCAGCTTATCCATAGATAATGTACATGACGCTAGGGTGGTGAAAAGTTAGCGTAGGGTGGTGAAGAGTTAATAATCCATAGACAATGTACATGACGCTAGGGTGGTCAAAAGTTAGCGTAGGTGGTGAAGAGTTAATATTCCAGCTTATCCATAGACAGTGTACATGGCGCTAGGGTGGTGAAAAGTTAGCGTAGGGTGGTGAAGAGTTATTATTCCAGCTATCCATAGATAATGTACATGACGCTAGGGTGGTGAAAAGTTAGCGTAGGGTGGTGAAGAGTTAATATTACCATTTATCCATAGACAATGTACATGACGCTAGGGTGGTGAAAAGTTAGCGTAGGGTGGTGAAGAGTTAGTAAATTACCATTTATCCATAGACAATGTACATGACGCTAGGGTGGTGAAAAGTTAGCGTAGGGTGGTGAAGAGTTAATATTACCATTTATCCATAGACAATGTACATGACGCTAGGGTGGTGAAAAGTTAGCGTAGGGTGGTGAAGAGTTAGCGTAGGGTGGTGAAGAGTTAATATTCCACTTTATCCATAATTGACAATTTACATGAAATTATATCCATAGAAAATATGTACATGACGGTGACATAATGGTGAAAAGTTTATGTGATTTGGTATTTAAAGAGTCAATGCCCCCTTTCCCAGAGAAAAAGCATATATATATGCATGACATGCTTATAATTATGGTGCGGGGATATATTGCAATTCGAAAGAAGATAATAACGTTTTAATTTCTAACATAAATGAGGTGAGGTCTTAGTATAATTCTTTGATTTGCCCCTAAGTACTGCGCTTTCCCCCCCCCCACCCCCCCCCCCCCCCCCCCCACCCCCCTCCATCATCTACTCTCATTATATCCGACCACCATGCCTATTTTAATTGGTAGCCATGCAGCCATCGTTGCACTGATCATGCCTGATGGATACAATACACAAAGAATATATTGCGCGTGTGTGTAGTATAGCGGTTGTACGTGTACAATGCGATCCTTACACTTATCAAATTGGCATTTTTTACACATAAGATGGGCTACCTTCATCTCCGATTAGGTGTGTGAAGAAAAGCTTCACCCCAAGTTGTGCCGAGTATAGCTGTTGGAAGTGTAAAATGCGATCTGTATACTCATCAGATTGGCAAACCCACACATTGATGCATTTTAGATTGGACTATCTTCATCCCACTGACCTGTGTGACCTTGTGAAATATATAGCTTTACATAATTTTGGACTCGGCACACTTTAAAGTTTTTTTGTTTTTTTGTATTACATCTTAAAAATATACAAACAATAATCATATCTAGAAAATAAGATCCACAACATTTTTTTTAATAACAAGTATTTTCTCAAAAAATAAGTTATTGATCGAGCCAGTTAATGACGACCTCTTTTATCTGCACACTTTTCCTCTACGAAAATGGTACGAACATCCTCCAATATAAATGCCATTTTTTTCTCGACGTAGATTAAATTAACTTGTATGGCATGAAAGAGTGGAATGATAATGATATAGCAGTTAATTCATTTTAATTATTATGAAATATGTGCCCACGTAGTTTGCGTGTTTGTGTCGTATTACTTTGCCTTCGAATGCTCAATTTGGCTAACGTGCGGCAGACACGCGTTATGCTACACGAGTAATAGTACTATGGACTCTCTCGGTCTCCTTCACCTGCCTGTGGTGTAGGGCAGGCCCGCGCCTAACTCCGGGAAGCTCCAACACCGGCGCCGCAGGCGTCGGAGCTTCGGGTGGTTTCCTTGGTTTCTCTTGGGGGCTAGTAAAACAGCCGATTGGGTGATATTATCGTTAAATCTGCAAAGGGAGTACTTACAATTTTTACATCATAGGGTGCACGACTCCTCAGGGCTCAACTTCAATCACTTGAAGGTATAATTTTAGGGTGTCTGATCGCGCACCCGATGCTGTGTGCTAAAATACTTCCCATAGAGATTGCACACATCCCTATGCAGTCTACGTGCATTGCATGACCATGAAAATTGGTCAATGATTTTATGAAAAAAAATTGAAATTCAAACCTTTGGGGCTTGTGATCCTGAAGGTGAAACTCAATAGAGTAAAGGAGCCGGTAATCGGACAGCTCCAGTTTTCGGCCGATCCATTAGATGCATGATAAAATCCCTTAAAATACATCGCATAATAGCATAACACATATCCCACACATAACATACCATGCCAGAGTCACTGAAGAACCACATTTGCAATGGAAAATATATCCTAAAATATCACATTTTAGCGATGTAATTGGCGGTCCCCGCTACCCAAATCTGAAAAATCGAGTGTGTTACGCGTGTCTGTAAGAAATATGGGTACCATAAAATGAGCTTTATTTCAAGTATTTTTCAGATTTAGAGCCTGATTTTGTGTTAGTCGCAAGCTCAAAAGTATCTCATCGCATGTATTAAATCAATGCAGCTGAACACCGCGACCTACACACGATATGTCCGTCTAATTCAGATTCCAATTTCCGATCACCGCAGTGCTAGTTTTCGACCAAGCGAGCACCGGGGAGCTCCGGCGTGGGATACCTGCTCTGCCCGCATGTGCAATAGATCAGCGCGGAAACGCATGGCGCGCCACGCGCTTCCTATTGACTTTGTACATGCGGTCGTAAACTGACTCGCTAGGTCGATAACCGGCTCCAATCAGTGAAAATTGAAATGAATATTGTCATGGCAATTCGTGATTTTTTTCTGGGATTCTTTTTTTTTCAGTGACACTGGCATGGTATGGTATGTGTGGGATTTGTGTTATGCTATTATGCGATGTATTTTAAAAGGATTTTACCATGCATCCAACCAATCGGCCGAAAACTGGAGCTGGTCGATTACCCCCTCCTTTACTCTATAAGTAGTGTTCTCCTATTTACACTACATATTTTTAATTGAAATCTTATACAAATATATGAAAATTATAGACTTACTCATACGAATTGTCCCATTTTCGTCTCAGAACTGTGAAACCATACGTTCATGCACTTGAGCATAGAGCTATATGACCCGGCGGCCGATATATTTCCGGGTCAACCTACCAAAACATAGCCAATGGCCAATCAGAGCACTCGTTTTGTGGGTCAAGCCGGGCTGACTTGTACGTAGCTACGGTAGCTATTGGACGTTCGCAAAGAAAAAAAATGAATATTTATCAACTAAAACCAAGATGGCTAACAATGACTATGAGACTCTCTCGGATTAGACTCTAATCATTAATTTTGGAGCTGAATAAGCAAGCTATCGTAAGTCAAAGTATATATTTAAGTTTTCGTTATTGTATAGATAACGGGGGCTGTAGAATGGCGGCAAAATTAGATTTGATGAAGACTTAAAAAGAGAAAAACCTCTGAGCATTTCGTTCATCTCTGTTCGGTCACTCTACCCTCACGGTCCCCATAGGCCGTACTTCAGTCTATATAATCGGAGGAGTAGTGGAGCCAGACGTAGTCTCAGTGGAACAACTGAAGATTAGAGAGACTGAAGTTTTCGGTCTAGCCCGCGCCCGGCTGTAACGAAGTCACTCTGCATCGCGTAGATGTCTAGACCCTAACCCTATACTAATTACTGTATTGCACTTTAGGGCCAGCCTCAGAAAAAATGATTCGAACAGCAGGTTGGGGCACATTTTTTTCAAATGTGAAGAAGTAGCCTAGTCCTAGAGTAGGGTAGAGAGCCCAGTAATCGGTCACTTAGGGGAAATCACTAATATTAGGGTGTCTGAACGATTTTTCAATTTTCAATTTGGTATCATTTTTCACCATTTTTGTTTGAAATTTGAATTAAAAATGTAATAAAAATAATACATTTCAAATTTCAAGTCTCACCAACGTTTCTATCAAAAGATACAGCCCCTCCAAGACGCTGGAATATTCATATCATTTTGATCAGAATCGACGAAAAAGACGTACATGCAGAGTTACGTTGTTTTGCTATATTTAGCCAAACAGCTGTATCGCGCGATATGCAAGCGTATGCATAGCGTACGCATGTAATGCGCAACTTGCAGCTTGAGCTACGCTGTCTACGCGATATGTGCCATTGACTAGTATGGCTAGCCGTTCGCGCCATAAAACCCGGAAGTGAATACACGTTATAGTCAATGGCATTATCGGGCCCTAATTTTTTATATCTGATTTAATTTTGAGAGTTAAGAAAAGTTGTTCAGCTGCCTGATTTGTGCAAGTTTCGCGGCTCATTAATTATTTTTTAAATTGTTACAGCTGTTGACCGAATACTGGACGCGCTACCCTAGATTCTCCGGTGTGCGGCATAGCCCGGTGGGCGGCCAGGGGTATAGACTAGGTCTTCAAAATAAAATATAAATGACTCAATAAAAATTATTGAAACCTACCGTGGATTCCCCGGTAAGTTCTGCTTTGCCGAAAACGTCCGTAGCAGATGCTGACTTTTAAGTTAAGAGATCGAGGCATGACTAGATCAATAATGTAGCTCTATTTGTAACTATTTGTCCGATTGGAGGTGAAATTTGATGTTGTTGTGGAAGTATGATGGCTGTGGTCTGTTTCCTATCGCAGAAATTTTGATTGTGCCACCGCAGGGCTAGTCGCATGGGGAGGCCGTGTACCGATGACGTAATTGCATGCCCGCCTCGTGTGCGGCCGGGGTGTCAATACACACATAACATGTGGGTTTGTGTATGATGGTATGTGTGCTGATGTGTGTACCCGCTATGACCCGCTAGTTTCTAGTAGTACGTACCCCCGTATGGGATGATCCATTCAAGGAAAAGGTGAAATTGTTTAATACTTGACAAATTTACCGTAGTAACAGATAAACATGAGAATTTGGGCTACCCATAGTAATTTGGTACATGCTTTGATCGTGACGTTGCGCATAAAGCTTTGTGACGTATTTTAGTAGCCTAGTATTTTGTTTTGCTCCCGAAAATTTGAAAATCGCGCCGGCCGATAATTCGCTCAGTTGGGGGGGGGGGGGGGGGGGGGGGAGGTAGTGAGCATTTTTTTTAGGGTGGGGGTGCAAATGTCCCCCCCTCCCCCACCATGAAAACGGCGTGAGGTGATTTTACGCACACTTTCCACTTTGGCCTTAGTGCCCCTTTCAGTGGATTTGTGCCCTCTCAAAAAAGTGGCCTTGACCCAAATTTGATGTAATTCGAGGCCTGATGTAGGTTATACCCTCATGCGTGAAGAGTCATGAAAATGTCACGCATAGCTGATCTTTGAACTTGGCGTCTCTGAAAGGGTGATTCCTCATCCTAACCCAATTCATCTCAGGTTGTCAATTCAACGCACTCGTTTTTGTGTGCTAAAAAACCTTCCCATAGATCTACAAATTGCACACGTCCATATGCAGCCTAGATCTACGTGCATTCCGGCTCATGCGAACTTGGTCAATGTTTTTATTACCGAATTGAGATTCAAACCTTTATTCTTTGTGATCCTGAAGGTGATACTCAATAAATGAGGTGTCATATGAAAGGGCAGGTTTTGTCCATGTTCGAAGGAGCGTCATTTCGGAACTAAAAAAATCTTGAACAAAACACAGATTTAAACATGGTTTCCATCGTAGCTCCGAGATTTGCCACTCATGAGAAATGACGTCCCGAGGTTTAAGTTGGGTCAGTTGTAAGGAATATATCCATGCGCTTATTTTTTTGATAGCCCCAAGGGATCACAAAGGATTACAGTTTAAAAATACCCTTTCCCCACTTTTTGAATCGGCTAAATAGGGAGGCGTGACTCTGCTCAGCCCAAATCCATGGTTTTTTTTATTTTTTTTTATTTTATTTATTTATTTCCACATGTGGGGTGGATTGCCCTTTCAACTTAAGTTGATTTTCAAAGGGGTCCACACACATTTAAAAACGGTTACAAATCATATCAACAAACAAGCAAAGCGCATATAATCTTTTTTGCAAAAAAAATCACACATAATGATGAAGATGATAATAATTACTACTACTAGACCTATATACATACATACATATATATATACATGTTTATAGATATAAAAAATATATATACTAGTATGGTGTAGCGACACTGGTTCGTGCGTGTCCTTAATTTGGGGACAGTTCCATGTCTTTAAAAAAACTCGGTCTAACTAAATCAGATGTCACCTATGGAAAGAGAAACCTAAAAATCATCAAGAGACAAATTTTTCTCTGGAATTGGGTGTGAAATTATGAATACATTGACAAAAGATTCAGATTTTTTAAAAATTTACCGTCAAGGGTCTAGGAATCTTCATATCGATAGAAGATGTCATCTAAATATTCTAAACTATGTAAAAAGTGACACTAAATGATGGTTGATATTTTGCCTTGCAAATTATGCAATTACCTAAGTTACCTTATATTTGATGGATCGCCTTTTTGGATTTATAAATCGGCTAAACGTGTAGAATATGAGAAATCATAGATCAAATATCACATTTCTAATATTTCTTTTAAATTTCTGCAGACTTTCGTCACTCTACCATACTTCTAATGCATGACATAACTTTACTTGGTTTGAGAATGGCATGTAGATTTTTTATTTCAGATTTGTATATTTTTAAGAAGAAATGCACTTTGATTCTCAATTTTTGTTTTTCTTTTGATCTCCTGTAGCCGCCAAAGAAGGACACGAAGCAGACGTCAAAGTCCTCCAAGCCAGCTGCAAAGTCTGGTGGCAAGGCCAAGAAGAAGGTAAAGAAACCACATTCCTTAACTTAAAGGAGAATGAAACCCCAACAGACTTATCTGATATTGTTATAATTATTATTTTGAAAAAATGAAATGAAACCTTTTTGATCACCTAGCAAGGTAATGTTATGTATTTTTCATTTTCCTTGCTAGCTATTTTCCCATTAGAGTCACCATTTTGATTGAAATAGGAATGTCAGAGAACAGTTCATATAATGAAAATTCTTCAAACGTGGACTACAACAACTTCAAATGAGAGAATAATCCAAGGTATTACAGTGTCCAAAGTTGTCAAATTTGGGTAGTTTTTGAAGCATATTTTCAACAACAAAAAACATCAGATTTCCCTCTTGACTAATATGCATCACTGTAGGGGGACAAGTGATCAGATTTGTTTATTGTCATGTCATAGGTCAAGGGTCATAAAGATCAATCGACATGTTCTCATAGTGATATTCCAAAAATAATAAAGCCAGGATCTTAAATGAATTTAGGCGGAGGCATATTGGAGATGCAGTCACATTTGTTTTGTTTTTGTTTTACTCATTATGTGTAGCTAGGCACAATTTGTGTGCAAAAATGCCAGAAGCAAGTTGTATTATTCAGATCATCATTACTTTTTTCTGAGATAATAGGCTATATTACTTGACTGATGATATGTCAAATGTATTGTCACTCAGCAAAGTCAACAAAGCAAGTTTGACTGTTTGGTGGTCTTTTTGATCAAGTCTCTATCAATTTGTTTGATTTCCATGTGCTGCTGAGTAGAAGTGGTCCAAGGGAAAGGTCCGTGACAAGCTCAACAACCTGGTGATGTTTGACAAGGCTACCTATGAAAAGCTCTACAAGGAAGTGCCAACCTACAAACTCATCACACCATCAGTTGTCTCTGAGCGTCTGAAGATCCGTGGTTCCCTCGCCAGATTCGCCCTAGAGGAACTCCTGAGGAAAGGTGAGATACAAGCTACTAATAACCCTCTTTTGTAGGGCACCCAACTAGTGCCCAAGCTCCAGTGCTCACTATTATTTAAAGTCACATAGAAGTCAGCTCTCATGAGGAATTTGACACCGTTCGGGTGTTTACCCAATAACAGGTGTTGTCAATCACCAGGGTTAAGCCTTCCGTTTAATGACCATTAGACCGTATGTAATGCCTCGCTTTTCCCTCACCCGAAGCTCTACGAGCGATTAGGGGGTAATTCTTGACTGGCCAACGGGTTTGCTATGTGCAGATTTGTACTCCCAGTAATGGTATTTCCACCAAGTCTGGTGACCAAGTCTGGTGTCAGAGAATTGTGGCCTTTTGCATATGGAAACTGCCGATACAGTCGTTGGATATTGAACGTATCTTCCAGCTGAAACAATAATTTGATGTGTAGTTTTTTTTCCCTCACAAACGATAGTCACTTTGCCTATGTTCTTGTTAACGTACATGTTCATTACAGGGTCCTGACAACCCTTTCCCCCTTTTCATAAGCATTGAAATCAAAATCAGACTTAATGGCCCCAATTCACAAAGGAGGTTTGTCGACAAACCGAGGTTTATGTACGTCATATGACACGTTTTGACCCGTTTTTTGCAAACCTGGTTTGTAAATAACAAAAGGAGGTTTGTCGACAAACCTCCTTTGTGAATTTGGGCCAATTAGTTTGACAAGCTGAGCATTGTTCCAATGTAAAGACCTAGGATATATTGAGTGATTTGTGAGAAATAATATAAGGAAATTTCTATAACAAGTTCAATAATTAATCTAATGTCTAATGTTTTTTTTATAGTTTAAAAAAAATTAGAATAGTAGTTTAGCTGCATTTAGCATGCAATTCAGGGGACAGAATGATGAAAATGAATAATATCATATTCTTTCCATTTGTGAGATTGGAAATTATGCCATTTTTTTTATTGAGTTATGTCAAGTGTCAATGTTGAAATGATTCTATTCATTTATCCGTGGCCTTAGATATTAAGAGATTGTTTCTGTGTCTTGCCTTCCTCTTCTACAGGTTTGATCAAGCTAGTTGTGAAGCACAGCTCCCAGCTGATCTACACTCGTAACCCAAAGGGTGCAGAGGCATAGACCTGGATATGAAAGGACACAAGATCTCTTTCTGCTAGTGTACAAAGTATTGCGATGATACCTCTCTGGTGATGTAAATTAAAGATCCGTACAGAGGAAATCAACTTGTCATGTCCTATTTGTCATTAAGTCATCTTTTGTGAGATAAACCGCTACATTTAGTATATGAGTGTACTTTGGAATGACAGACAATAAGTGAGATGATATATTATGGTGATTGATATAACTGATTGATAGAATGATTGAGTGTTATAAAAATGGGTTCTAATTGGTCAAATGACACCACAAGACCAAGCAACATGCTTCCCTGCCTCACCTACCATGCAAAAAAGTTCCCATCAAAAAAGTTATAATACACAGCTGAGATGCCTGTACATGTATCTCTGGCAAGTACAAATTAAAGGGGCGCAAGGAATTGCGTGTAGTTCCAAATGGCAAGGGCATTGATTTGTACACTTGTTTGGCTGCGCATATCTACTGTGATGTCATAAAATGTAAATGTCACCTCCCAACTTTTACTTCATATTGTTGACCTACTTTTATAAAAACAAAGAATTCATGTTTTGAGACGTGCATTAGTGGTATGCACTACATTCTGTTTAGTCACAATAGGGACTTTTAGATTCTGCACGACGAGAACGTGGACTGCCCTTTTAAGGCAATGTGACGTCACTGCCAGTGCCAATCCATGTTCTCGTCATGCAGAATCTAAAAGTCCCTATTGAGTCTGATAATGAACTTGACAAGTCTCCTTCATTGTCCGATTAACCTACATGCAGTGTATATTTACTGCTCGCACAGCCACATCAATTATCTGTATAATAGATAATTTGGTGATCAAAATTGATTAAATGATTGATGAGATGATCAATGATTGAGAGGAAGAGGGAGAGAGAGAGTGATATGGGAAGAGTTGAGACTACCTGCACATGTACATGATTGTGAGTAATAATAATAATAATAATGTTCAATTCTTATATAGCGCATATTACAAAATTGTCTCTATGCGCTTAGATACGAGAGAGAGAGAAGAGAGAAAAGACAAGAAGAATATTGAGCTTTCACAGTTTAGCAATTACAATTATCAAATCAATTACAAAATTCACATGTTTACTACATAAATTTAAATTTAAGACTGGCATGATCGAAACATATGTTTTTAAGTCGGATTTAAACTGATGTAGTGAAGGACAACGTTTTAGAGACTCTGGAAGATTGTTCCATAGTTTTGGTATGGCATACTGGAAAGCACGGTGCCCATATGTTTTGGTGGATGTGACTAAAGGTGTGAATGTATGTTTTGAAGATGAACGGAGATTGCGAGTTGGTAGATGACTTGAAATAATATTTTGCAAATACAATTTATGCAGTTATACTGAATGACTGAATGATAACTCTTGACTAATCCTACAATTTATCTTCTTTTCTTTTCTTTTTTAAACTAAGAAAGCAAGTAGGTAAGCACACATGGGGTAATCAGTAGGGAGTCGTGCTTGACGAAGGGGAATGAATTCTCCCTCCAGTTGAAAATATGGGAACCAGACCAGCGTGAAGTTGGTAGGCTATTCGATATGCACATTCAAATTGTGAAGTTGGATGGATATTCGACATTCATATTCAAAAATTCGATATTTCTTATTCAAATAGTCTGACAGCTTGAGCGGGCAAGCAGCTACCCCAAAACGTCAAGTAATATCCGGGCAACCCAGAAATACCTCATTTGCCCTGGCCCATGGGGATTAAGGGGGTGCAATTCAAGACTAATCATGGACAAGCATTTCAAGAAATTCTGAAATAAACTCCACGAGTATAGAGGACTATAGATAATGTCTCACGGCTTTAACGGGGTAGGCAGCTAGCCCAAAGGGTCGAGTAATATCTCGACAACACAGAAATACTTCACTTGCCTTGGCCCAAGGGGATTAAGGATGCCCAAATCAAGATTATAAACGGGCAAGCAATTCCAACAATTTTGAAATATACTCCATTAGTATAGAGGGCTATAGAAAATGCCTCATGGCTTTAGTGGGGCAGGCAGCTAGCCCAAAGGGTCAGGTAATATCCGGGCAACCCAGAACTACTTCGCTTGCCCTGGCCCATGGGAATTAAGAATGTCTAAATCAAGGCTATTCACGGGCAAGCGATTCTAACAATTTTGAAATATACACCCTGGGTATAGAGGGCTATAGAAAATGCCTCATGGCTTTAACGGGGCAGGCAGCTAGCCCAAAGGGTCGAGTAATATCCAGACAACACATAAATACCTCACTTGCCTTGGCCCAAGGGGATTAAGGATGCCTAAATCAAGATTATAAACGGGCAAGCAATTCCAACAATTTTGAAATATACTCCATTAGTATAGAGGGCTATAGAAAATGCCTCATGGCTTTAGTGGGGCATGCAGCTAGCCCAAAGGGTCGGGTAATATCCGGGCAACCCAGAACTACTTCGCTTGCCCTGGCCCATGGGAATTAAGAATGTCTAAATCAAGGCTATTCACGGGCAAGCGATTCTAACAATTTTGAAATATACACCCTGGCGTATAGAGGGCTATAGAAAATGCCTCACGGCTTTATCGGGGCATGCAGCTAGCAAAATGAATATGAGTGACAAAGAAAGCGGACAAAATATACAGTTCCTCAGGTAGACAAAGGAACATCCCTTCACTGCTATTATGTAAAAATGTGTAGAACAGGTGTCACATGCATATTCACCTTTTTACATAATAGCATGTTTTGAAGATCTGTGGATATTCGGGGTCATTGCAGTAAGGTGCTAACCGTGAACTGGTATATTAAGGGGAGCCTTCCAAAGTTGCGACTGTGCCCCGACGCGTGGGGCCGCGACCCCCCCCCCCCCCCCCCACTCCGAGAACAAACGGACCCCATACGTGTTACCAAAATGTCCGGTAAAGGGGTACTTTTCGTGCGACAAAGTCCGGCCCGAGAATTGTAAAAAAAAGGGGTGTATTAACTTTTCACCCGGAGATTTCTTTAAAAAGGGGTGTTTTTTCTTTGTTTCTCTCATCTCTTTGGACTCCTGAGATATTATTCCGAATTTAGGGGGGTACATTGAGCATTTTTCATGATTTAGGGGGGTCTCCACGGCAGGAAAAGCCCGCGAAAGGGGGGTTCGAAAATGTTGGCAGTCCTCAGATAGGGGGTGCTTTCAAAAAGAGGGACCAATCATACGCGTACCCTAAAAAACTCTGAGTGGGTGGGGGGGGGGGGGGGGGGGGGGGGGGGCCGCGATGAATAGAACGGTCGCGTCTCAAGAAACGCATTCAGGCGCAAAGGGACGCGATAGTCACCCTCGCCTGATTCTTGCATATGAAAAGAAACTGTATAATTTGACTGATTGTCTGCTACGGACGTGCCTCCTCCGAGCTCCGGTGTTCGATTGAATTGAATCTTCAACTAACACCAAATTCAACCTCAGTCTATTTGGAATTTACATTTTGTGAATTCACCATACTACTCTTCGGAATTTCATCGTGGAAAATATCAAAATTATTTCTCTGATTTTCGGAAACCACGCTCAATTTTGTATTCGGCGCCAAATATACCACGTGACCAAGCGATTGGTCTCAGTGAAAGGAAACCAATTATCCCTTTCCGCCGACCCAACTCCGTATAGTATTTGAATTGTTTTGTGTATTGGGATTGCCAAGAGGTAAGCAATATTTTGGGGCATTTTTCTGCACTGCACTATATGCTAAATTAACCAACAGAACCTAACTTGGGAGCAACACCCATTCCCGAAAGCCGCCTGATATGGCGGCCTACAACCACCTTAATCCCATAAGATATTTCTCATCAGAGATAGAAGGTGACACAGGAGCACTCCAGCAAAGCATAGAGAGTCAATGCTAATACGTATTGACCTCTAGCACTGCATACGTGCTGTGAGGCAGGTATTTTTTTTTAAACGTATACACAAATATACACACCACACAATATTGCATAGACTGCATACAATCATGTCGATGCGGCTGTAAGCAAAATTTGACAGTAGACTTACAATTTGAATTTTTAAATTATTCTTTTTAACATCAGTAAGTTGAAAACAATGTATTTTACTGCCATTTAGGTGTCATCAATTGTCACTAAAGTACCGATTTTGAGTGAAATCAGTTGAGTTTTGGACAGTGGTGTTTGTATAATGTTGAGAATCAAAAGCACAGCTTTTACTACACAGCCAGGATAGTGATGCTCCTATGTGTGACACAGAAGAGGAGGCATACAATAATAGCTTCATCCCCGTAGAAAAGAAAAATGCAAAGAAACACCCTAGGAGAGCTCGGCCACGAGAAGACAGCCACCGTACAGAAAGTTTAAAGGCACAGTCGGGGTCGGATTGCGAAAGCCCCATATTTCAAGAAGACCGAGCAGACCCACATCAATCTTCCACAACCCAAGATGAACTAAACCTCATAAAAATAGCAAAAGAAATAGAGAAATGTCCAGGACCCACCAAAATAGAATTTGTTAAAAGAATCCAAAACGGTATATTGATCAAGTGTCAGAACATAAAACAACATAAGGCAATTTCAAACATATCGGAAATAGGCAGTATCCCAGTTAAGGTAAAAGAACGATCAAAAACAGTAAAAGGAGTAATAACAGGTGTTCATCCAGAAATTACAAAAGAAGATATCACACAAGCGCTCAAAATCTACACACGCGCAAATGCTAAAAGAATCACGAGGAAAATAAAGAAAAACCACCCTGAAACAAAGGGCAGTTCGTCAACCGAAACCCCTAACCCTACCGACATGCCCACCAAAGCAGTCATCCTATCCTTTGAAAGTAAAACGATACCAACACAAATCATACTATTCTATCAGGAATTTAAAGTAGAATAATTCATCCCCCCTGCCCCCAGATGTTTCAAATGTCAACGCATGGAACATGTAATTTCGCAGTGCAATAGCAAGCAAAGATGCGTCAGGTGTGGAGAAGACCACCCTTTCGATCAATGTCCCAGAAAATCTAATCCCTTTTGTGTTAACTGCAAAGGAAACCACTCAGCAGCATTCAAAGGATGCATCGAAGTTAAAAACGTAAGAATTGTCCAAGAAATCCGCTTGGAAAAGAAAATAAGTTATGCGAAGCCACGAAACATTTCAAAGAGGCAACAGAAGTAGAAGAGGAAAAAACTAACTCTAAGGAATCGAGCACAAACGGCAATAGTTTTTTTGTTTTTGTTTTTTGTTGTTGAAATAAATGTTTATTCAGATAAAATCACGGATAACATCGTAGTACATAAATATTCATAACAAAGCACTTAATCACATTTTTAAATGAGATCAAATCAAATTATATATCTCTATTTACTTGATAGTAGATTTTAAATCAGTAATTGTCTTCTTTCACTTAATAATATTCAAATCTGTTGTCTTAGTTTTATTTTCCTCTACTTCTATTTTGTATTTCAACATAAACAAAAAATATTTGCTTATTATTCTCGTTACTACATTTTTTTTTGATTTCCAACACTCGCTTTATAGATTGCAAAGAAAGCATAATGAAGTATTAAATCAATATCTGTAACATTTTCTTTTGCGTCATGAAAACCATATACAACACAAATGGGTGAGAATTTAATTTTTTTACAGAAGGAGTTACATAATACTATTTCAATAACGTTCCAAAATCGGTAAATATTTTCGCATGAAAAAATACATTTATTATAGTAATAACACAAATTGTTTTCTTTGATTTTCCATTTGAATAAATTAACAGGTGTTGGTAAAATATTATACATAAATTTAAAGTTGAATTGTATCAAATAATTATCACGAGCACGTCCAAACCCCCATTTCCTTAGCGTCCTCGCGACAACCTCCATTGTTAATTTTGTCGCACGCGTAGCATGTACTTTGTGTACTTGTACTGTAGCTAGCGCTAGTGTATTTTCTTTTTTTTTCATAGGTTTTTATTAATTTCTCTCAAAGAACAATTGAACATTTATAACATTGTATACAAAATAACAAAATAATTCAACATAGGTCTTTATAAATTGCCAATGATCTTTTACATTTACATATAAAAGTTACACCTCTTCATCTTCCTTTAGAGACAAAAAAGAAAAAAAAATTATATATATATAAAAAGAGAAAAAGCTACAAAACACCTACTACCCCCCGCCCCACACAACATTTAAACACATAACAAGTACAACAGTATACAAAACACACACCACCATAGAACGAACACACAAACAAAAGTAGAGAAGAAAAAAAACAAAAAACAAAAAACAAAAAAACAAAAAAAGAGAGAAGAGAGGAGGGTCAGGAAGTTGTATATTGAGAAAAAAAAACTGAAAACATTTATTCTAAACTTTCCAAAGCTTCCCATTTCCTTAAATGAATTGAAAGTGTGTCTTTCCATTGAAAGTTTTTTCTCTTCATTTCTATTTTCCAACAATCTATATTCTATTTCTTTTGCTTTTGGAGGGTTTCCCTTCTCTCTACTGTGGAAAATCATATATTTAATCAAAATCAAAATGTGGTTCAATAATTGCTCTGTTTTAAAAGTAGTGTCATCTATTCCTATATGAATTTCTTTCCAGGATAATTTCTTCAGAATTGGTAAATTAAGTCTATCTCCACATTTCCCCCAGACTTCCTTTATTGTATTACATTCAAAGAATACATGTTGATAAGTTTCTTCAAATTTTTTGCAAAATGAGCACAAACCATTTTCATGGAACCTGAATCTATGTAAATGATGATTTGTATATAAAATATTATGCAATAGTTTGAACTGAAATTCTCGCAGTTTACTACATATGTCGAGCGATCGCTAGCTACGCGCTTCGATATCGTTCCGTTGGGTCACGTGACCAGTACTTTAATCAACATTGATTAAACTTTGATTAAACTTTAAAGGTAATACAAAGTTTTGGGAAATTTTGAAATATGGGTTGATAGTGAATCTTTACAATTTGATATATTTGGATGCCTCTGTGGATTTATTATAAGCACTAGAAAATTTAGCCCCTAAAACACTTTTTCTTTTGAGAAAAATTGAATATAACAATTTACCGGTGCTCCCGGTAAATTTTGATAAGTTTCCAATAGCGCCTATACGGCCGTACAATGGTAGCTGCGACCATGAAAATCTCAGAATATGTAGTTGTGATATATAATTTCCAAACGGGAATAGGTAATCGGTCGATTTTAGTCAAGAAACATTGTTGTATAGCTTAATTAATATCTTGACCTTGAGAGGGAGCTATACAACATAAAGAGTTTATTATTTACAATTTCATAACTTTAGACTAGATTTCAACCGCGACAACGATCACTGAATATTGAAGGGTCGCAGATGCTTCCAATATGTTCATTTGAACCAAAATCATGACCGCATACCAAAACTTTGTATCACCTTTAACCGGAAGGGGGCCGCTATCATTACTGTCGGAATTTTGTTTTTAATCCATGCTGGGTTACAATGTTTGCCAATGACTTGGACTTAACCAACATAGTTTTGATCAACACTGTTTTTAACCAACGCAGGATTAAAAGTAAATTTTAATCAACACTACATTTTTAACCATGGTCGAGTGTTTTTTAATCAACATTTTTTTAACCCGCAGTTTTTTAATACTTGTTTTAACAGTGTATAGTACTTGCGTATGCGCAAAAGGTCATTTTCCTCGACGACATAAATATATGAATTATTTCATCATAGCTATATATATTTTAATGCAGGCGCGGAGCTATGATCTTACTTTAGGGAGGGGCGGTAGAGAGCAAGCGAATCACTTAAATCACGCTCATTAGGGGGGGGGGTGGCTGATAGGCCTCCCGCGCGAAGCGCGGAAGCTGAAACGTTACCTTAAATTATTAGTAAAAGAAGACGATTTATTGTACCGTACTCGACTGTTAATCCTTGTCTGAATGAAGTCCCCCCCCCTCCCGCGCGAAAGCTTTGACGTTTCATTAAATTATTATAAAAAGAAGACGATTTGCTGTACCATTCTCGACTGTTAATCCTTGTCTGAATTCAGTTTTTTGCCCTCCCGCGCTTCGCGCGGGAAGCTTTGACGTTTCATTAAAATATTATCAGAGAAAGTAGACGATTCTTTGAACCGTGCTCGACTTTTAATCCTTGTCTGAATGAAGCTTCCCCCTCCTGCGCGAAGCGCGGAAGTTTTGGAGTTTCATTAAATTCTTAGAGAAAGTAGACGATTCGTTGAACCGTGCCCGACTCTTAATCCTTTGACGTTTCATTAAATCATGAGAAAAAAGCAGACGATTCGGTGTACTGTTCTCGACTCTTAAACCTTATCTGAATTCAGTCAAACTTCTGCATTGAAATTAGTACGAGAGGATCGAGCAAGAATACCGAAACAGCTGACCCGACACAGCAACATATTTGACCGTGTCTTTCTTGCTCCCTCATTAAATTTAAATTTAATAGTTATGGAGTATGAAGAGCCTGTTTACTTTTTTGTTGTTGGCAAAATGGTGGACTCCTTTAATATCAAAATTAAATTAGTAGAATGACAAAAAGGAAGACTTTCAGATCATTTTCATATACCTGTATGTTCCCGGTGCACATATTTGAGGTGATGCCATAGTGCTCGAGTACCCTTCTGGGCATGCCATACACGAAAAAGAAAACAAACAAAACATCATCAATTAAGGGATATCAGGAAATTGATTAATAAATGATTATTATTATATCACACAGGGCGGTCTACGAGGGATTTTAACATGACTTCTGAACAGGGAAAAAAACTTGATCTATACCTTACCTGGCTTACCATGTCGGACATATTATGCGAAAACACGAAAAATTTTGCGGTTGCGAGACAGAGCGTAGGGACTGAGTTTTTGGCGGTCAAATTTGTTTTGATAGATCATATTACCTGAACATAGAACTAAATTCTGATACTACAGGCTTAAAAAATCAGTGACAAGTTGAAATTCATTCTCAACATTCAGTACAGGTACCCGTCTTAGCAGCCACCTCTATTTAAAGGCCACCTATTTACAGTCGTTACCTTTATTGCTTCGCTCAAAGGAGGAAGCATGTGCTGAAGAACCTGTCTATAAAGGACTGTGGCCACTTTTGTGTATCCTTTGGGTATAACCCTCAATAGACAGGTTTGACTGCGAAACACTGGTCATTAAATTTGAGCGTGTTTCAAAATATATGGCTAAGATTTGTTCAGATGGTATCTAAAGACGGTAGATCCCTCAAGCAAGCCCATTTCACCTCTGTAGGATATTTGTGTAATGTTAGAAAATGTTATGCATACATTAAAGTCTTTGTGAAGTGCCTCAATACACTTTATTTCGTACCTGTTACAAATAATCTTATTTCATCAGTCGGAATGCAAATTGCATTCCGACTATTAAAACTTATTCATACAGGTGAATGAAACGATTTGTTACGAGGCACTTATCAATGATTTATGCATTAAATTTGACGACATTTTGACGAAAATTGATCTATTGCAGCCAGATTGGAGATATGATAGATTTTCAGGACTGATTGCAAGTCGATTTTTACGTTAAGGGGCCCAGGTCAAAATCTACCGGTGTATATATATATATATAAAAGCATCTGCAATCATTACCAGTACCTATTTTGTTTCCTGTAATTTTGATGTTTGCTTTTTATATTGTACTAAACCTGTAATTCGGCTTTTGAGCCGCGATTTACATGTATTTCAAAAAAGCATTAATACTACTACAATACAATACAATATATACATACCGGTACTATTTGCATATTTGCTATCCCCGCATGAAGTACACGATGTAGACCCTGCCGGTGCGTAGGACCCGCGAGAGCAGATGACAGGACTCAGGTGGGATGAGGTGCAGCGGTACCTCAGGGCACGGTCAAAAGTATGTTAGGACTCAGTCAGCTTCAAGTCCATCTGTCAAATTATCATGCCGGCCGTTACACAATGTACAGGCAGGGGCTTAGAGGGGCGCGAGCGCCCCCCCCCCTTTGTGAAAAAGTACGTCAAAGAGAAATTGAAATAAAAAATCTGCAAATTAATTGTGAGACCACATAAACCTAAAAGCGCGATTAATCGAACCTGATTCAGCAAAAAAAGCGCGAAAAATAGCAAATGCGAGAATTAAAAATACGGAGGCATCGTCAAGCATTTCGGCAAAGCTTCCCAATTCAGCATTTAACGGATTCATGAAATCAGTTAAGTGAAAGCGATCGTAAAGGGACATTTTCGGGGGGGGGGGGGGCGGCTCAGGTCGGAGTTGTTCGGTGTTCGTCGGGGAGCACAAGAGCGCTTTCGGGCCTAATTTGTTCCCAGAATTTGGTCACGGGACCTATACAGGTAATTACTACTACTAATTACCATGTTTTTTGTTCAGAGGCGGTATAGAGCGACTTCCAAAGTGGGAGGGCACCAACAAAAAAGGGCACTTTCTGGAGAAAAAAAAGGGAAAATATTTTTAAAAAATAGACACTGGTATACACCCCTATATTATGATTACATTATCGGGGATGATTTCAATATTTGTTTCACTTTATACATCATATAGGATATAGTTTAAGTATCATACTTAGCAGTTTGGTGTGATGGTCTAAAAATTCATTTGCGAGCGAGCAAAGCGAGGGAGGAAAATTTTTAAGATTTGTGAGGCTGCAGTGCGAAAAATCACATCTCATAAAGAGGAATTAAAACCCAATCCTGATGGGGTTATAAGCACATTCTTATAACGGAAGACTGAAAAGGCATTTGATAAGTTACATAATTATAACATACGATCGAGCGCACAGTGGGTCAGCTGGGACGAACCAAAGTGCGCCAAAACTCATTTTTGGTGATTTTTTTTCTTCTAACTTTTGTCTTGCCTAGTTGAAAGGTAAGACATTGAGGAATACCTCAGTAAAATATTTAATTCCGGTATGCACAATGAGGGTATATATTTACTCCTTCAAACAGCAAAATCCTACATATTCACAGTTTTAGTGCAAAAGTGACTTATTTTATAAATCTTTCAATTTAACATGTAGTTTTATGTATCCCTGATAGTTCATTTCGTTGCATGAATGGGTTAAAATTGATAGAAACACAATCTTCACGATATACTACAGGGTAATTCACTGAAAAATGGACTATCCATGTTTTTTTATAAATGCAAAGAAAATGTTTAGACCTCTCAGAACTCCGCTTCAATTTTAATACCACCATTTTCTCTGATGTCTATAGCTTTAAGTTGATACCAAATTTGGCTATCCGATCTTGCCCGTTGTTATGTTAGAGCCGATTTCCCTTGCCACATTGCCCCGAAAAATGTTTTTTTTTTTTAGGTCCGCGGCTGAATCATGAAGGATTTGCGGTCATAAATCACGGCGCGTGGGGGCGCGTGACACACGTTCTGACACCGCGGACAAAAATAAACACATTTTTCGGTGCAATGTTGCAAGGAAAACGGCTCTAACATAATAACGGGCAGAATCGGGCAGCCAAATCTGGTATCAACTTAAAGCTTAGACATCAGGGAAAATGTTGGTAATAAAATTTATGCGGAAATTCCTGGAAATCCAAACGTTTCCTCTGGATTTATAAAAGATAAATCCCCCCCAAAATTAGTTTTGGCGCACTTTGGTTCCTCCCTGGCCCACTGTGGAGCGTAGCGAGCGAGCTTTGGGGGAAATTGCTTTTGGTCGCTTGAAATTAGGAGCACGTTTAATGATGAGAGGAAAAGGGGACACTTATCAAAAGGGTTAAGACACTAATTAGAAAAGAAAAGGAGCACGTGTCAAAGTAGAAAGGCTAATTATCAGAGGTGAAAATGGGGCACTTCTTACACCTAAAAAAAAGAGGCATGCACCAGAGATAAAAAGAAAATGTGCATTTGTCGACGGAAAAGAGGCACCCATCAGATTTTGATAGGGGGCATTTATAAGAAGTGAAAAGGGGCATTTATAAAAAAAGGGATAGGTTCTTTATTAGAAAGGAAATTGGGCACATATATATCATTGTTCAAAGGGTAATGAGAAGGGGAAGTGGCTCTTATTAAAAAGAAAAAGAGACACATGTTTAAATTAACATAATAAAAAGGGCATTATTAGGAAGGAAAATGGGGACGTGTCAAAATAAAAGGGGCATTTATAAAAGATGAAAAAAGCACTTATCAGGAGGGGAAGGGGTACTTGTCAAAGTAAAACGAGTATCTTTCAGAATTGAATAGTGTCATTTACAAGAGATGAAAAGGGGCCCTCATGAGAATGAAAAGGAACTATTTTCATAGATGAGAAGGGGCATTTATGAAAAGGAGAAGGGGCTCTTTTTTGAATGGGGCACTTATTAAAAAGGAAAGGGGGCACATGTGAAAATGTAAGGTGCTCTTATCCAATTTAAAACGTGGTAGATATTAAAAGGAGAAGGGGCACTTTTTACAAATGAAAAGGGAAACTTGTCAAAGCAAAAGGGGAACCTCTCAAATTTGAATAGGGCAATTATTAGAGGTGAAGGGGGCGCTTATCAAAAGTGAAAAGGGCACTTCTCGTACCTAAAAAGGGGAACTTACTAGAGATTAAAAAAGGCACTTATGAGAATGAAAAATGGACACTTATTGCAAAGGAAAATGGGAACTTGTCAACATGAGGAAAAGGGGAACGTGTCAAAATAAAAGGGACACTTATCAGAGGTAGAAATGGGAAGGGGCACTTTTAAAAATTAATAGGGGCACTTTTCCTATGTAAAAGGGGCACTTGTCAAAGTAAAAGGGTCACTTTTCCTATGCAAAAAGGGGCACGTTAAGGATATTAGAAAAAGTGGGAGGGCACTGTGCCCCCCTGCCCCCCCCCCCCGGAGCGCCGCCTCTGCCTTAAAGAGGGCCACTGGATGCTCATCTAAACGTAATTAAATACCTAAAACCACTGAGCTTCTGGAGGCTCTGCCCCCTGGACCACATCAATGCCAGTGTCACAAATAAGGTATCTAATTATGCTTATCTGACCGCAATTTAATGTCTAAAAACCCTGAGCTTCCGGGGGCTCGGCCCCTTGACCCCTGTCGGGGCTCAGGCCCTGGACCCCACGCCAATTTACGCTCTACCTGATCGTGAAAAACGTTCCGCGAGGCCTGCATGTAACGTGTAAGAGTGGTGATAGTGATGCAGATTTTTCTTCTCCCGCCCCCCCCCTTCCAAACGTTTTTGCTCATCACGTCACTGCCCCCGGAAGGTGAGCCCCCTGGAATGTTTGCCCCCCCCCCCCCATCCCCACTTGTCAGGATTTTGTTGGTAAAATTGCGCTGCCGTCCGGAAAAAAGAAAAATGGGGGAGGGAAAAAAGAGAGGGAAAGGGAAAAAAGAGAGGGAAAGGGAAAGAAAAGAAAAAAGAAAAGAAAGAAAAAAAGGAAAGAAAGGAAAAGAAAGAGAGAGGAAAAAAAGAGGGATGAGAGGAAAGAAAGGAAAAGAAAGAAAAGAAAGAAAAGGAAAAAAAGAGTAAAAGGGAAACAAAAGAAACGGGTGATGAAAGAGAGGAGAGGGGAGGGAAGAGCCTGAGAGAAGAGAAGTGGGAGTAAAAGAGAGGAGGGGTTGCTGGGTGGAGTCGTCTCGTCGATCCCATCGCCCGATTGCTGCAATGGCCGTTTCATTAACAATTAGGGCCAGGTCTTCATCTGTGCAACCCGTTCCGCCGCGCTGCAAGATGTGGTCTATTGTATTTATAATGGGATATATATATGGAAGGATTCAAGATTATTTAGCCTTTTCCAGTGCAAGATTAGTCAACACCAGTGTTAAAGGGATCCGGTAACTTTGTTTCAGATTCTGAAACAAAATTCTGAATTTAGCTCATGCTGCAATGATAATTATAAACCTTTAGGTCAGTCAGGAACCCCATGACTTTTACAGGCCTATCGCCTGTCTGATTATCAAGATATTTATGATTGGAATTACAAATTTTGAAAACCGTTAGCCAAACAGTTTTCATAACACTACAGTCTATTGGGAAAAACGAGTATGGTAAAACCGGTCACTCAAAGATTTTTACTTTTTTGAGGCACTTCTTGATCATTTCGAAGCGCAATTTTGTTTCTAGGGCTTCAATATTACACCATTTCACAGACACTGATAACATGTAGAGCTGCATGTGCATCTCAGATTTAACATTGTTACATGCTCCCTTTAAAATGGTAGTCGATCTTGGAGCTAAGACTGGAGATTGAGAATTGTATCTACTTGTGTTTATAAGATATACCACAAGATTTTAGTAACTGATTTGCCTACCAATAACGGTTAAAGTGCGCATGATTTTTCGTTATTTAGTCATTTTGTTTTCAATTTACAGCGCAGAAAACCTTTTTACTGCAAGATAAACAATGCAGAATAAGCTTTAGACAGTTTCAAGTCGATACGAGACTTCAGAATTATATATTTTTTGATATTAGACTAATCGTTATTATTTGTTTAATTATACTCATGTTTACGTGATATAAATCATCTACATTGTACATGTATTTCTTTTACATTTTCATAGCTTGTTAACTCTGCCTAAATACACCTGTACCTGCTTGATCTAGCTTTTGGATTGATGTACATGTATAACCTATTTGTGTTCAATTATTTGTACTATTTTTGTACTTTTTTCGGACATGAAGCTGGTAAGAAATATTACTGGTATCCATCCACTTTCCCTTTGATTTAGCAAATTGGCAACAAAAAGTAATCTACTCAAAAGTGCATGCATTTGCACCCTGTTTTCAACAACATTTTAATTTTTATTTTTTAATTTTTTAAATGAATATTTCTTATCATATCTTAGGATTTAAAAGGCACAATTCCACCTTTTATTTTTTTTTCTTCATTTGTTAAGTTTGTACTACTGCAATATACATTAAAAAAAAGATTAATGAAAACTGAAATGAACAATAAAACAGAAATAATTGAAATGTTTCCCTCAAAAAACAAAATTAAGAGGTACTTTTTATTTGCCCAACTGCTTTTATGAAATGCACCCAATAAACAATCTGAACTGAAATTAAGTATTACTTGTTATTCAATTTGTGTGTGTGTGTTTCACCAGTATACATTGTAATGATGAGGTTTATTTGTTCATAGTATTTTTATGAGCATCAAGCACGCTCTTTTTTGTTTCAGAAAACACATTTACTTTTGTAACAAAATTATGAGTATTGACAATTGTCTTTTCTTATATAAGTTGTCACCTCTACAATTATGTGTATGTAAGCCAGTTCACATCCCTTTTAAATTCAACTCTTTCCTTTTAAAGACATAAGGGACCCCACTGGAAATAAGCTCTCGAGCTTTCGTGGGTTATCCTGTTCAAGCTGACTTTTTTTTGATCTGTTATTATTGTATATTGTGGTATGTTGGAAGCTTGTCGAATAAAAATCAATCAATCAATCAATCAATCAATTTCATATCCCTCCTCCTTCTCCCCCATCAGCCAAAAACTGAGAAATTTAACATACAACAAAAGCCTTATAATACCTATTTGAAGTTTTGTTACATCAATTTCTTGTCTCTTTTTCATCAAATTTGAGAAGTCTTGTGCAAAAGACCCCCTCTCTTGTCAACATTTTTCCATCAGTTTATTCCTAATGAAATTATTTTGCTGTATTTCTCACAAATAAAATCGATTCCTAGTTACTTTGCACACATGCTTTAACTATTTTGCCTTAACACTAGTCTTTCTTTTGTTTTCCTCCTTTATTCGAAATATTTTTGTTTTGAAGTAAAATGCACGTTCATCTGTAGTAATTTCAAACCTGCATTTTTATCCGGGGTCAAAAGAAAAGAAAAAAAAACTTGTGTGGAACTGATTTTATTTTCATAGTATTTGTAGTAACTATCTGGGAAAGTCATAACTGTGATGTAAATTGCATGAAATGCATGTATAACAAAGAACTTCTTTCTTCTTATTTTAAATCTATATCGAGAAATTAGCAATCATTTTTACTTGGCCCTATTTAAATTTTCACAGAAGTATGTTCCACTTCAGCATTCACTTAACATGACACTGCATGCCATTGTTTAAATTTCATGTGGGAAAAATAAAATAAAAACATGATTGAATCAAATCAACCTTGATGTTTTTAGCCCCAGCCCGTGTCCAGATGGCTACTACTCTCTGGCCAACGCCACCACCTGCATCCCGTGTCCAGGGGGCTACGAGTGCACCATGCATCCAGTCTGCTGACCCTGTGCTCTGTACGGCTGGAACCTACGCGCCCAACGGTAGCGTTGCGTGCCAGGACTGTATACTGCCCAGTTGATGGATTAGTGGAACCAATCGGGTGAGGAAAAATTTATTTCTTCTCTTGAAATCTGAAATTGCAGTTATTCAGTCTTCTTATAAAAAACAAAGACTCTAGAACAGTGAAACCTGTCTATACAGACCACCCAAGGGAGACAAGAAAGTGGTCTTTATAGGCAGGTGGTCTTTATGTGCAGGTTCCTTTAGTAGTCTACATGTTTCAATGAGAAACCATTTTCAAGGGAAACAAAAATTGTGGTCTTTATAGACAGGTGGTCTTTCTGTACAGGTGGTTTCTAAAGCAGGTTTGACTGTAGTATTTTTAACAATTTTGGATCCATGTTTAAGCTTTTAAAAGAGATTGTTGAGGTCTGGGCCCTGTTTCATTAAACTTGTTATCAATAAAAAGTTATAACTGTTATGAGCTACTAAAATGGTGGCATTTTATCGGCTGAGAGCAAATTTTTGATAGAAATTGAGCATTTGTTATTGCATAGCAAGTTTTAAAGATAAGCTTGAGTTTTGGTAATGATAAAAAATAAATTCTCACAGACAAGCGCGTAGCCAGGATTTCATTTTAGGGGGGGGGGGGGGCGGTAGTGAGCACGCAAAGCTCTAAGCTAAAGCTAAAGCTTTAATATACAACAGCTTAAAATCATATCCTAAGTTAACTCTAGCTATCTTGATCCCACAGGGTTATTTCTCTGAGGGTGGACTAACGGAGTGCCATGCCTGTCCAGCAGGATACCAATGTCCATCCACATCGGTCAACAGCTCTGTTCCCTGTGGCATTAATTGGCTACTACTCTGACGCTGGGGCACAGGTAGGTCCAGGAGGTGGATGATAATTTCACGATGATGATAGTTATGTCAATGATAATGATGGTGGTGACGATGGTGGTGGAGGTGTTAATAGTGATGATGATGGTGATTGTGATGATGGTGGTGACGGTGGAGATGATAAATAATGATGGTGTTTGTGATGACAGTGATGGCGGTGGTAGAAATGACGACGATGATGGTGGTGGTGGAGATCATCATGATAGTGATGTTGATAATGCTGATGATGGTGTTGATATGGATGGCGATGATGACGGTGATGATGGTTATAATGATGATTATGATGATTTTTCGCAATTTGTGTAAATTTCTGGCCATGAAAATGGCAGTCCTTTACATCTTTACATGATAGTGATGTTGATAATGCTGATGATGGTGTTGATAATGCTGATGATGGTGTTGATATGGATGGCGATGATGACGGTGATGATGGTTATAATGATGATTGTGATGATTTTCGCAATTTGTGTAAATTTCTGGCCATGAAAACGGCAGTCCTTTACATCTTGTGCAATTGTAAATTAATACAGTTGACCTTGTTTAAAGAATACCACCTCCAGGAGGGTGTTTCACAAAGATCCTTAGTTGAACTTATCTCTAAGTTGGACTCAACAATTATGGAAAGCCTTTAGTATCTTTGAAAATATTTTGTAAAAGTTATTTTCAAAGGCATAAAATGTTGATTCAAATCATTCATATTTTCTATTTTCTATTTTCAAGGAGATTTCATGTTCTTGATGTGGAATTTATGGAAGTCTAAAATACTTGAATTTTTGCTTTTGAATAGATTTTTTTTAAGGCTACAAATGGCTCTCCATAATTTTTAAGTCCAACTTAGAGTTAAGTTCAACTTAGGATCTTTGTGACACACTCCCCTGGTCTCCTGACTCATTTTTCACTGTATTTTTATATTTGTTATTCGCAGTCTTGCACAAGATGTCCGCCAGGCAAGGAATGTCCAGACCGTGACGATTCTTCCACCATCGTTGATTGCGAGGAGGGCTACTACAGTGGAGGTGGTCAAGAGAGCTGTACGATCTGCCCCGCTGGAAAGGCTTGCCCTTACACATCCAGCACGTACCAGAAGTCATGCACAGAAGGCTACTATGCAGTAGCAGGCTCAACGGTAAGCATCACTATCTTCTTCTTCTTTCGTATGAGGTAGTAGTATCATCAAATTATTTCTTGAAGCTGGGTAAGCCAGTGGACTTGTGCTTCATTTGGGCTTGACAGATCCGTCATCCCATCAGGAGGTTTGAGAATAAGGCAGTTGTAGATGACATGGTCTGCCGTCTGCTCATCTGCACCTCAGATGCATGTCGGTGATTCCCGAAGTCCCCAACGGTACATATTGGCGTGAATCTTCCTACCCCAGTTCACAGCCTATTGAGTGTTACCCAATCCCTCTGAGGTAGCTCAGAGCCAGACGGAGCTGTGATGCCAGGGGGAACAGTGAACTGCCGTGGGCAGATCAGCATGATGTTCTGTTTTAGCCGATTCCACAAATGAAGAACAGGGGAGTGTTTCACAAAGATCCTAAGTTGAACTTATCTCTAAGTTGGACTTAAAAATTATGGAAAGCCGTTGGCATTTTTGAAAATAATTTGTAAAAGTTATTTAAAAAAGCATAAAATGTTGATTCAAATCATTCATATTTTCTATTTTTAAGGAGATTTCATGTTATTTATGTGGAATTTATAAAAAGGCTAAAATACTTGATTTTTTGCTTTTTAATATATTTCATTTTAAAGCTACACATGGCTCTCCATAATATTTAAGTCCAACTTAGAGTTAAGATTGACCTAGGACCTTTGTGAAACACCCCTCTGGTCTTTAGGAGAATATTCTTGTGGAGGTGTAATTGGACATTGTGTAGTGGTTCATTCAGTTGACCCTCAGTTCAAGGGTTTTGATATACAAACCTAACCATTTTTTTTTTTTTTTTTTTCATTTCAATCTTTATTCCAATTCATAAAAATACAACAACATCAAATATAAAACACAATAGCATTATATACAACATTTAGTAAAAATGGTACAAAAAATAAATACATAAGTTTCATAATAATATTGTAAAAATGAATGGAAAAGGAGGCGTACGTAAAAAGCCAAGGGTAGGCTTGTAAGAGTGTACGACCCTACAATTTAAATAATGTATGAATATATATTGCAAAAAAATAACAAGTACCAACAATACTGTATCATCATATACCAAAACACAAAATAAAAAATCAACAAAAACAACAACAACAAAAAAATCAATAATTTCCAATCAAATATTTTTTATATTGCCTTTTAAATGAGTTATTAAATTGAATATTAAAGTTACTTAAATTTAGACTATTCCAAAGGATTGGGCCTGTGTGGCGTAATGAGTATTTTGATTTATTATTTAAATACGTCCAACGGTGAAAATGATTGCAAGATCTTGTATTATAATTATGGATATTTCTATTTTTTACAAACATATTCATTAAATATGGGGAGAGTGTTTGAGAGTGAAAACGTTGCATAAACGAAGCAATTTGGATCTTATTTATATCTTGTAATTTGAGAGTATATAATAATTTAAATAATGTGGAAGTAGAAGCAGTATACTCGGACTTCGTACATACTCGTATGGCTTTCTTTTGTAACATTATTAGTTTATGTAAATGGCTCGAATATGTGTTACCCCATATTGAGTTACAATACGACAAGTGTGACAAAACATAAGCATTATAAAGAAGAAATAATATGTTACTAGGCAATTCATACTTCAATCGACTTAAAATCCCTATGAATCGTGAAATCTTCAAGCGTACTAAATCAATGTGATCCTTCCAAGACAAACTACTATTTAATACTACACCTAAAAACTTAACAGAATCATAGAATTTCAAAGGAACTGCATCTATTTTCAACAATATATCATCGACATTAAATTGCACACCACCCTTTTTAAACAGAACACATTGGGTTTTACTAGTATTTAAAGAGAGCTTATTACATTTAAACCATGCTGATATGTGGGCAAGACTTGTATTCAAAGATTCAACTAAAGCTTCAATATCATTATGAGAGGCAAGGAGTGAGGTGTCATCCGCATACAAAATACAGTCACATTCATGGCAAGAATTCACAATATCATTAATATAAATTAAAAATAGTAATGGTCCAAGAATTGACCCTTGAGGGACACCTGTGTTTATATTACCGAAAGACGAATTATGTGAGTTATAAACTGTAAATTGTTGTTGATGTAATAAATAAGATTGAAACCATTTTAAGGAAAGACCTTTAATGCCATAATGCTGCATTTTTTGTAATAAAATATCGTGTGAAAGGGAGTCAAAGGCCTTGGATAGGTCCATGAATACGCCAATAACACTTTTACCTTCATTAAGTTCTTTAACTATTCTATCATGAATTTCAATGACTGCCATGTCTGTTGAGTAATTTTGTCGGAAGCCATACTGACTATCATATAAAAAGTTATGCTGCAATAAATAGTCATATAATCTATTAAAAACTAACTTTTCCAAAATTTTAGAAAAACAAGGTAAAATTTTTTAAACTTTTTAAAATAATAATCCCTTTTTGCTCTGCGTAAACGAGTTGTGACCATATTACGGAGCTTTTTGTATTTATCATAGTTTGCTTGAATCGATCTTTTCAAGTAATTCTTGTACAATTTATTTTTCGTTTTAATAAGTTTTAACATATCAAGAGATACCCACGGTTTTCTATTTCGTTTGCGTTTTTTAATATGTTTAGTTTGTACAGGAAAATGTTCATTATAATAGCCAATAAACTTTTCATAAAATACATCATAGGCCCTTTCAGTATCATTCTCCTGGTATACTTCAGACCAATCAGCATTTGCAAGATCAACACTCAGCCTATTACAATTTTCAATAGTGACTTTTCTAAATGAGAATGACTTTGATTTACTGTTATTTACCCTGTCTAAAAAGTGTGAAATATAGAAAATAGGAAAGTGGTCTGTTATGTCTGTTACAAAAATACCGGAAATAATGGAGCTAGAAAAGACGTTCGTATAAATATTATCAATATTTGTTGCTGACCTTGAATTAACACGGGTTGGTCTATTTATTATAGGATAAAAACCAGATGATGCGACTGTATTGATAAAATCGAATATTTGCGAGTTTGTGTATTTCTTCATCAAATCAATATTCAAGTCGCCCATTAAATATGCACGTTTATTTTTTATTTCATTATAATTCATTAATTTATCAAAGAAAGAAGAAAACTGAATAACGTTTGATTTAGGTTGACGATAAATAATCGCTACAACAATATTTTTAGATGTTTTGCAATCTATTTCTATACATA
Source organism: Strongylocentrotus purpuratus (assembly GCF_000002235.5). NCBI lineage: Eukaryota > Metazoa > Echinodermata > Echinoidea > Camarodonta > Strongylocentrotidae > Strongylocentrotus > Strongylocentrotus purpuratus. The sequence goes on from NW_022145594.1 coordinate 9,501,647, forward strand.
AACAATCAACACCTTCGCATTGTTCAGAGAACTGGACAAGTTTATAATTCAAGTCCTTTCGAATAAATAGACCAACTCCACCACCACGTCCGGACGGACGGTCAACATGCACAAATGTATAACCTTCTATTACAAAAGGAACATGTGAATTGGAATTAATCCATGTCTCTGATATTCCTATGACTGAGAATTGATATTGAAGATTAGAAAGATAGGCATGTATTTCTTCAAAATTACGAAACATACTTCGGGCATTAAAATGAATTATGCTAAAGTTTTGATTAACTGAATTATCTATAATTTCATTAAATTCAGATGATAAATAATACTTTACAGGAGGATTTGAATGTGTGTCTTCTTCATTTTCATTCAAACTTTCATCTTCAAAATTAAAGCCATTTAGAGAGACATCATATTGATTTACAGGTGAGAATAATCGTTCAAAATCTTCATTATTAACTTCTTGAAAGGGGAGACAATTTACAATTTACCATAACCCGGTGGTGTTGATTATGATGGTGATGATGGAGATGGGTTTTCGTTTATAAATAACTATACTCAGTTATATCGGGAGGAGAGACCCGAGGGTCACGGTGATTCCATCACTTTTTACCTCCCAAGCAGGCACAAGTGACGCCAAATAATTGATAATAATAATAATAATAATAATAATAAGATGAGCCAAGTAATCATTCACGTTTAAAAGAAAACTGTGGTTTGAATTGTTTCTGTTGACTCTATACATATACGTAATTTTAAATTTTTGTTGTTGTTTTGCCATACAGGAATGTACTTCATGTCCAGCGGGAGAGTTCTGTAATGACACCAAGACTTCGCCGGAAACCTGTCCAGATGGATATTACAGTGACGGTAAAGATCATTATATTTATTCATTTATTCATTTATTTATTTATTGAAACACATTTGTACATGATATAAACATGATCAGCAAAGCTGTTTTTCATCATGGTCCTGATAAGGGACATACAAGTCTTAAAAAATAAAAACATTTCAAGTAGAGCAATCAAATACAGAAATTAATAAATGAACATTACATTGCAAAAATAAATTGCTGTAGCATAATGAAATGTAATTAAAATGAGATATATGGCGAAACATACAAAAACATAAAGAACACTAATCCATAAAACAATAAAGGAGCCCTAACCATAGACTTTGGACGGAGACAGAGAAGAAGACAGAAGGAGAACAAGAAGAAGAGGAAGAACAAGAAAAACAAAAATAAGAAAAAGAACAAGAACAAGAGGAAGAACAGGAAGAACAAGAACAAAGATAAGAACAAGAAGAGGAGGAGGAGAAGAGGAAGAAGAAGATGCGTTTTATAATGCACCAATCACAAAGTTCAAAATATGAGTTTCATTTCAATAATCATTATTAAAACAACTTATGAGACAACCTACCCGTAGTGGTGCTCTGTTGGACAGAGATAATGCTATACGATGTGTATAGTTGAACGCAGAAAATCAAGCTCAAATGTTGTCATCCTCCTTTGCAGTCGGCCTGTACGCTGACGGACGCGGCACCTGTCATCTGTGATGCTGGTTACTATAGCAACCAGTCTAGCGTCGCTTGTGACACCTGTGATCCAGGCTATGCTTGCTCAGAAGGATCGACCAGCCGCACACCAACAGAGGGACTCTGTAAACAAGGTAATATAATTATTTGTTGATTTATTTTATTAAAGGAGTGTAGTCATGTCTACCTTGGTCTGCTCCACCAAGGTCTAAAATGCGTACCTTACTGTTACTATTACTATTACTATTACTATTACTATTATTAGTATTATTACTATTATTATTACTATTACAATAATTATTATTATAACTATTACTATTACCATTACCATTACTATTATTATTATCTCTATTATTATTATTATTATTACTATTAATATTACCATTACTGTTACTATTATTATTATGAATATTATCATTTTCATCATCATCATCATCATTAATATTATTGTTACTCTAATTTCCAGGCTATTACATCACTGTTATTTTTATTATTATTAATACTACTATGACTATTACTACTACCTACTATTACTATTATTATTGTTACTATTGATTATTATTATCATCATCATTTATATAATTGTTACTCTTAATTTCCAGGTTATTACTGCGATGATGGACTGAACGAGCTTGCGTGTCCGGCCGGTACCTATGGGAACAGGACCAATGCAGCCACAGCAGAGGAAGGGTACATGTATGCTGCATGCCCTGAAGGTGAGACTCATCGTACATTAAAGCCCCACTGCACTACTTATAGCTACTTGCGCCCTCTATATAGCAAGCAATGCCTAATCGGTGACCTTTGGTCCCCTATGATCCTCTTTTTCTTATTTTAATTGAGAGCTGAGTTGATGAGATAACCACTTGTCAGTAACCTTGCAGGGAGGTGTAATCCCTCCTGGTCAAACTAGTGTGGTGGGACTTTGAAGGAAGGGTATTTTACTGACATCGCTATCAATGCTGTAATGTATTTTCAATTTGGTAATCTTTCGGTGAAGGCGTACATAGGCGATTTACAGTTACTGTACCCAAAGCATTGTGGGACATGGCTGTAGACACCTACGTAAATCTAATGTGGTGTCAAGAGAATACCCTGCCATAAACTGAAGCAGTTCAGAGTTTTCTAAAGAACAAAATCAATGAGAAAGGTGGAGAGGAAGAGGAGGAGGAGGAGGAGGAGTGATAGTGATTTACATAAACCCAATTCCTTTTGATGAAAATCATCTTGATATGCTAACACAGGGTTGGACATTGGACTCCCCCTCAGTCTGTACCCCCCTTCAAGTTCTAATCTCTCCCACTTCCCCCTCTGTAGGTTATTTCTGTCCTCAGGATCCTGTCATCGGGACCCCCACTGTGGAGTACTTGTGCCCCCGCGGGTACTTCTGTGAGTTCTCTACCGAGACATCCACCGAACACCCCTGCATGGCCGGCTCCTATGGCACGGACCTCGAATTTACGAAACAAGACGACTGCTCAAACTGCCCCATTGGGTTCTACTGCCCTGCAGGTAAGGCATTCCTCCGTGTATGCAATGAAAATACTAACCATTTCATATAAAGCGCCTTTTTTTATACCAGTTGCAACATAACTAATATAAAACGTAGACTCTGTACTGATGCGGGTTAAAGAGCACTGGTTAAAGAGCGCTGGTTATATCAAGTATTTAAAAGCTTCCCTGTTTTAACTACCTGGTGTCAACACAATGTGGTCATGAAGCAAAAAATTAATGTGTGCAGACTTTTCTGCCCTTTCTTTATTATGCATGTGGTATATTTTTAGGGCTTTGAATCAAACTTTACTGAGCCTAACCACAAAATATGAGAATCCTTACTCAATAGGGCTTTTATTTATATCCATTCATAAAATTATGCCTTTTTCTTTTTTTCCAGTCACGCCCTCACATTGACACTGTCCTGTTTTTGTTCTTGTTCTTGTTTTTGTTTCTCAGGTACCAGTTTGCCGCGAGCTTGTCCCAAGGGTTACTACTGTCCTGAAAGCACTTGGGCAGGTGATGCCAACCCTTTCCCGGATGGTACATTCACAGAAGTGGAAGGACCCGAATGTAAGTCTTGCATTTTTTGCAGTGTATTGTTTTGGAGGCATTTTTTGGCGTCTCTACAGGATTTCAAAATACTGTTGCCTTTCAAACTTTTCCTGACTTTTCCACATAATCCGATCATAACGTTTACCTTAAAGCCTTACTGTCCTACTTGCTCCCTCTATATAGAAAACAATCCCTAATTTGGTGACCATTGGTCCCCGATGATCCTCTTTTTCTTATGTTAATTGAGAGCTGAGTTTATTAGATAACCACCTGTCCAGTGACCTTGCATGGTGCTCTAATCCCTCCTATAGACTAATACAGATAAGCTTTAATGAAATTGCGTACCCGTCTCCAGAGGTGGATGTTTCTTGGTGTGCTCGCCTTCCAAGTTCTGTAGAAATGTTTCTGAACTGTAGCACTAGGTATAGGTCACGGGACACAAAGCATGACTGTGCGCATTGCTCACTTTCCAGACATTAAGTGTACCTCCTAAAGTCTGGTAAAGGCCGCCAAAGTCTATTAACTGCGCTTCTGTAGAAACCAACTGGTTACATTCCGATAGGGGTTACTTTTTCTGAGTCTACTCCTGGCCCCATTTCACAAGTCTTTCACAAGTCATCAGTGACAAATGTCAATTTTTGTTATAAGCTACTGAAATCCTTGCTTCTGATTGGTTATCAGCAGATTTGTCACTGATTTTTGTCATTTGTCATTGAAAAAAGGCTTTGTGAAACGGGTCCCAAGTACATTATACCATTGCTTTCTGGGTTACCTGTAGAAACACGCTGATTGTAAATTTGGAAACCAGCCAAACCATCCATTCACTCTGCACAGTAGCCTGTCATGTCATCAACATCAATGGCGTTCTTTATTCCATCTCCATAGACTTTGCACCTCAATGTCTGTGTGCATGCAGGATAAATGTTTCGTCATTAATACATGTAAGTAGCCACATTGTACTAGTGTATCTTACACTAAATTAATTTGATTTATCCAGATAAATTTTGCATGGGTATAGTTTTGAAAATGTTGTCCACATTGTCTCAAAGGGCTTTACAGATGAAATATTTGTTTTTCTTTGCAGCTCAAACGGAATGCAAGACTTGCCCTGCTGGTTACTATACTGCCCATCGGGTACCGACACACCCCAGGCCTGCCCTGCTGGCACCTTCAATCCCTCTGTTGGGCAGAATGAGGAAACCGACTGTACCGACTGTACCGACTGTACCGCCGGTTACGCCTGCACAACCATTGCCTTGGTAGAGCCTGATACCTTCTGCTACCCTGGGTATGTAATAACAAACTTCAAAGAGATTAAGAAAACACTTAAAGCCCCACTGCACTACGTATAACTACTTGCGCCCTCTTTATAGCAGACAATGCTTAATCGGTGCCTGTTGGTCCCCCAAGATCCCCTTTTTCTTATGATAATTGAGAGCTTATTTGATGAGATAACCACCTGACAGTGGCCTTGCAGGGAGGTCTAATCCCCCAACCAAACTAGTGCAGATGGGCTTTAAAGGGTAATCCGACCATGATAGCAAACTACTCCAGAGGAAAGCAAAAAATCAGAGAAGTTGCCTGCTGAAAGTTTGAATGAAATTGGACAAAACATGTGAAAGTAATTTTTTTGGTAAAGTTTAATCACTGTGGGTATGGGCTCTTCAAGTTGCTGAATCGGTAGTGAAGCTGTAATACACATTTCTGCCTCTTTTATGTTTATTCTCTATCATGTTTTCCCCGACCAGGTACTTTTGTCCACTAGGAAGCGACAGTCCTAATGCTGCTGCAAACGCTTGCCCAGCTGGAACGTTTAATGACTTTCACAATCTGACCGCAGCCTTCCAGTGTGATACCTGCGAAGAATAGTTTGCTTGTTATGAAGGTGAGTGTAGTAGATCCCTGCAGATTGTCAAATTGGCAATGTATTAAAACAATGAGTAACTACCCTTCCCCAACCTGGCCGCAGCCTGCCATTGAGAGACCTGCAAAGAATCATTTGCTTGTTATGAATCACTGGAGTCTAGTTGTCACTGTTGAGTCTAGTTCGATTGGCAATACAAAATACCAAATATGATAACTTCCACAACCTGACGGTGTATCTTCTTTGTTCTTAGGTACGGGCAGTATCCAACAGCCTCCTTCGGAAGGCGCCGAGGGTCACTACTGTCCAGCTGGTACTCAGCACTCTGAACAGTACCCCTGTCCTGCTGGCTCCTGGACCAATCAAACCAATCTGAAATCCGTTGAAGAATGCTACGAATGTCCCAGAAGATACTACTGTCTAGAGGCTTCAACGGAACTGACTGCACAGTGTCCAAAGGTCCACTACTGTCCAGCAGGTATGTGCAATGTACAGAGAAGATGACAGGAATTAACGTAACGTTGTGGCCTGAAAGAAAGTCATTAACAGCTGCATGAACAGCAGAAACATTTTTCAAGAAATATTCAATTTCATTTATGGAGGCACGATGTCTCAGTGGTAGACCAGAGGTCAGAAAAACGGGAGGTTCCAGGTTAGGTCCCGGATTCGAAATCAAGTTGATGTGCTGGTGCCCTTTGGTAAGGCATTAATCCTCATTACCAAGTCCCTCAGAGAGGACTTAAAACCGTGGGTCCCCTGGTTGCTTACTCAGAAGCATACACATGCTTTAATAGCAGTCAGGTAAAACAAATGAACAAACAGCTTGATGGAAACATTCTGCATGACTCTGTCCAATCTGTGTTTCGTTTATCTCTCCACAGGGACCCAGTCAGCTAACCAGTATCCATGCCATGCCGGCTCCTACTCCAATGATTAGGGGAACATCAGATGGGAGCAGTGCGTTGATTGTACGGAGGGCCACTACTGCCCAGAAGGCTCATCGTTACCAACGGCATGCCCAGCGTAAGCTCCCGCGACAATAGATTTTCCCTGTATTTTTTGAAAGATATAGGGTTAGGGATGCAAGTGGTTTAGGTTAGGGTTATGGTTATAGTTCAGGTTAGGGTTAAGTAGTTCAGTTCAGTTTAATTTATTCATTCTTCTCAGCATAAAAACAATATTATAATATATACAAAATGGCAAATATACATAGTCAGAGAAAAAAACGGAAACAACAAATAAGTTTATAAAAACTTGTACAGAGTAGTTCCCAGTAAATGGAAAAATACATGGTATAAATAATTGCATTAACAAAATACAAAATTATGCAGATTAACTAAGTAATCCTAGTTACACACGACACCAACAAACGCCATTAATCATACAGGGAGGGTGGGGGTCAATGGTAATTGTAAATTTAATGGAAAAAAATGAATTAACAGAAATTAGATAGTATAATGATAGGCTCTTCACCAATGGCATGCCCAGCTAAAGAACGTCGACATATGCGGTGGTGGTTTTAGTTTTACTAGGGTTATGGTTAGGGGTGGAAATAGGGTTAAATATAGGGACAAAACCAACTTAATATCAGAGTGGACTTCCACTTTGAACATTTCTATAATGTTATTTTCTTACAGTAGAACTTTCCGTGTGGAAGAAGAAGGCCAGAGTGAATCGGACTGTTCTACATGCACGGACGGTCACTATTGTAATGGAACAGGCAATGTTGAGCCAGCTGAATGCTCCAAAGGAACATATTTTGTGAGTCCTACTTTTTTTACAAATCTTATTGTTTCTACTTCCAACATTTTTATTTTTGCTCTTTTTCGGCATGCTTCTTGTGAATCTTTAAAACCCCCTTCATAGCATTCCAAACAAAATTCATTATTATGTATGATTATCATTTTGTTATCACCAAAATGTATCCCTGTTTGAATCCTATTTCTGTTCTTTGTAAACTATGTATGTCTGAGGCCTTTATTTTACATGAGTGAGTGGAACAAATTTCAATGCTGAACTTTTAGTGGAAAAATAAATTAGTTGAATTTAATCGAATTTGAATAGAATGGAATTGTATTGAATAGAATTGGGATTGGAATTTGGAATTTGGATTTGGATTTGGAATTGGAATCTCAATTTGAAATTGATGAATTTAAATTTGAATAGTTCCAGGACTGGGGAGCCACTGATTGTACCACTTGTGAAGCGGGTTACTACTGTGATGTACGAGCCACCACTCAAGACAACATGTACGCCTATAAGATCTGCCCTGCTGGGTTCACCTGTGACTACGGATGCACCACTGCTCCAGATCTCTTTAGCAATGCTTGCGTGGCCGGCTCGTACTGCTTGAGCGGAGATAAGGTACGTGAGGGAAAGATGACTTTAGTTCGGATGAAGATGGGGTTGGGGTAGTTGTTGTTGTTAATGCCATATTGTTTCAGGTTTAGGTTTAGTTTAAGGTTTATTGTCAATTCCATTTTAGATGTAGTTTGGCATCCCCCTTTTTTCCTATTTTGTAGTTCCTTTTGTAGTTACGGACTTGTTAAAATAATTACTCATTATTCTTATGTATCATTTGAGGTGTTCACACTAGTACAATCATTGCTTTTTAGTGGACCCAATCATTGCTTTTTAGTGGACCCCTCTGTTTCCAATATGTATTTCTACATTTGGTGTAAATGTTTATAATTGATTTGTAACGTTTTGTTGGAAACACAAATAAATTGAAATTGAAATTAAAAAGTCATCTCAGTACATTCGCTCTTGTGACCTACTATCTCACAGCTGCCAACCTGCCTATTTTTGGGCCTTCATGCTATTGTTTTGAACCCTAGATTTCTCTCTTTTTCTTACATATTCTTGCCGATGTAATAATAATAATAGTAATAATAATGATAATAATAGCCATTTATATAACGCTGCCTATCTAGACAATTCTATTCCAAGGGGCACAAATGATTTATTACTCCGGCTTTAGCCTAACTGCCATTACAGCGCTCTAGCATTTCAAAGGATTAATTTCTGCGGGGTACCCATTTACCTTACCTGGGCCGAGTGTGGCAAATGTAGATTAATGCCTTGCCAAAGGACCCTAGTGCCGTGTCAGGGATCATTTCCTCTATAATTTTTTATAAATTTTCTCACAGGACCCGTTCCCCCGGCACTGTCTCAATGGAACCTACAGCGATGAGACGGGTCTGATCCAGGAATCTGATGCCAGACCTGCCCTGCAGGGCAGTACTGCAATCCCATAGGACTCACATCACCAGTAAGTCTATAGTATACAAATATACACTGTCTTGAGAGGTTCTGGTTAAAACTATGCGCCCCTCAGCAAATGGTACTATTGGAGTCACCAAGGCCCATAGTTTTAACAAGTATCTCGAAAAGAAGGCATGGTATTTTTGTTTTATATCCTGCATCAGAAATTTATTCCCATAAAAGAAAAAGAAATTTCAACTCCCAAATAGTCCTCCCAAATAGTACTTCTACTCCCAAATAGTACTTTTTCAGAGCAACCTTAAAATAGTTGAAATATTTCTGGTCATATTTCGAGCTCTCAACCACTCAAAAAACCATTAAATTTTTGATGCAGGATATAACAATGTATAGCATTTTAGAGTTTCCTGACAGTCTAAATATATCAACTTTGCTCCTCAAATTGGGTCCAGTTAGTCTCATTATCCACTCTTGTATCGTGTACTGCAATCCCACAGGACTCACATCACCAGTAAGTCTGAAGCAACGTTTATAGCATTTCAGAATTTCCTTTCAGTCTAAATAAATCAACTTTGCTCCTCAAATTGGCACCAGTTAGTCTCATTATCCACTCCTAAATTTATTCAAAAATTAAACCATGTTTACTAAGTGAACTGTAGGATAGTACTGCTTTTCCACAGTATTCACATCACCAGTAAGTCTATAGCAATGTTTATAGCATTTCAGAGTTTCCTCACAGTCTGAATATATGAGATTTTTCTCCTTAAATTGGCAACAGTTAGTCTTTGTAAAAATTAAAACATGTTTACTAAGTGAATCAATGTGAATGAAAAATGACTAAAAAAAAATATAAAAAAGCCAATTTGTATATAGAATTATTGATTTTAGATTTCACTCTGCATTGCTAATTTAGGGACTTTGATTATTATTTACATTTAAATTGTTCTTATTCATGAATGGCACAATGAACTTTATATATTTTCTGTGAATTTCACTCTTTCTGCTCATTTGTAATATCTGATTCCAAGCGCTAAAGGTTTTCCAAATCCCCTCTAATCCAGAATTAGCGTTTTAGAGTGTACATACATGAGCCCTAGGCTAAACTTTCGAAATTAAGATTTTTGAGGGCTATGTGCCTCGGGTGCCTGTTAGTGTCGAGCCCTGCTGTAACCTTTGACCCTTTGACCTATAGGCGGGCGACTGTCCAGGTGGTTATTACTGTCCCGCGGGGACGACTGATCCTTACGAGAACCCCTGCCCGGCGTCCTTCTACCTCAACGCAAGTGCTGGTGAAGACTCGCAAGGATGTACCCTTTGTATCGCTGGTTACTACTGTCCAACGGAAGGTCTGTCGTGGCCCTTGGAATGCACACAGGTAAAGAGATACGTGGTAGTGATGATGTTTATGGTGATGATGATGATGATGTTTAATGGTAGTGCCACTGCTGATGATGGTAATCTTGATGATCATGTTGATGACAATGTTGTTGATTATGCATTTAGGATGATGATGATGACAATGAAAGTGATGATGATGATGATGTTGTTGTTGAATATGCATTTAGGATGATGATAATGACAATGAAAGTGATGGTGATGATGATGATGATGTTGTTGAAAATGCATTTAGGATGATGATGATGATGACAATGAAAGTGATGATGATGATGATGATGATGTTGTTGAAAATGCATTTAGGATGATGATGATGACAATGAAAGTGATGATGACGATGATGAAAGTGATGATGATGATGATGATGATGTTGTTGATTTTATGCATTTAGGATGATGATAATGACAATGAAAGTGATGATGATGATGATGTTGTTGTTGAATATGCATTTAGGATGATGATGATGACAATGAAAGTGATGATGATGATGATGATGATGATGTTGTTGATTTTATGCATTTAGGATGATGATAATGACAATGAAAGTGATGATGATGATGATGATGTTGTTGTTGATTTTATGCATTTAGGATGATGATGATGGTGATGTTATTGTTGATTATGCATTTAGGATGATGATGACAATGAAAGTGATGATGATGATGATGATGATGACTATGTTGCTGATGTTGAAGACTCTTGAGAATGTGTATTGTTTATCGCTGTTTACAACTTTCTTACAGAGGTTAAGAAAAAAAGATACAAAAGACATTTTTGAAATGTGTGATGGCCATAATGATAGTGATCATCATGATGACAATGATGATAATGAAGATGATGATTATGATGAAAATTCTATTGATTATAAATATAGTGGTGATGATTAGCTTAAAGATGATGATGGTGAGAATGATAGTGATAGTTATATTGATAATGATCATGACTATGGTGATTGCAATGATGATGATGAAGATATTTAAATTGATGATGAATATAGTGATTTCGATGATGATTTTGTCGATGACAGCCACTTTAATGATGGTGATCATGATCATGATAATGATAACGAAGATGTTGATGATGATTAACAATCTTTTAAGTAATCATCATCTTCCTCCTCTTTCTCATCTTCATCATTATAATTATAATAACTCCATACTTGTCAGCATTTTCATCTCCATCAACATCTCAATCTCACTCATCCATACCCATACCAACGGACTATATTCACAAAAATTCCCTCCGCATCCTTTCTTGCAGGGATCCTTCTGCCCCGCCAGCAGTCAGTTCCCCCAGCCCTGCCCCACTGGCACCTACGGTAACTCGACCCTCCTGCGTCGCAGCAAGGACTGCACACCTTGTCCTGGTGGCTATTACTGCGAGGGTGCAGGCAACCTGGAACCCACGGATGTCTGCGATGCTGGCTTCTACTGCTCCTGGAAGGCTGTGTCTTCTGTAAGTTCTAAGGGCATTAGTACCAGTGCCCCCCTGTTATATAGTGCCTTTTCAGCCTTCTTTTGTGTCCATCATCTGAGCTTAAATGTTCTGCCACTAGGTCTTCCAGGCAGCATTGGTCATCTAGGAGTGGGCATCTTAAAATAATAAGTGTGACATAGATTGTAAGGATGTTTCTGTTTCTGTGTCATCAGTGTATCCCCATTTATGCATGTTGTTTTAGCATCGCCCCACCCCTGTGCGAAGCCTATTGAGGGACTTTCACGTCTTCAAGTCACATATATGGCCTTATCGGTTACAATTATCTAACTAAAGAGATTGCAGTGTGTATAAGTACTAGTGTTTGGATTCAAGGACAATATGATTCTGCTCTTTTGAATATTGTTTAGTTACAAAAGTAGATTGCGATCCTTGCTCAAATACAGTCAAACCTGTCTACAGCAGCTGCCCAAGGGGAACACAAAAAGTGGTCTTTGTAGACAGGTGGCCTTGGTAGACGATTTCCTTTAGTTCATGTTTCAATGAGAAACCATTTTCCAGGGACACAAAAAATGTGGTCCTTGTAGACAGGTGGTCTTTGTAGACAGGTGATCACTAAAGCAGGTTCGACTGTAGTCACTTCACTATCTCTCTTCTATCTCTCTCTTAGGCTCCTGTGGATGGCTTTACTGGAGTGTCTGTCCTCCCGGGGGCTACTGCCCTGCTGGTACGGCCTTCCCAGCCAACTGCCCTCTAGGGACCTACAGTAACTCATCAGGTTCAAAGTCACCGGATGATTGCATCGCTTGTGACCCCGGGTAAGTCTCAATTCCAATTCTATCTGTAAAGACCCATAGTTGTGGGTTCTAATGGGGAATTTGACACCATTTGGGTGTTTACACTATAACGGGTGTAGTAAATCACCCAAAGTGGACTTCACTTTTATGATGGACAGATCTTATGTAATGAATACACCCTCTACCAATAGCCCCTTTAGGAAATCTCATCATCACAAAATTTCCCTCATCTATGAGATTTGAAAGCAAGCTGGAGAACAATGTAGTCTTTCTGGTCTGATGGGTCATGGGGTTTTGCTGCCTGGAACCAATACACTCATTAAATGGTAATTCAACCAACATACATGTACAGCGTAGGTATCAGCGAATCATGAGGCAATGCACTTGAAAACAGACAAGTATATGTGGCGCTAAGGGGGAGTTCTCCCCTTCCCCGCTAAAAAATAGGTGATATAAAAATTTGTGTTATGAGACATTATGCCAAATCCCACTTGTCCATCTGTTCAGAGACGTGCTACCTAATTGTCGATAAGTTTAAATATGTCTGTGGAGCCAGTGCAACAACTTACAGCCTTGTTTATTGCCTGTTTCCAGATACTACTGTGCTGGTGACAATAACCCCGAGCCCACAGGCCCCTGCAACCCCGGGTACTACTGCACTGGAGGCTCCGGTACCAGCATCCAACACGAGGTCCCAGAGGGCCACTACAGCGGCAGTGCTGCGTACAAGGCTGAACCGTGCGAACGCGGCACCTACACGACCGCCAGGAAGTCCTCGTCCTGCTTAGACTGCCCTCAGGGGGCGTACTGTAATGAGTCGGGGACTACGACGCCACAGCCGTGTCTTAGCGGTCATTACTGTCCTCCACGGACTATTGTACCCATTCCATGTCCAGAGGTAAGTGTCAAACTTAAAGATAAAGTTGATTTCCGGTCATGCGATTGCATTGTGAAAGAAACGATGTAATCTATCAGACAATGTTGATCATGTAGCATATAAGTATTGGTGTTTACTGCAAGGTTCTGGAGTCATCAAAATGATTAAAAAAACATGGCCCAGTCTTGGTAAAGTAACAAGCACTGTACACAGAAAGATTTACATAGGACGACACAATATGTGGCATAAAAATCGGACCTCATTCTCAAACTGTTACTTGTCATATTTAGAATATGAAGGCATTTGAAGAGCCATGGTTATCAAGGAAGATTTTTTCTCTGATGTTCTTCCGCACTTGCATAATAACAATGATAACGCTCACAAATTATTTTTCACCTCTCCCCAGAACTCAACCTTCTCTTTAGGTAGTGCAGTCATTTTCTTCTTCTCTCCATTTCATTGATTAAAAGACAAACAATTAATGGAGTCAAGATAAAATGAGAGAAAAAAAATATGAACAGAATAAAATGATAAACGAATAAATGGGAAATGCAGCATAAAGTTTGGCTGGACTTATAGTTAATGAAGCTATTATTTTGATTGTATGATATTGGTGGAGAACCCTAAACGTGCATAGAAAATTAGTTTTTTTATAATCTCATTGGCCCTGTTTAAACTAATTTTATGTCATTTCCATTACCAGGGTACATATCGTGTAGAGGCCAACGCGCAGGATGTGGGAGACTGCCCTTCGTGTCCACCAGGGAAGTATTGTGGTGAGACTGGCCTGTTAACCCCGAGTGGGGACTGTGCTGCTGGACACTACTGCATCGGAGGGGCTGACACCTCGCATCCGTATATAACAGAATGTGTAAGTCGAGCTTGGTCTTATATTCCAATCCAATCCAATCCAGGTATTTATACAGTGCCAATATCTAGTTGCCTTTTCAAAGGCGCTGATGAGACTGAAAAACTACCCCAAAATGTTTGTTCATTATTCTAACTGGGAGAGTAAAAAAGCAGTGACTGTTAGCAATCTGAAATACCGGTAGGTATGTCTTTAGTTGATTTCTGAAAGTTGCTAACTGGTGACAACAGCGAACGATTTGGGGAAAGATTTGGTAAAGATGTGGGCTCTCATGGGAAAATCAACACCATTCGGGTTCTTACCTAATAACAAGTGTTGTCAATTACCAGGATTAGCCTTCAGTTTTATGACTAACAGGGTCTTATGTAATGCTCTGGATTTTCCGCCAATCTCTCCATATGGAAAAGTAATCATTTTACATTTCCCTGAAGACTCTCCCAAGAGACTGGGGGATACATTTTTTTTATAGGAATGCAGGTTTGCTATGTGCGAGACTTATACACCCATTGATGGTACTGGTATTTCCAGTCTGGTGTCAGTGAATTATTCTTATTATTTGTCATGGTTTGATTGGTTGTTTACTCTCTTATCTACCCCCCTCCCCCCAAAAAATTCCTAATGGAATCATCATGACCCCCCGCCCCCTTATGTTAAGCATTTTTTGCTTATCTACTTCTATTAATTAACTCTGAATCTGATTTCTGAATTCTCTTTGAACACCTACTAGGCCAATTCCACTATTCTCGGGGGAGGGGAATGTCCGGCTGGTTACTACTATCCAGAGGGAACCGAGACACCCATCTCCTACCCGTGCGAGAATGGAACCTTCCTGAACGTGACCGGAGGACAGGAGATGGACGACTGCTTGGACTGTCCAGGAGGGGAGGTCTGTGGAGGATACGCTCTTACCGAACCCAAAGAGCTCTGTGCACCAGGTAAGGTTAAAGGTCAAGTGATGAGGTCAAAGGGCAAAGGTCAAAGATGCTAATGCAGGCAAAACCTGTCCATGAAGGCCATCCAAGGGAAACAGAACAATTGTAGATTGATAGAATCTGGTGCCATCAATTTTCTATTCTAGTACCTTGATCATTATTTATTTATCTGGATATGTCTGTACGATTTATGAATCGATTTTGAATGTCAAGAATAAAGACCCTCTTTTGCGCAAACATATCAGACAATGACATAAATATTTTTGCCTTAGATATCACCTATAGCGCTGAAATGGTTGACAAGATCTTGTTTTATACCTGTTAATATATATATATATAGATACTTAGTGTTAAGCAGTGCAATATTACATTTGGCTCAGTTGCATTGAGAATTTAAGATAGATTGTCCAATTGTCCAATAGATTGTCTATTCCAAGTCTGATATCATTACATTTTCGTCTCTCATTATATATTTTGTTCAGGGTACTTCTGTATCGGCAAGGCCAAGACCAAGTAACCAACGGACGGCGACACTGGGAACATCTGCCCCAAGAGTTCCCCTGCGGCCATGAGATGCCCGGACGGGGAGTTCAACAATATAACTGGAAGAGCGGACTGTTTCACTTGCCCACAGGGTAGGTCACCTTGAGGATTGGGGGGGGGGGCACAAAACATTTTTTCGCACTTGTAAATTGGCGACTGGTCGAAATGCTTCCCAAAGGCTCAACTTCAACCAGTCCACTTTTCATCCCTGAGTAACAAAAAACACAAAAAACATGAAATTTACAAGGGTGTGAATAATTTAGTTGTTAACTGGATATACATGTATGTACAGGTTTACATAAAGGAATATACAAATAATACACAGCAGTGAGGGCATTAGTAAGAATTACTGACACAAGGTACCTTTGGAATAGTCTAACACGCACAAGGCTATAGCCGAGGGTGTTTGGACTGTTTCAAAGGTACCGAGTGTGGGTTATTTGACTAATGCCCGAACAAAATGATGTATACTGTTTGTTTTATAAGATTATATTTTATTTGATTTTACTAATGACCGGTCATTATCAAAATTATGTGTAAGGCAAAATAAATGCCTGGTCACGTGTACGCTCTCAACCAATCATTTAACCAGGATCATCTTATAAACACGGATATTAAGACCCCCCCCCCCCCCCCTTTCCATTATGTTTGACTACTTGTATGAATTAACATTTTCAATTTGTCTATAGGATTCTACTGTGCAGACGGTGAGAGGCTTCTGGAATGTCCACGAGGTCATTACTGTCCCGAGGGTACTGGTAGTAACGGGTCCATCCCCTGCCCCCATGGGACCTACAATCCGGACCTGGGACTGGCCTCAGAGGACCAGTGCCAGCCCTGTGCTCCAGGCTACTACTGCACCCAGCTTGGGGCCTACTCATTTGGAATAGCGAACGCGTCGGCAGGGCCCTGTGATCCTGGCTACTATTGCCAATCAGGTATGTTGTTTTTGTTATTGTTTATTCATATATCATTTTGTATGATTTTTTTACTCATTTTACTGTACATGGTGGCTGTACAGCAACCGAATTCCTTTTTTACCGTCAATATTTTACTATTTAATAATAATTATGCATAAGTAGTATTTCTTTTACATCGTTACGTCTGACCCTCGTAGCTCGCAAACCCGAGTAAATGGCCATGAAGTTGGGTATTGAAATACCCCCTTCTTTGCTTGCTGCAGAGGAGGCCTAACCCAACTGATCAACTTGTTTTCCAAACATAGTTCGCGCTACTTTCCGTCTCTCTCTCTCTCTCTTTCCGACTCTGTTTCTTTCAGGCTGCATGCCTCCTTCAGTCTCTCTCTCCTCTCCTTTCTATCTATCTCTCCCTTCCCTAGTTCTCTGTCAATCCCTCTCTCCTCATGTTTATTTATGTCTGTCTCTCGATCCATTCCCCGGGTGTCCATCTCTCTCTCTCTCTCTCTCTCCCCTCTCTCCGAAATTTTAATTCTCTCTTCTCTCTTCTCTCTCTCTCTCTCTCTCTCTGGTTGGCGGCCGCTTTTCTTCTTCTTCTTCTTCTTCTTCGATCTTCTGTTTCTTCTTCTTCTTCTTCTTCTTCTCAGTCTATAGTGGCCTATCGTCTTTTTCTCCGAGTCGAAGCGACAGTCCTCGGGTTTTTCCTGGTTGAAAAACCCCATTCATAAATTATGAGTCCTCTAACTCGGGTTTTGAAACACCCCCTTCACCCGCGCATTGATAATAACAAGAAAGTTCTCTTTACACTGCACTATTTAACAATTTTCTGTCTTGTGTCAGAAGCTTGTTATATCTTAATTGATATTAACATGTACTTTTATTATCAGTGAATACTCATGCAACGGAATTCAGCTTCTTAATGAGGACTAATTTCTGCGCGGATTTTTATTAGGGGGACACTTTGTCCGCACATGTGGACAACTCAGTGCAGTCACGTTAGGGTTACTACCATTGACCTAGAGGTCAGTGGTTACTATGGGGGTTACTATGGCGATCTGTCGATCTCTCGATGCTTCCGACATCGTCGGTATCATAAAGAAGTTCGCTACCTGGCGATTCACTTCCATCATAAAAATCATCGGCCAAAAGGCCTTCCCCCGGGGTCAATCTTCCTACCGAGAGGGGCTCCGTGTTTTTATCAACCGGAGAGGAGAATGTCTGTGGGGCCAGAGCCGGCTGTGCCGGGGCAGGGATTCTCTCCATTAACACAGAAAGCATGTTTTCCAGCTTATCAATGCGTGAATCCACAGACTTCGATTTTGAGTCCGACCTCGGCTTAGCCTTGCTCGTGTTGTCAAACTCACGGTTCGGCTTAGCCTTACCAACACATTTATTGTCAGAGGATTTGACTTTCGTCTTAAACGATTTAGTATTTTCTTGCACGCTTGGCTTTGCCTTGCTACTAATTTTGCATTTGGGAGTACCCGCAGCAATGCCCGAGCTCGGCTTTGCCTTACTCGTCAGGGGAGAAACACCGGGTACGGTAGGCATTATGGGCCCGGTTGCCTGCGGGTTAGTACCCGTCCCCGTGATTGCAGGTTCCGATGGTGACTTGCTCGTGCCCGGCAAGCACCGAGCAGAAGATGGGATTTCAAAATTGTTTTTAGAGTCCCAAGATTTGTCCATTTTAGAACAAAACCTGTTTCAAAAGTGTCAGAAACTTTTCTACGAGCGAATTTCGGCAAAAAACTCTGCCGGAAACGAAGGATTGCAAAAATATAACAGATTTTTGCAGCTCAAAGATTTCGTATATCATACGATGTAAGCGCGACGAACGTATTGATTGTAGCGTTGTGGGCGGGCTCTCATGTATTCTCGTTACCGAGAAATATGAAATAAAATATCTTGCCGAAAGACATTATTTCAAAATGCTTCATTTGTTTGTGCAAGTGTATCTTTAAATTTTGCCCTGCATTTGTGAGGTTCCATATATTAAATATATCGGCTTGTAACTTCTTTGAAGTAATATTGCAACTTTAAAACTGAAATCACACTCTAATAAAGGTAAAAAATAACCTGTGGGTAGACTCCTCATACTCTCACTATTGAAATTGTTATGCCTTTAAAGCCTTTTAATCCTTAACCATTTTATTGTGTCATTTTATAATACAGGGGAGGGGGATGTTTGTCTTCTGATGGTATTTAAATAGTTTGTCTGTTTGTTTCCTACATTTTACTGATTAGTCCTCCTTAGGTACTCAATACTTCTGTTCTTGTCTTTGTTCATGTAGGTCTAGCTGATGTAGCCGGGAAGTGCATGGAAGGCTTCTATTGCATCAGCACAGCAGTGAGACCTGATCCTACGGACGGTATCACGGGTGATATATGCCCTCGAGGAAGATACTGCGGTAAGTTTAACACAATGAATAGTGAGCCCAAGATAACTTTGGACCAGCAGTTGAATCTGTATTATCCCCTGTGTGTTTATTTCCATTCATGTTCTGCTCCTTGAACACAAATGTGCTTCGCTTGTTTTTGTACATAGTAGTTTCTTGCTTCGTTCATTATTTTGTTTACTCTCATAAATCTTTGTAGGAAATGGAACTGGAGCCAACCCTTCTATGTGCCCATTTGGGACTTATTCCAACAGCACTGGTCTAATGATAGAGGCCCAATGCACAGACTGTACAGCAGGGTCCTACTGTGAAGATCCTGGACTAACACAACCAACTGGACTGTGATCCAGGTAGGACCTGGTCTAGCGATTGTACATTGTTATGAAATTAGCCAATGAAAATGAAAATTACAAATAGTGATGGTGGTGGTGGTGGGGATGGTGTTGGTGGTGGTGCTGATGGTGGTGGTGATGATAATGGTAATGATGAAGAAGCTTATTGCGGTGGTGGTAATGATGACAGTGATGATGATGATGATGATGAAAAGACAACCTACAGTACCTCTGTAGGAAACAGAAGAAGATTCCAGCTTGGACAGTTCACCTTTCTAGACACATTCTACAGCACCTGCATCTTTTGGGGAGAAAATACAAATGACTCTTTAAAACCTGTATAGATAAGTGGCCATCAGGACAGGTTTGACTGCATTGTTCTTTTCTTTCTACAGGTTATTACTGCCCAACCGGTCAGTCCTCTAGCAGCCCCTTCCCCTGCGGTGAAGGGTACTACTGCGAGGAAGGCAGTGCCTCTGAGACGGCTTGTGTATCAGGGACCTACCAGGACGATACTGGACAGCCATCATGCAAACTCTGCAACGGAGGTATGACAATGACATCGTCTAGATGTTATGGTACTGTCATGCTACTGCCATAGCTCGCCAGGAGGAGTGATTCCTATTTTGGGGCTCACAAAGTAGTGTTATGAGCCCTAAGACATCTGGGAAGTGTTTCACAAAGGCTAAGATCGACTTTAAGTCGGACTTAACTATTGCAGGCAGTTCATGCCACTGTTTTCTCTCACCTTTCAATGGCATTGGCCTCTCAAAAGATGTTCAAATCATGGTCACATATATACAGAATTTACATTTGTTGATAGTTCATTATTGAAGAAAAAAATATTATCTAAAGATTATATTTGAGAGACCAAAGGTGAGAACAACCAGTGGCACGAATGGCCTGCCATAGTTAAGTCCAACTTAATGTTGATCTTAGTCTTTGTGAAACACTCCCCTGTATACAAATGTGTAAAATGCACTGTATTCCCAACTGTGAATTCTGAGATTCCTAATTTTTGCTGTAGAAGGTTGACTGGTATGCACTGCTGCTTGTGATCCAAGATGTACTCCAGTGATATTTGCTCCAGTTTCTTGGTTTTTTAAAGGTTTGATATAGGTTTAGGGTTAGTTATAGAATGGGGTCTGAGCTTGAAGTTGGAGGATGTCGCTTAGCCATTGGAGTTGAGGTATATCTAAATACACCACTGATGCTATGTTCTGTATTTTTGAATCCAGGAATAGTTTTCATTCATGTGATGTTAATGTTTGGTCTGTGAAGCACTGTAATAGTTTTCATTCATGTGATGTTAATGTTTGGTCTGTGAAGCACTGTAATAGTTTTCATTCATGTGATGTTAATGTTTGGTCTGTGAAGCACTGTAATAGTTTTCATTCATGTGATGTTAATGTTTGGTCTGTGAAGCACTGTAATAGTTTTCATTCATGTGATGTTAATGTTTGGTCTGTGAAGCACTGTAATAGTTTTCATTCATGTGATGTTAATGTTTGGTCTGTGAAGCACTGTAATAGTTTTCATTCATGTGATGTTAATGTTTGCTCTGTGAAGCACTGTAATACTGAAAGCTTTACAAGAATATGATGGTATATCTAATTGCTATGACTATTATTGAGACACATGTCATAAATTAGTGCAGTGTTCAGAAACTCCAAAATATGCACATTTGAAAAAGCGTCTGCACATAAATGCAACACCAGATTTGTAGTTATGTAAGTTATGTAGTATTGACTTAATTGTAAAAACGATTGGGATAGAACATCAAACAAGTTTTTGAGATAAAAAATTTTCCTTAACACAAGGGAATATCAAAGTCAGTCACATGAAGCGTAATGATGAATGAAGATCAACAAATTTGTATCTTCTGTTCTTGTACTGAAAAAAAATGGAAAACTTAGCAATTGTTTTGAACCACTGCCCAAGAAACGTTTCTTTGACAAAAGGATTACCTTTATAAGCATTATCTTAGTAAGACAATCATCATAATTATCATTTCTCATCATTTCCTAGGATACTACTGTGACGTGGCCGACGCCCCCATCTCGGTCTACACCATGTACCCTTGCTCCGTGGGGCACTACTGCATGAATGGAACCGAGTTCAGCACCCAGTACCCCTGCCCAGCCGGAACGTACAACCCCTCAGAAAGACTGGAGAGGGAGGGTCAGTGCTTAGACTGTCCTCCTGGAAGTTTCTGCGACACACCGGGCCAGGATAGTTTGACGAGCGACTGTGCTGCAGGCTATTGGTGCATCGGGGCGTCGTCGAGTGCCACGCCTGACGACGATGTGACTGGGGTGGAGTGTCCTGCAGGGAAATACTGCATAGAAGGTGAGTGATTTTATTACAGAGACCTGCAGCATGAGCCTGTGTAACTTTTCGTGGTTTAAATACAGTCATGAACAAACTTTCTAGAGTAAATTAGGAAATCGCCTTTATTAATGTAACCGAGCAGTAAAGAATCTTGGTCCCAATTTTTTTGTTTCAGGGAGGAAGCACTGTACATTTATGTAGCACATGCAGATTTCTTTCCTATTTGAATGTGGTTCATTCATATTTGCCACCATTTGCCCCTTCTGCATTGACCAGATTTGTAATAATGTAATATTTTTTATTAAGCTGTGAATGTATTCAGAGATGCCAACCCTCCCGATTTTATCGGGAGGCTCCCGATAATTCACCCCAACTCCCGACCTTACGATCACCATCCTTATCCTCCCGATTTATTAAAAAAAAAAAATAAAAAAAAAATGAAATATCATCTGCTAACTTAAGCATGTAATAATTCCACTATGTTAAAAGACAAATTAAGAGTAGCGAAAGATTGTTTCAGCATATGGATCGCCGTAACCAATGCGTGGATATTGCCACAGAATCCAAATGGCGGAAAATCAGCAAAATAAGACCAGGAAATGGTCTCGGAAGTATAAGACCGAATACAGTATCAAGTACCTGTGTAATCGGAAGTCTGAAAGTAATTCATCATGCATTTTGTACAATTTTTATGTTATTTAAAAAAAAAGGGGGAATTATTTAACTAAATACACATGTAAAATGCTCCAAAATAAGGCTCAGATTGCACCAGAGAGCATCTAGAACCCCAGAGCTTCCAGGGCCCTAAGGCGGGCCCTGGACCCCGGCCGCATGTGTCGGGCGCTACGCGCTCGAGATGTGCGCTACGCGCACATTAATTGGTGTCGATTACAAATCCTCCCTATTTCTGATTTCCAAAAGTTGGCATCTCTGTGTATTATGTAATGTGTTAAAAGTGTATACAGAAGGGTACAAAAATGTTTCAGTACAAACCAATGCTATTGTGCACAATTCATATGTAGAGCAGGATTTTTAGTCTGATAATGATAATACACTTAGAAATATTTATAGCACATGTTTCCACCACGCAATGTGCACAAGGTGCTCTACTATTCCCTCAGCTCTGCTCACAGCATTCAAGGAATTCTCTCCTACCGGTACCCGTTTAACACCTGGGTGGAGAGTAGCAAATGTACATGTAGATTGATGTCTACTCCAATGCCATTCAGCGACTTTAAGTGACTGAGAATGATGATGTAATCCTTTTCCACCAGGCACTCCTGCCCCAGAGAACTGTCCAGTTGGGACCTGGTCTGATAGCCTTGGTCTAGAGAAGGCTAGCGACTAGCTGCTACCCATGTTCAGGCGGCTTCTACTGCAACGGCACCGGACTGACCTCTCCGTCAGGACCATGTGATCCAGGGTAAGACCTATGACCTATGACCTTTAACCTTTGAATGTGCAGTACGAGGTTTATTTATTTTTTTGTTTTAAAGTAGGTTTATTAACTTATCAATGTTTCCAACAGTTTGCTCTATCATATCTCATTGAATTATTAATTCAGTATGAACCAAAAAGAATGCGTTCCAGTAAAATTTTCTTTATGTCCCACAAACTATGAACAAATCTAAAGGGAAAGGTCATTATCATACGTAGCCACTGTTTTATGGAATAAATTACTGGAATATTTTACCGATATAAAAATATATGAAAAGTTACGAATTTATTTGAAAACATACTTATTTAGCGATTTTTAAAATACCACAAATATGATCCCAATGTATAATTTCCGCTTCTTCTGTATTCTGTTCTGTAAAGCACATAAAAACGTGAAATTATGGCTATGTGTTATGCGCTTTACAAAAGCGTTTAATTATTATTATTAGTAGTAGTAGTAGTATTCACTAGGTTGAATTGCTGGCTGAAGCATGTTACATTTACATTAATGTGAAATTGAAATCATTATTCAGCTATTACTGCTCCACCAATGCATCCACGGCCACACCCGAGGATGGCGGCATCACCGGTAACCCTTGCATGGACGATCACTACTGCCCCGGTCAGACAACCTCACCGTTGCCATGTGAGGCAGGGACCTACACGACCGAGACGCATCGCAGCGAGTGTAATACCTGCCTGGCCGGATTCTTCTGTACAACAGGATACAAACCAGAGGAGTGTCCACATGGTGAGTCATGCAGACTTGAAGAAAAGAGAAAAGGTTTCTAAAAGCCCCCCCCCCCCCCTCCCTTTTTTTATAAGGCACCGTAGCCACGGATTACCTTGTGTTATTATTTACAACGCGGTTGGCAGCTTGAACCATCTACATTTGATGTTGAATCTGCTCCGGAGTTACCAATCACCAAAATTCCTTTTACTTCTTTTGGATTGAATTAGCATTTCTCAAACTAAGAAACTGTATGTCAACATTTCTAATGGTTTTCCTGTTCAAACCGGTTCATAGGCTTCTACTGTCCGGCTGGAACCGGTTACGACTGGCAGCCCTGCCTGACGGGATCCTTCTCCAACATGGCTGGCCTGGCCAATGAGACCAAGTGCACCCTCTGCTCACCAGGGAAGTTCTGCTCTGAGCTCAATGCGACAATGGTAACAGCTGACTGCGAGGCAGGGTACTTCTGCACTGAGGGGTCGGACACCGCTACACCTGAGGTCACTTTTAAAGGTAACCAATGTCCTTGGTTTTGTTGGTCAAACAACCCATCTGCTACTTACTGAACAACTCAGAGTTCGTTGGAACCAGCTTTTTCTTTAATAAACTTATCCAGAATTCAAGATATGTTTTAAATGATTTCCAGGGCCCCGTTGCATAAAACTTACCATTGATGGTAACTTTGCCATCAATGGCAACTACCATGGTAACAGGGCTCAACAGCCAATCAAAATCAAGGTTTCCATGGTAGTAACCATTAATGGTAAGGCTTTGTGCAACGGGCCCAGAAGAACGACATGATAAATTGCCATCAGAGCATTACAATCTTCGATCTCATTAGCACTTCAGAATTAGAGCTGATACAGGGTGTACATGACAAATTAGTTTCTCTTTATATTTGCCATTTACAGTATTGTATAAAGCTTACAATGTTTTTCATTATAATTTTAAAATTTCACAGATGTAACTGCATATTCCCTAGATAAGATGAAATACACAGAGACGAAGATTCACATGCTCACATCGCAAAAATAACATTAAAAAGGAAGCTCTAGGTTTTACCATTCAATTTGTTTATTTAATTTCTTATCCCCAGTCGTAAAAAAATAGGAAAAAAATAGGGGAAAAATAAGGAAAAAATAGTCCCGAAAATATATTTTTTTTCTATTTTTTCCCTATTTTTTTTAAAGGAAAAAATAGGGGAAAAATTAGTTTTGGAAATAGGAAAAAAATAGGTTTGAAACAATTTTTTCTATTTTTTTCCTATTTTTTTCCTATTTTTCAGACCTAAAAATAGGAAAAAAATAGGGAAAAAATAGTGTAGAAAATGGTGAAGAAAATAGTAAAAAAATAGTGATAACTAGGTGCTAGTGGACAGTGAAAAATAGTGAGGAAATAGGAAAAAAAATAGTGAGGAAATAGGAAAAAAATAGTAAGAAAATAGGGAAAAAATAGTAAGAAAATAGGGGAAAATAGTAAGGAAATAGGAAAAAAATAGTAAGAAAATAGGAAAAAAATAGTAAGAAAATAGGAAAAAAATAGTAAGTAAATAGGGGAAGTAGTAAGAAAATAGGAAAAAAATAGTAAGGAAATAGGAAAAAAATAGTAAGAAAATAGGAAAAAAATAGTAAGAAAATAGGGAAAAATAGTAAGAAAATAGGAAAAAAATAGTAAGGAAATAGGAAAAAAATAGACAATAAGTGAGGAAATCAGAAAAAAATAGTCAGGAAATAGGGGGGGGGGGTCACTCATCCTTTACTTTCATGGATTTCTCAAGCACTACCATCTCACACATCCAGTCAACGACTCTGTACATTCAATTAAATCATACAGTGCAAACTTGATATAAAGAGATCAGTTATACCTGAAATGACAAGGTAATTTAACAGCTTTTGGGGGTTAAGATTTCTTGATTGCACATGACCTCATTGTCAAAAGTTTCCACTGTAGAATAGTCACCCTACTCCTACAGCTCTTTTCTCTGCATCGATGCACCTACTCAGTTTGCCAAATTCACTTCATCCTTTCAGTCCAATCCATTCAGTAGAACATTTAAAATAGTAAATGGGTATATGGAAAATGTTATACAGTCCACTCCTATTATAACGAACATGGCTACACCAAGATTTTATTATCAGGCAATTCTCATCAGTCCCAATTTTAAACAAACCAATGTGTTCAGTAACTTGAGTATAACATGATTTCATTTTAACAAGGAAATGGGCTTGGTCCCGAGCACCTCGTTATAATGGCAGTGGACTGTAACAAACAAAAAGAATAAAAGGGAACGTGTCAAATAAAATACATGTACTTTATTTTCGAGAGGTAAACACAATGACATGAGTTTAGTATAGTATGTGTGTTCATGTAAGCAAATAAATAAAAGAACTTAACTGATATTTACAATCTTTGGTTAAGTACTGTAGTGTACATGTTGTAGTAATAGAGTTGTTCATGGTTTGCTATGATTATACTCTAAAAAAAAAAAACAAGACAAATGCGACTGCGTCTCCTACATGCCTCCGCCTTAAAAAAATATCAGCCACCTAGAATGTAGCTTTCTATTTTTGTTCAAATAAAGTATTCAGGTGAGTTTCAGGACTATTACTGAGCCGATGTGGATATGCCAGGCAATCACAAGCTCTCTCCCTCACTAGTAACCAAATAAAGCAGTATTCTTGACATGAGAGTGTTGTTTTCTGTCTCTTTTATTACAATTTAATTGCAAAGTGCTCTTAATAATGTAATAACATTTTCAAACCTCAAGAAAATCATGACAAGTAAAAAAAGAATTTCTCGTTATTTACAAAGATAACAAAATAAAATAAATCATAAAACAGATTTTTCAACAATGCATGCATGCTCTATTGTACAGTTGACATGTTACATAATTTTCTCAATCTCAATTGAACTGTCAAAATCTTAATACAATCATCATAATCTAGAAACACTTACTACAAAATCAATGACATGTCATGTCATTGAGATATATATAAACAAGAAAATGACAGACTTACATGCTACTATTTTCAAATAGTTTTACAAAGTATACCATCATTACCATGTATCATAAGTAATGGTCTTATGGTCCTTTATCTTCACAATATGCAGGCACTCATTGTGTACACATACATGTTGTACTTGCCTATGAATCTCAATGATTAGACATAAGAATTACATAATAAAATGGAAACAAATACTAATGTAAAGGATACAGATGTTGGTCATGCTGTTCACAGGCATCGAATGGTGATTGTACGTTACATGTACATTGTAGCTTGATTAGTTTCAATTGATCTGTAAAGATATAAATGAAATGTGAGTTAGGGGTTAGAATAATCATGCACTGGTACATTTATGAAATGTATGCAATTAATACTTAGTACAAGTATTTATGTATTTCATAATGAAAAATTCAAAGGCACAGAACATGTGTGTACAAAAGTATGATAGCAAAAAAGATGCCAGGCTGACGACGAACGGATGGTGAAACAACGGAGTCATCAAAGAGCTGTCAAGGTGCATGAAATGTAAACCACTCAGGTAGGCAATTAATTAGAGTTATTTTATTCTTAGATATATTGGGTGAACATACATAAAATAAAACATAAAACACAGAAAAGAAAATAGTAAAGGAACAATTTGTTGAAGAAAAAAATAAAAAGGAAAGAGAAAAATAATGTAGATCTAGGTAGAACTTGTGCCACCTGCAAATTATTGTTCTAGCATAATGATGAGGTAAACTACTCTAATATTTTGATGTCAGATCTTAACTAACAAACATGAAATAAATAAACCCAAAAAAATTATCAACAATAGATTTAGATTTCTACTTAGTAAGGACATACCTCGCAGACACACTCTCGGACTTGGAAGACTTGCTCTTCTTCTTGCATGGTGCTTTAGCAGGTTGTGTTTTCTGATTCCTAGAAAAATAATTTGAGATACAATTTAACCTAAAACCACATCAAAACATTATATCATGCAAGGCAAAATAATTGACAGACGTAGTAATGGTACAAAATCTGAAATTTTTTATGTGGATTTATTGTAATCACGTTTGTTTACATTCACTCATTCACTAACAGACACTACACTGCACTTGGAGATTCACTACACTTCACTAAGAAGTTGTGTAGTCTACAACCTCAACACTAGTACATGGGAATATTGATACGTAAAATAACATTCTATAGGCCTATTATGTCTATGAAGTAGCATTATATTCAACAACAGACACAATAAAAATATATATATCATAATATAATTAAGTTTCAGAAATAAACGTACCTTTTCAGCTGTTTTCTGGGGCCAGTTCCGCTCGTCGATGGTCCGTAATTCGACAACAAACTCGTTTCTCTACGAGTGGGACTAGTAATATTTTGAACATTTGTCGGGCTCATTTTCTTGGGAAGAATCACTAAAATGGGATAAGGAGGCATCGGAGTATGAGGAGTCACTATCTCTTGATGAAATTTCATCGCTAGAATAATTGCTGGAAGACATTTTGGTGTGATTTGGAGACGTTTGATGAACGAAAATCAGCAAAAGTCCGATGCGCACAGCAGTGCCAGTGGGGAAAAAAAATAACGGGTAATTTTCAAATTACGTACTTGCGTACTGTCCTCTACGTTGAAACTTTGCGCACACATAGAACGGGAATATCTCGATCGAATGCTTTTTTTCCTATTAATAAAGGAGATTTTTTTTGGTTGAAATTTCTATGTGTACATTTTCTTTTTACACATGGTTTATGTATGGTTATCTTTGAGTGCACTAGTCACTACTATAGTTTGTAAATAAAATCAAGAATATTAATAAAGGAACAAAATTGAAATTTCGTACATTTTCTTTTTACACATTGTTTATTTATGGTCATCTTTGAGCTCACTATTCAATATGTGACCCCACAGCTAAAAACAACCAATAAGTCGCAAAATGAACAACAGAGATAATGGCAGGAGAAGCGGGCTTTTTGAATAGGATGCCAGTCATAAACAATGAAAATATGCAAGTTTAGAAAATAGACAAAAAATAGTTTACAAATTTGTATCATGTCATAAAAAATTTAAGTGCAAAAAATAGGAAGAAAATAGTACTCGCAAATAGGTAAAAAGAAGTCTGAAAAAGATAAAGGTGAAAAAATAGGGAAAAATTGTCTGAAAAAGATTAAGGTGAAAAAATAGGGAAAAAATAGTCTGAAAAAGATTAAGATGAAAAAATAGGGAAAAAATAGTCCTATTTTTTTGGAGAAAATAGGCAAAAAATAGTCTGAAAAAGATGAAGGTGAAAAAATAGGGAAAAAATAGTTTGGTGCTCGAGAATAGGAAAAAATAGAACTATTTTTTTTCTATTTTCTTTTAAAAAAATAGGAATAAAATAGTCCACAAAAGTTGAAGGTAAAAAAAATGGGGGAAAAATAGTTTGTGCTTGAAAATAGGAAAAAAATAGGACTATTTTTTTCCTGTTTTCTTATAGGAAATAGGAAAAAAATAGTCTGAAAAAAAATATAGGTGAAAAAAATAGGGAAAAAATAGTTTGTGCTTGAAAATAGGAAAAAAATAGCCCTATTTTTTTCCTATTTTCTTGAAGGAAATAGGGAAAAAATAGTCTGCATTTCCAGAAAATAGGGAAAAAATAGGAAAAAAATAGGGAAAAAATATATTTTCGCAACACACAAAACTACTAGGGATATCACTCTAATGTATTCTGTGTTTACTGCTTAGGATGTTCTCTTGAAATGTTGTTATACCTCACTTATAATTGTTTTCACTGTTCCTTGTGTATCTTGTAGGAGTGGCTGGAGTGTGTCCCGAGGGTTCCTACTGTCCAGAAGGCTCGGACACTCCCACACCGTGCCCAAGAGGAACGTTTGGAAATGTCACCAAACTGACCAACTCAGTGAGTAACTGTCTTCATACATTTACAGTAGGCTCTTAAGAATAGTGGATACTAATTTTTACCTTAATGAAGTGAATGAGAATTGGATTATATCAGTTTTGTTTTGTTCAGTTAATGTTTTGAGTTTATACTCATGATTGTCAATTTATTTTGTTGTGCATGGAAGACCATCACTTTTGATGAAAATGTTTTCCCCTGCATGAATCCCAGAAATAAATGTAATGTACAAACCTCTTCTGTTTAACAGAGCGAATGCACACAGTGTCTATACAGCCAGTACTGCGAAGTCGTAGGCTTGACCGCTCCGACCGGTGACTGCTACCCTGGGTTCTACTGCTTACGAGGTGCCAAAGATCCCAACAATCCGACAGTCGATTCGACCGGCGGTCCTTGCCCCGTTGGTCACTACTGTACAAACGGAACATCGTATCCTCTGGACTGCGAGGCTGGAACGTACAACAACCAGACCGGTCAGTCAGAGTGTGACCCATGTCCAGCAGGGTAAGATGACCATTAGAATACAGCAAATTTATTACGTTTACTGGGTCATGTAAGAAGCTTATTAATCCAATTCATTCCAAGAAACATCAAAACATGTATTAGGCTTCTTGTATATTGTTAGTATTATTGCTGTACTATTCTATGATACATTATACATGTGAGTGTTTATGAGAATGAAAGGATGATCAAGACAGGAATGCTTACAAATAATGAATGATATCAAACAATAATGATAATAATTATAATTTTTGATAATAATAATGGTAATGATTATAATAATAATTAAACAATAATGATGATAGTAATTATAATGATAATGATAATGGTTATAATTATAATAATACTTATAATAAAGATAATAATAATACAACAATAATGGTGATAATAATAATTATAATGAAAAAATAAAGATAATGATTATAGTTGTAATAATAAACCTGTGAAATAATAATAATAATTTGAATGATAATGATAATAATAATTATAATAATGATAATAATAATGATGATGATGATGATAATGATAATAAAGATGATAATAATGATAAAAAGAATCATGTGTTGCACAATAGTAATTATAATACGAATCATAATAATGATAATAATGAAGATGATAATTGTAATGATAATATTCTTGGTTTATATAGTGCTTGATACATCTATGATATCTCTTGAAAGTCCTGTAAATACATACTGTTTTTTTTTTTATGTCATATGCTCTCCCTATTCTTTTTTTTTCTTTTTTTTCCCATCATTTATTAATTGAATAATACGTACATAAGAAACACAAAATTATATCGATTACAAAGAAAAACGCATGAATTATACTTATATCACAAAAGTGATTATAATGTTGAATATGTTTGTAAAATTACAATTTCTTTTTTGCGTATATAAAACATAAGAAGCTAAATTAAGTAATAGATTTTTAAAAACTACATATTTTGAATTTATATATTCATATATAGGTATTACTGTGAAAGCGGTGATGTTCACTACAGCGACACCCCATGTCCAGCTGGTCACTACTGTCCAGAGGGCACCAAGTCGTCCTACGAGTTCCCTTGCCCCAAGGGCTACTGCAACGACTATGAGGGCAAACATGATCTGGTGGACTGCAAGCCTTGTACACCTGGTGGGTAACCCATTAGATTAAAGGGAACCTAAAACTTCATACTAAGTTACTTCTATTGTAAAGCTTAAAAGACTTGAATGAAATCAGTGAAAATTTGAACAAAATTAGGCAAGGAATGAGGAAGTTAGAGCTTTTTTAAATGACTTGTCACTAGAGGGCAGTATTCAATTTGATGACATCATGTGTGGACAACTCTCCATGCCTTTTGTACATAAAATTTCACAATTTTTTCGTTTTCTTCGTATTTATTTGTGTTCTTGATCCGACTTCATAACATGTGAAGTAGAATATCATTTTGCATTCTATATCTTGCTTTCAGGGGAGTAGATTATCTCAATCACAAGAAAGAAGGAAAAACATGAAATTTGATGTACAAAAGGCATGGAGAGTTGTCCACAGATGATGTCATCAAATTGAATACTGCCCTCTAGTGACTAGTCATTTCAAAAAGCTCTTACTTCCTTATTCCTTTCCCGATTTTGTTGAAATTTTCACTGATATTTTTCAAATATCTTAATCTTTACAATAAAAGTAACTTAGTATGAAGGTTTTGGTTCCCTTTAATGAACATGAACATTAAATTCAATACTTTGTTCTCAAATTGGCAACTCCAGTATTTTCTTTTGACTGTTGTACTCATTTTAGCCTATCCAGTTAAAGGACAGACTTTTTCCTCTAATTGGCAGTGCTAATACTTTTCTTTTAAATACTATATATGCTTGATGTAAACTCCCTCTTTTAGCCCATCCAGAAAGGGGTCTTTTAGGAGTGTTTTTTCCTCACTCAAATAGGCTACCATTACATATTTATTTTGTAGTGCTCCACTATTTTCACTGAAAAGTCCATGCATCAGAAATAAACAAATAAATAGGATTTCTACTAAAATTTATGAACTGCAAGTTATTACCTGACCACAATTTGTTGATTATGTAAGTTTGGTGCCAATTCAAAGACTGTACTGCTTATACTCCCTTCAGTATTCCTTTCTCTGTAGGTCAATACTTTGCCCTTATCAGTCTTAGCACACCTATTGACCTCTGTGCCCCTGGCTGGTTTTGCATAAGATAGGCCTGGTCTGACATGTGTTGCCAATTCAAAGATCATACTGCTCATACTTTGTTTTCTACATTCCTTCCCCGTAGGTCAATACTGTGGCACTACCAGTCTTAGCACCCCTACTGACCCTTGCGCCCCGGGCTGGTACTGTATCCGAGGGGCATAGTCTGACATGTGTTGCCAATTTAAAGATCAAACTATTCATACTCTTTTTTTTTTTTCCTTCAATATTCCTTCATCGTAGGTCAATACTGTGGCACTACCAGTCTTAGCATCCCTACTGACCCTTGCGCCCCGGGCTGGTACTGTATCCGAGGGGCGTGGTCAAGCATGCCAACAGATTACAGCTTCAACAACATCACTACCTCCTGCTTCTGTTCATCCAACGCCACTGGAGGGCAGTGTTCGCCTGGAGAGTTCTGTCCCGAGGGTTCCATTGAACCTACAAGCTGCACACCTGGTGAGTGGGGGAAAAAATTATCCATTCCTGTTTGGATAAATCAAAGGAATACTGAAAACCAGTGGCCAAGATTTGTCAAAAGATCATACTGCTCATATTTCTTTGTCATTCCTTGTAGGTCAATAATGTGCCACCAACGGTCTTAGCGCCCAATAATAAGTTTCTAGCCACAAAATAGTAGAAACTAGACACTGAAGTTTTGCAATTTGCAAATGTTTCTTGACCCGTCATCTATTGATGGGCCATATTCCGTTATCTATAATGTCAACAGTCACACAATACGTATTGACCATACCATGTTCGTCTTTTCTCATCTCCAGGCTACTACTGTGAGGGTTCCAGGCCTGGCCGAGCCAACCGGACCTTGCCAGGCTGGCTACTACTGCCCTGGTGGTCAGAATACTTCTCAGCCGACAGAATATACATGAACCCTGGGTCACTACTGCGAGGTCGGCAGCTCTGACCTTACCTCATGTGCTTCTGGGTCGTACCAAGATGACTTCGGAATGGTAGGTTGATCAAGGATAAGGGTTGTGGAAAGAGCTGAACAATTTTTCCTTTCAAATCTGCTACATCAATATCAGTGACTCAATACATGTACATGTATATATCTGTGAAACAGAGCACCGAACATTAAAGATATTTGCTGAGGAATTTAGTGCTTTGTATCTTTATAGAACTGCAACAATAGTTCTGATTGTTTTTAAAGTGTTAGAGTATCACATGCTGTTAGCTATGTTAATCTCAAAATTTAAGGCTTCTACAGCTCTATCATTGCAGGAATGACATAAATACATGTAGCGATAGATCTATACAATGTACAATATATATTGGTTTGTACATGTACATATACTTGGTATCGTTGTAGAGATATTGGTGACATTGCTGCATTTGTTGGTCTCACAGTTTTAGAGCATCAAGTAACGCCTGGCTGGAAAGCTCCCCAGGGAGTGGAGATTGTGCACACAGTGTGTGTGGGCAAGCACTGAATCCAATGACCAGTGTAATAGTATATCTGTAAAGCGCTCAGAAACATTGTATAAAGCGCTATACAAAAGAGGAATATCAATATTTGACATGCATCATATCCACTCTTTTTCTTTCAGGATACGTGCAAGACCTGTCCTGCAGGCTTCTACTGTGATGCGACGCTCCAGAATGACACCTTCTGCAGCCACAGTGTCCAGAACCCTCAGCCATGTCCCGAAGGCCACTACTGCCCCTCTGGCACCAAATACGCCATGGAGTATGCTTGTCCCAATGGAACCTTCAGTGACCAGACCTGTCTCCAGATTGCGGGCGACTGCACTCCTTGTTCCGGCGGAATGTATTGCGCTCGCGAGGGTTTGACCGCGCCGTTCGGCGAATGCGAGGCAGGGTTTTGCTGCATTCTGGGCGCATCGTTGCCTACGCCGAGGGATGGAGTCACAGGTGATATTTGTCCTGTTGGAACATACTGTCCTGCAGGATCAAACAAGACGTACGACTGTCCACCATCAACGTACAACCCTACAGAAGGTAAGGACAACAAGATTTATTTGGTAACACCATGTGTGAAATTATTTACAGGATTAATTGAACTGCATTTCAAACAACATCTTGCTATTCAGCATCCCATTGGTCACAAGTACATACTTGCAAGGATATTTGTTCATTCTATCATGGAAAGTGATCAGTTCTAAAATGACCAGGGGTTTGATTTACTACTACGTATGTTCTGAAAAGAACTTCTTGTCACCTTGCAAAAAGAGAAAATATGCTCGAAGTGAAAGGGTTAATTGGTCACAATAATCAGTACATTATAGTAAGTCATTAAAACACCCTTCTCTCTTGCAGGACGTGAGTCCATCTCAGAATGTCTTGGCTGTGACCCAGGTGAATACTGTCCTTTGTACGGCTTGAACGCCACAGCAGATGACTGTGATGCAAGATTCTACTGTGCTGGCAACGCTACTTCGGCATCACCTACTGATGGAGATACAGGTATCCAAGTTCTTCCTTAACTCTTTAGATACATGTACATCCTACAATTTGCTTACTTACTTACCTGATTGAGTCACATTGGTTTAGGGGTAGAGCAGTGGTCTTGTAACAGAGAGATCCCGGGTTCAAAATCATTTTATGTGCTAGTACCCTTTGGTAAGACATTAATCCTCATTACCAAGTCCCTCAGAGAGGACTAAAAGCCGTATGTCCTTAGCAGTCCGATCTTAGCAGTCAGGTTAAAGAAACAACCAACTTAAATTTACTTACTCTAGCCAAGTCCTTCTAGTTTCTTGTTATATGATGGACCAGTACTTCCTATCTAACAGAGTTCTGTCGGTCTTCAACTCCACTTTTGTGTCACTCACTTTGTTTTTATTTTTCAAAGTAATAATACGCATTGTGAATAATAACATGCTCATTTCTGTTTCAGGTGATGAATGTCCATTGGGTCACTACTGTCCAGCCGGGTCACCTCAGCCGATCCAATGTGAGCCAGGATTGTATACAGACACAACACAGAACGAAGCTTGTCTTCAATGCACTCCTGGACACTACTGTATTACAGGGTCCAACCCTGAGGTAAGCTTAAAAACAAAGTCCCACAAATTTTTATTTAAGCCCTGCTGCACTACTTGTAGCTACTTGCGCCCTCTATATAGCAAACAATGCCTAATCGGTGACCATTGGTCCCCCATGGTCCTCTTTTTCTTATGTTAATTGAGAGCTGATTTGATGAGATAGCCACCTGTCAGTGACCTAGCAGGGAGGTATAATCCACCCTGGCTAAACTGGTGCAGACAGGGTTTAAAGAAACCATTTTTTAAAAATTTATATGTCATTTAAATAACAAGTTGTAAGTGTTCATCATTATTGATGCACATCAGTAGCTCAATATAGTTACATGACAGTATGTACATGTACATGTACCTCCAGTGAAACCTGCATTCAGTCCACTCGAAGGAGACAAGAAAAGCAGTCTTCTTAGGCAGGTAGGCTCTATGTTTGGGTTCTTTTTATGTAACAATGATTAAAATGTTTTAGTCTTTATAGACAGGTGATCTTTCTATACAGGTAGTTGCTGAAGCAGGTTTGACTTTGTATTTTTTATTCTCTGAATCCATAGAGGTCTTTAAAAGGCTTCATCTAAAAATTCACCGCTTGGGACAATTGTCAAGCAAAGGAAATTGTGGCCTTTCTGTGCAGGTTTTTGCTAGAGCAGGTGTAAACCTTATGACCCTTTTCTCCTTGTAATCCAGGACTGTCCGGCTAGTTTCTATTGTCCTGAGGGAACTGGACATGTATGGGAGTCTTGCCCTCTCGGGTCATTCAGTTCATCCACTGGTCTGGCTAACGAAACCCAATGCACTCAGTGCACCGCTGGACATTATTGTGACATGGTCAACGTTACTACAGTAGCAGGTAGGTGTTTATCTCCTGTTTTAACGCTTCCATGATTTTTGTTTAAAAGGGCTAAGTTGATCACATGTTCTTCAAATTGGTAACAGAAATAATTTTTGTTTTCTTTTTAGACAAGTACGTGTTGAAGGAACTCTTGTACGACAGTAATATAAAAATAATAGTAATAATAATATTGACATTAAATAGTGCTTGATACAAGTGTTCCTAAGGGCTGAGCTATTACCAATTGAAATCTATAGCCGAGCTAACCTGATAAGGTGCTATGACATGTAAGGAGTTTCTTCCTACCAGATACCTTATAACATCACCTAGGTGGAGAGTGGCAAGTGTAGATTAATGTCTTGCCAAAGGACGCAAGTGCTGTGGCAGGGATTTGAGCCATGTACCCTGTGTTCAACAGTCCAAAGACATATCCAACAGACCATAACACCTATGCTCGCCTTCATATGATCACTACCATCACTGACATGGTCATCATTTCAAGTTACTTATACAGTTGTTCAACCATTTACATGTACTATCATTTTGCAAAATATGTATATAGCTTGAGGTATGAACAATTATGATAACTTTTTTTTTATTAATCGTTTTAATTTGTACGTGTATATGATCATTCCTGTTTTTATGCACATTTTATGTAAACATTGCCTTTTTGGTCCTTGGACTACTGCATTGTACATTGTATATGTTGATATTAATAAACCGAAATTGAATTGAATTGTTACTGACACCGTGAATCACATTTATACAATTGTACAGATGACTGCGATGCAGGGTTCTACTGCAGCAGAAGCGGTTCCGACGCCCGGCAGCCCAGTGAGTCATCCCGCGGTTATGCAGGAGTGTGCCCAGAGGGCTACTACTGCATCCAAGGCACCGGGGAACCCGAGCCTTGTCCAGCCTCCACCTTCAACAATGCTACCGGTATCGCAAGTTTGGAAGAATGCCAAGACTGCTTGGAAGGTATGGATGCCATGAAAAATCACTTGATGTGTGCCTATTCATGTTTGTAGCCAACTTACAAAATGTATACTTTTCAATTTAAAACATTACATAAGGCGAGGCGTCAAAAATAAAAATAAAAAAAGCTAGAAAACATGAGCTCAGCCTGGCTGCCGCCGGCGGGAGGACAGTGATATGCCGTCAAACTCCGGCCTCTCGCATGGAAGCCGAGCCTCTTCTTAATGAGGTCGTCTGGCCGCCGCCGGCCTAATTGAAACAGCCACCCGCGATTTATTACTGACATTTTTTTCTTCTTGGAATCTTGACACAACTCATTTTATCTCTCTTTGAAATTCTTCGGTCTTTTCTTATCACTTTTTAAAAGACATTTAGAGTTTGGCCACTTTTTAATGACAAAGAATTAAGACATGAGCTGACCAGACAATTAATATTGATATTTTCTTATCTTTCCTCCTAAATCCAGCACTTGTATTCTCGACAACAACATGATCTAAAATAGGCTATACACCCATTCTACTGACCACATCCTTATTCCGACTGGGGTAGGGACTATTATAGAGTCACAAAATTTTAGCATGTAAACGTGTGTTCAATTTCTTCCCCCTGACATTCCTCACTTGGATAAACATATTTCGATCACGAATGACAGGTGTTAATTTAATGATAAAAATGATGCCTCGACAAGTGACGATTATTTTGAATGCTAGTTTCTAAATTAAATGACAAATCTATAAATACCCTTCGTCCAAAATCCTAAATTAAATACAAAAACAGAAGAATTGAATGATAATTGGCATGGCAAAGCCGATCTGTGCTAACTCAAATGCAAAGTTAATTCATTCGAATGACAAACTCGCTATTCTGGCCAGGAAATCGCGAAGAGCCTTTGTCATTTTGGTCTGATCGCGTTCACCCCCCCTCCATTTCGAACACACACATGCCACGCCGATAGAACAACATGAATTGAAATATACACCCACTCTGCTGAATACAGACTTGGGTGATTCTAGTTTATGCAGCCTTAATCCGTACCTGAACAATAGAATCTGGCAAGCTAGACAATAGTGATCAAACAACAGCCTTTAATACTTTGCCGTGCGTGCCTACGCAGTAAAAAAGATGACGATAGATAACGTGTTTTTGAGGTTTTCCGGGAATGTCAAGTGTACATAGTCTGCAGAAACGTACTCTTATTTTACCCAAACCAAACAAACACCTTACAATTGCTTATTGGATTAATGAAAAAACATATCATATTTGAATGGTTGTCAAATAAAATAACAACTAAAAATTGATCTTTACTAGATACAGGAATTTCAAAGTTTGCACGCGGCTTTCTAAAAATGCAAGACAAAGCCTATTCATGCAGACTAGGCTTCCAGACTTCTCCCCTCTCTGTCATTTGATCTCCATCAATATCATTATTTGATACAGTGTCAGTTATCTTTCTCTCTCTCCCTTCTCTTTCTTTTATATTGATCATCTTCCTTTTTCATCATGTTAAACAGTAAGATAAACTGAATAGTTTTCAGACTGTTATGAATTTTGTCTGAGATTTCCATGGATTTCCACGGCCCTAACGTATATGCTCCCCAGAAAATAAATAACACCCGGTCTTAATTGATTTAAAAGCCTACTTTCTGTTATTTTTTGTTTTTCTAAAAACTAGGATTAAACACAAACACACCCTTAACAGGTTGATTTTTGTTCTCACCTTTTAAAATCACACACTTGTGATGGACAAAGTATATGTTTCTCTTTTAAAATTGAAGTTTCTTTTGTGTTCACTCTCTACTTTTATCCAACAGCGTGGTGAAGTGAAAAGCTTTGACGTTACATTGAATTATGAGAAAAAGCAGACGATTCGGTGTACTCAGTGTTCTCGACTCTTAATCCTTATCTGAATTCAGTCCCCCCCCCCCTCCCGCGCGAATCGCGGAAGCTTAGACGTTTCTTTAAGAAGCTGATTCGTTGAACCGTTCTCGACCCGTTTAATAATAATAATAATTAAAAAATTAAAAATAATTATACAATATTAAAACTACGACATAATTATGCACTATAAAACTACGACATAATTTTACAATATTAAAGCTACGACATAAACAAATGGTGCTTAAGTTTCTTCTAAAATATTTCAACTGATGATGATTGTCTTAATTCTAATGGTAAAGTGTTCCATAGTTTGGGTGCAATGTTAGCAAAAGCCCTGTCCCCCCATTTGTTATTGGTTTTGGGTGTACATAACTGGAGCTGTGAACCTGAACGTAAATTCCGTTGTGGGGTGTACGGTTTCAAAATCTGATACAAGTATATGGGATGAAGAATGGAGAAGTGTTTTGTAAGTAATGAGTAACAGCTTATACATAATTCTTTTTGAGACTGATAGCCAATGAAGAGATTTTAATATATCTGAAATACTGTCTGATCTACTGCGGAGAGTGACCAGCCGAGCTGCCATGTTCTGAACTTGTTGCAGACGGGCTATTTGATTTTGAGGAAGGCCAATATACAATGAATTACACATATCCAAACGACATGTAATAAAAGAATGAACAATCTGCTCAGTGGCTTTCTGATTCAGATATCTTCTGATCCTCCAAATATTGTGAATATGGAATGATGCTGAACTAACAACATTTGAAATCTGAGATTTCATGGTCATTCCAGCATCAAATAAAACTCCAAGATTACGAACCTGATTAACACATTTTATTTCTGAGTTGCCAATCGTGATCTTTTGTGCAGAAAATTTACTCAACTGCCTGGCAGATCCAATCAACATGTACTCATTTTTGTCTTCATTTAACTTCAGAAAGTTATCATTCATCCACTGACCAACCGACCTAAGGCATGACTCAAGAGTTTTTATACCAATATCAACATTACATTGGGATGGTTTTAACCGTAAGTACAATTGAGTGTCATCTGCGTAAAAATGGTATTGTACATTGTGCTCCATTATCACATTACGCAGAGGACACATATACACTGTAAATAAGACTGGCCCCAAAACAGATCCTTTGGGAACAGAATAATCTTGATACACAGGGTTAGAGATTGAGCTACCAATACGGACATACTGAGGGCGATATAATAAATATGATTTAAACCATTTCAAAGCTTGTCCATCTATTCCCAGATGACTCTTGAGACGTGAAAGGAGGAGTTTATGATCTACTGTGTCGAAAGCCGCGCTGAGATCTAGGAGCACTAGAGCTGATACTTCACCATTATCGAATGCACACATAATATCGTTGTGAACACGCAAAAGTGCTGTCTCTACGCCATGGTTTGGCTTGTATGCAGACTGGAATGCATCGCTGAGATCATGTTCACTGGCATGTTTATGAATCCTTGCACAGACAACCCAAGTGTTTTACCAAGAAATTTCAGATTAGATATTGGTCTGTAATTTCGGAGAACTTCCTCATCCAGTCCTGCTTTTTTCAGCAGAGGTCGAATGTAGGCAATTTTCAGGCTATCTGGAAATATGGCTTCAGCAAAAGATTTGCTCACCAGAGAAGTAATAAAAGGAGAAAACACATTGACACATCATTTGATCAGAGACATCGGGACTGGATCTAGTTCACAGGACTTGCTGGGAGCCTTCATAATGACCGCTTCAATTTCTTTCTTTGTTACTGGGCAGAATGTATCCAAAGTCAGAATCTTTGTAGCTGCTGTTGAGGATAGCTGTATATATCCTCCATCTTGGATTCAGCATTATGCAGTGTAAACATAGAGCGAATATCAGCAATTTTGTTTGAGAAGTATTCAGAGAAAGTGTTGACTAAGGCCTCATCTGATTCAGCTGTAGGCATTACACGTTTACTTGTAGTGTTGAGAAGCCCTTTCACTATACTGAATAACTTCTTCTGATCACCATGACTTACATCAATTTTTGTTGAATAATGTTCAGTAATTGCATGGTTGATCAATTTATTAACAGTATCTTTTTACAGATTAAAACTGTCCCTATTAGACGTGGTCTTGGCTTTGCGCCAATGGCGTTCACATCTTCTACAGGCCTGTCTAGCTAAACGGAGATATCCTCGGTAAACCAAGGGCTTGACGGCCTCGATCGAACAGTCCTAGTGCTGATCGGTGCATGTCTGTCTAGAACACCAGTGAGCTGTTCCTCGTAATATCTTACAGCACAGTCTACTGAATTAAGTTCAATGTTAATCCCTAAAGGGACATACACACATCATCTGAAAATTTATTAATGTCCACTTGTTTCAAATTTCAAGTTTTAAGCGTAGTTGAGAGAAGAGGTATCTTGGTAAGGTTAATCGTAGCCATGATTCCATAATTATCAGAGAGTCCCGGATGAAAATGAACCTCCGAAATCAGGTCTGAAGAGCTTTGAGTGAGCAGGAGATCGAGGCAGTGGCCGCGTATATGGGTAGGCCCATTAACATATTGCACAAGGCTATGTGACTGCAGTAAGGACTTAAAGCGATTTGCATTACAATCAGCAGGATTGTCTACATGGATGTTGAAATCACCACATATCAAAATGTCAGACGGATGAAATAAATAGCCCTCAATCATGTTCTCAAATTCTTTTAAGAACTGATCAAAAGCGACAATGTTCCCATGTTCATCACGACCAGAACGATAAACGTTTATGACCCGGGCTGATTTTGAATTACATGTTACTTCTAGGTGAATAGACTCAAAAGTGTCAAATTTCAAATGATCACTCTTTTGACGCACAGGTATGTTTGATCTGTGAAGAAATCCAACCCCGCCTCCAACTTTGTTCTGTCTAGGTACATGAACTGGGTACATCAACTGAGTATTTATTGAACAGAAATTCAACTTCGATTCATCATTGCATGGCAGAGATCTCGGATTGGCATGGCAAGTGCCAACTATTCTACAATAACCCAAAGTAGGTCTATCAAATGTAATTCGGTTTGGGATCTGACGCTGCTTCCTGGCTCCAGCACGCACACCTCTGTGAGTTTTCTTGTATTGAGGAATTTCATATGCATCTTTCCCCATAAATGAAGTTTCCCCCTCTCGTGCGAAGGGCGGAAGCTTTGACGGTTCCTTAAATTATTAGAGAAAGCAGACGATTCGTTGTACCGTTCTCGACTCTTAATAAGCCCTATTTGTCTGAATTCAGTTTCCCCCTCTCGCGCGAAGCGCGGGAGCTTTGACATTTCATTGAATGATGAGAAAAAGCAGACGATTCGTTGTACTCAGTGTTCTCGACTCTTAATCCTTATCTGAATTCAGTTCCCCCCCCCCTCCCGCGCGAATCGCGGAAGGTTAGATGTTTTTTTACGAAGCTGATTCGTTGAACCGTTCTAGACCCGCATAAATGAAGTTTCCCCCTCTCGTGCGAAGCGCGGAAGCTTTGACGGTTCCTTAAATTATGAGAGAAAGCAGACGATTCGTTGTACCATTTTCGACTCTTAATAAGCCCTATTTGTCTGAATTCAGTTTCCCCCTCTCGCGCGAAGTGCGAAAGCTTTGACGGTTCCTTAAATTATTGGAGAAAGCAGACGATTCGTTGTACCGTTCTCGACTCTTAATAAGCCCTATTTGTCTGAATTCAGTTTCCCCCTCTCGCGCGAAGCGTGGGAGTTGACGTTACATTGAATGATGAGAAAAAGCAGACGATTTGGTGTACTCAGTGTTCTCGACTCTTAATCCTTATCTGAATTTAGTTCCCCCCCCCTCCCGGCGAATCGGGAAGGTTAGATGTTTTTTTACGAAGCTGATTCGTTGAACCATTCTAGACCCGCATAAATGAAGTTTCCCCCTCTCGTGCGAAGCGCGGAAGCTTTGACGGTTCCTTAAATTATGAGAGAAATCAGACGATTCGTTGTACCGTTTTCGACTCTTAATAAGCCCTATTTGTCTGAATTCAGTTTCCCCCTCTAACGCAAAGCGCGGGAGCTTTGACATGTCATTAAACTATGAGAAAAAGCAGACGATTCGGTGTACTCTTCTCGACTCTTAATCCTATCTGAATTCAGTTCTTCCCCTGTCGCGCGAATCGCGGAAGCTTAGACATTTCATTAAAGCCCCACTGTTCTACTTGTAGCTACTTGCTCCCTCTATATTGACAACTTCTCCAATCGGTGCCTGTTGGTCCCCCATGATCCTCTATTTCTTATATTATTTGTGAGCTGAGTTGATGAGATAGCCACCTGTCAGTGACCTCGCTGTGTGGTCTAATCCCTCCTAGCCACACTAGTGTTGATAAACTTAAAGAAGCCTATTCGTTAAACCGTTCTCGACTCGTGTAAATGAAGTTTTCCCCTCCTGCGCAAAGCGCGGATTTTGGGGCGTTACATCAAAATATAGAGAAAGGCAGACGATTCATCCTACCGTTGTTGACTCTTAATCCTTGTTTGAATTTAGTTTTCCCAAAAATTGTTAACCTCTGATTTCTTTATCTGATATTATAGGAAAGTGAAACTTCAAGAAAATACAAGTATTGTAGTTGTAGTCACTCTCGAAGTCGTCACAGCGGATAAAAAGTCACAGTTCGTAGGGAAAAAAATTGTCGGCCGACCGACAATATACATCTCACCTTCTTCTGCAGTGATATAGGACACGAGGTCGAGCAAGAATACCGACACAGCTGACCCGACACAGCAACATATTTGACCGTGTCTTTCTTGCTCCCTCGACGAGACGACTCCACCCAACAACCCCCTTCTCTCTTTTACTCCCACTTCTCTTCTCTCAGGCTCTTCCCTCCCCTCTCT
This sequence comes from Strongylocentrotus purpuratus, assembly GCF_000002235.5. Taxonomy (NCBI): domain Eukaryota; kingdom Metazoa; phylum Echinodermata; class Echinoidea; order Camarodonta; family Strongylocentrotidae; genus Strongylocentrotus; species Strongylocentrotus purpuratus. Next base: position 9,545,464 of record NW_022145594.1, read on the forward strand.
CTCCTCTCTTTCATCACCCGTTTCTTTTGTTTCCCTTTTACTCTTTTTTTTTCCTTTTTGTTCTTTTCCTTTCTTTTCCTCTCCTCCCTCTTTTTTTTCTCTTTCTCTTTCTTCTGTTTTCTTTCCTTTCTTTTCCTTTCTTTCCTTTTTTCCTTTCTTTCCTTTTTTTCTTTCTTTCTTTCTTTTCTTTTTTCTTTTCTTTCCCTTTCCCTCTCTTTTTTTCCCCTCCCCCATTTCTCTTTTTTCCGGACGGCAGCGCAAATTTACCAACAAAATCCTGACAGGTGGGGGGTGGGGGGTGTTGCACACCCCCTTTGGCGACGCCCCTGCCTAGATCTAAAACTGTCAGGGCTGTATCCCCCCCCCCCCCCCTCAGCCACACCAAGGTTTTAGGTATTTAATTACGGTTAGATGAGCATTCAGGGGCCCTCTTTAAGGCCATTGATGTGGTCCAGGGGGCAGAGCCTCCGAAAGCTCAGTGGTTTTAGGTATTTAATTACGTTTAGATGAGCATCCAGGGGACCTCTTTAAGACAGAGGCGGCGCTCCGGGGGGGGGGGGGGCACAGTGGGCCAGGGAGGAACCAAAGTGTGCCAAAACTAAAAAATTTTGGGGGATTTATCTTTTATAAATCCAGAGGAAACGTTTGGATTTCCAGGGATTTCCACTTAAATTTTATTACCAACATTTTCCCTGATGTCTAAGCTTTAAGTTGATACCAGATTTGGCTGCCCAATTCTGCCCGTTATTATGTTAAAGCCGTTTTCCTTGCAACATTGCACCGAAAAATGTGTTTATTTTGGTCCGCGGTGTCAGAATGTGTGTCACGCGCCCCCACGCGCCGTCATGATTCAGCCGCGGACCTAAAAAACCACATTTTTCGGGGCAATGTGGCAAGGGAAATCGGCTCTAACATAACAACGGGCAAGATCGGGCAGCCAAATTTGGTATCAACTTAAAGTTTAGACATCAGAGAAAATGGTGGTATTAAAATTGAAGCGGAGTTCTGAGGAGATCTAAACATTTTCTTTGCATTTATAAAAAACATGGATAATTGTCCATTTTTCAGTGAATTACCCTCTAGTATATCGTGAAGATTGTGTTTCTATCAATTTTAACCCATTCATGCAACAAAATGAACTATTAGGGATACTTAAAACTACATGTTAAATTGAAAGATTTATAAAATAAGTTACTTTTGCACTAAAACTGTGAATATGTAGGATTTTGCTGTTTGAAGGAGTAAATTTATACCCTCATTGCGCAAACCAGAATTAAATATTTTACTGAGGTATTCCTCAATGTCTTACCTTTCAACTGGGCAAGACAAAAGTTGGAAGAAAAAAAATCACCAAAATGAGTTTTGGCGCACTTTGGTTCGTCCCTGGCCCACTGTGCGCTCGTTCGTAGTTATAGATGTTATAATTATGTAACTTATCAAAGATCTTTTCAGTCTTCCGTTATAAGAATTTGCTTATAACCCCATCAGGATTGGGTTTTTCCTCTTTATGCTAAGTATGCTAAGTATGATACTTAAACAATATCCTATATGATGTATAAAGAGAAACAAATATTGAAATCATCCCGGATATGGAATCATAATACAGGGGTATATACCAATGTCTATTTTTTAAAAATATTTTCCCTTTTTTTTCTCCAGAAAATGCCCTTTTTTGTTGGTGCCCTCCCACTTTAGAAGTCGCTCTACCGCCTCTGAACAAAAAAAATGGTAATTAGTAGGAAACCATCCTGTAGGTCCCGTGACCAAATTTTGGGAACAAAGGCCCGAAAGCGCTCTTGTGCTCCCTGACGAACACCGAACAACTCCGACCTGGGTCGCCCCCCCGAAAATGTCCCTTTACGATCGCTTTCACCGAACTGATTTTATGAATCCGTTAAATGCTGAATTGGGAAGCTTTGCCGATATGCTTGACGATGCCTCCGTGTTTTTAATTCTCGCATTTGCTATTTTCGCGCTTTTTTGCTGAATCAGGTTCAATTAATCGCGCTTTTAGGTTTATGTGGTCTCACAATTTGCAGATTTTTTCTTTCAATTTCTCTTTGAAGTACTTTTTCACAAAGGGGGGGGGGGGGGGGGGGCGCTCGCGCCCCTCTGAGCCCCTGCCTGTACATTGTGTAACGGCCGGCATGATAATTTGACAGATGGACTTGAAGCTGACTGAGTCCTGACATACTTTTGAACGTTGTAACTTGTACGCTTTTAGTGTACAGCGATTGTCGGCCTTTTGTTTAAATCATATAGTTCTAAAACACGAATTAGGGCTAGTTCTGATCTGAAAACGACCCAAATCTTGGAACATGACTATCTGGACTGGTGTCTTGGCCTATATACGGATAAGTGAGTGCCCTGGGTCCACTTCTAACTCGTGTTATTAGCCCTTCTTTCTTTCCTTTCCTCTCCTTTACTTTTATTTTTTATTTCATTTTTTTAGAAGGGGGCGGGCCGTCGTCCGCCCCCCGTTCATCCGCGCCTGGTCAGGATGGTGGTGGTGTGTGATGGAGAACCGTCACACATATAACTTGTGTCGATCATATTATTTAAGCGGAGAACCTAAGTCAAATAATATCAGGTTAAGTTTTTTAGTTGGTTGCCACAATGCACACAAACTAAGCACACCTTGTTTATTCAAATTTTTATCATAACACAATATTTTAGAGATATTGTTGTTGTAGCGTTTAGCACTAAATCTGAAGAGGCGTCCAAAAAAGCGACCCTTTAGACAAAAAGGAGTATTTTGTGAATAATATTCGAAGGGAACCTTGGACCACCATAACTTGAGTTTAATATGAAAGAGAATCCAATATCTACATTTTGATACCAATTTAAATGGAATTGGGATTTATTAACATCACAATTTTAAGTAAAATTATATTTTGTGATAATTTAATCCAAAAAGAAATTGTTTTCCAAATATCAAAATCACAGAGGTGTATTTTGGTGTGACTTTCCAGAAATGTGCTTATGTCAGTACAACGACAGTTTCTTGTTGAAAAAAAGAGGGTAATCTCTTTTTCAGTGAAAAGTTATAGTAACCCAAAGTTATCACTTGATTATAACCAAAATACAAATTTTGCCCATATCTATATTTACTGTATGCATATGCAGTTAAAGGTAATCCAATCCAATCCAAAGATATTTGATAAAGTGCCTATTCCTTGCAGTTACCAAGTGCTCCACGCTCCAAAATGTTTGGGCCACTTAAAAACAAAAGTTAGACACTTCTCAGAGATCTTTTCATATAGGCTGGTAATAAAGTAATTTCTAGCAGAATAGATGTGACTTGAATAGTAATGCAAAGTTTCAGGAAATATCATAAAATGGATTGATAGTAATTCTTTAAAATTTTGATATATTTGGATGCCCCTGTTGATGTATTATAAGCATTAGAAAATTTAGCCCTATAAAACACTTCTGCTTTCGAGAAATTGAATAATCAAAAATTTACTGGTGCTTCCGTTAAATTTCAAATATTCAAATAGAGCCTATACGGCTATTCCACGCATGGTAGCTGCGATCATGAAAATCTCAGAATATGCAGTTCTGATATGTAATTTCCAAACGGGAATAGCAAATCGATCGATTGTAGTCAGGAAACATTGCTTTAGAGCTAAAGTAATATCAGTCTTGAGAGGGAGCTATACAACATAAAGAGTTTATTATATGCAATTTTATTAACTTTAGACTCGATTTCAACCGCGACAACGATCACTGAATATTGTAAAATCGCATAGGATTCGAATATGTTCATTTGAACCAAATTCATGACCCCTTACCAACACTTTGTAATTTGTACATGTGCACGTGTATGTGTGTATGAAAGATGTATTTGTCCCAATTTTTTTCTCCTGAGAATGTGGCTTAAAGCTTACCTCTACAAATATTAAAGAAAGGCCCTAATTCAAGCAGTCCACCTTTATTTTTCGAGGTACGAAAAACATCAAATTTCCAAGGACTCAAAGAGTATGAAAAATTAAGTTGTTACATTGTATATAGCCTACATGTAAGTGTATTGCTGGCGTGTTTGGTTTATTTGAATCCAGTTTTGAACGGGAAGTACACCCTGCTATTGAGTTGAAAGTTTAGAAACAGAATAATTAGAGAAGCAGGTTAGTAAAAATGTGACCAAAAACCGATTAAAATAAGAAAGTTGTGAATTTTTGAAGGTGCAATCTATAAAACGTAAATTGTCAACTCTGTGACGTATCTTGCTAGATCCCCTCCCATTTGCCCTGTACAAAAATAACCTAAAAAATCTAAATGTTCTTTTAAGAAAACTGTCATTGGCCTTTATTCACCCTATATTAACCAATGGTTCTATAAGTTCCTCCAAAACAGTTGTTAACTTAGGTGTTACGGTTGATTAAAACCTTTCAATGCACCCTCATGTCAATAATATCTGTCGTAAAGCATCCTTCGGCCTGAGAAAAATTGGTAAAATTCGTAAATTTCTCTCCAAGTCATCCACTGAAATCCTCGTCCACGCATTTATTCGTTCACTCCTTGACAGTTGTAATAGCCTGCTCCATGGAATTCCGGAAAAAGATATGGCCAAGCTGCAGAGAATCCAAAACTCTGTAGCACGTCTAGTTCTCTCATTAAAAAATGACCATATTACACCAACCCTTAAACAATTGCATTGGCTCCCCATTCAATTCGTCTAGTTCACAGTTCTTCTTTTAACTTTGAAGTCTCTACATGGTCATGCCCCAAATTATCTTTCTGAACTGATTCAGTTATACACACCCAATAGGCCCCTTCGTTCTGCAAATCAAACTCTCTTGACCGTTAAAAAAGCAAAAACAAAATACTTTGGTGATAGATCCTTTTCATGCTCTGCTCCATGTTTGTGGAATTCTCTCCCAGCCTCCATTTGTTGTTACCTTACCTTGCTATCTTATGTTTGTTGATTTCACTTTTGTTCTCTTGTCATTACTCGGTTTAGTTTTACTTTTATCAATTTTGTAAAGCGCTTTGATATAAATGTCTTATCAAAAGCGCTATGTAAGTAAAAGTTATTGATATTATTATTATTAATATATTGCAAATATGTTTTCATACAGCCCCTGTATGAAACTAATTTATTCCGTCACCACTAACTAAGAAAATGAAAGATTATGAAGTGTTACTTGGAGAGGAGCTCGCATGATACGTTAGAGTGTTGCCAATGTGTGTTTCTCTGATGACAACTTCCAAAATTCATAATTTCCTATTTAAATCGGAGTTAAAAAAAAAAAAAAAGGATCCTTTATTAAATAATATATCGTTCACATATTATGTATACAAGAATTGATTTATACATGCAAAATTTCAAAATAATGATAATTGGCCATTCAAAATTATGATAAGAAAATACATTTATAGATATCAGTTACAAATTGAAGTTCACTTTTTTTTTAAATATCACAGATTTAGTTGGCAAAATGATTTTAGAAGAAACAAACTTTCAGAAATACTTTGCAAAAAGTAACCACTTTTTCATAAATTTCTTTTCTTTCAGATTTGTTTTACATTTATACTTTTCCATGTTATAAATAACACTTTATCGCTGATATTATGTGTTCAAAAACTGGCAAACACTGTTTGCATTTGGCTGCGAAAATTTCGTTCCTTACTATAATCATAATACAGTTGAGGGCACTGTTATTACTCCGATTTTGCTCAAACTTTCACTAATTTGTTTCTCCCATTTGTTTCTGCTTTTATTAAAAATCAACTTAATATCAGGGTGGACTTCCCAGTTGAGGTTGGATTTACTTTAAATGCATACGTCGTTGCTATTAAAGAGCACGAGGCTAACCTAATTAATCACAATATATTATTTGTTGCATGTTATCTTGATAATCTCCCCCTCCCCTTCTCCATGTAACAGACACGTGACTCCGTCTCCGTTGAGAGCAGTCTCACACAAAGACAATATCTGTTTGCCTAATTCTGCTTTGTGTAATCATAAGCGTGCCACAAACGACAAGTAGAAAATTTTTAAAGTGTTCTGTCATACTTGTTTCTGCTTTTATTAAAAATCGACTTATTATCAGGGTGGACTTCCCTTCTAATCTAACTGATCTAACTGATCTTATTGAGACAATAATCATACCGATAACGTATATAAATACTGGAGCCTGAAAGATCAAACTCTAATGTTAAGCATCATGACAATAAAATGAAAATAAACTAGATGATATATTAAAATAATCAAACACTTCAAACAGTCTTGAAACTTTGAACGTTTGGCATGCTTATGATAATTTCAAGTAGAAGTAGGCAAACAAATGAAGTAAGTGTCTTAAACTGTCAGACAGTAAATCAAGCAAAGCGAAAAACACCTGCCCGTGTTCAAACAGTTCAAACAATTCAAACAGTCTTGAAACTTTGAATGTTTGGCACGCTTATGATAATTTCAAGTAGAAGTAGGCAAACAAATGAAGTAAGTGTCTTTGTCTGTCAGACAGTAAATCAAGCAAAGCGACAAACACCTGCCCGTGTTATGTACATACGACCACCAGACGAACACTTCAAGATATATATGGTACTTCAAAGATCTTATTGTCGTATACTCCGCATACGTGAGACCGGTTTTGGAGTATTGTGTTCCGGTCTGGAGAAAGAAAAAAAAAGAGGAAGGAGAGGAAAGAAAGGAAAAGAAGGTGAAATGAGAAAACAAAAACAAGAAGAGAAAAAGGAAACAAAAGAAACGGGGGATGAAGGAGAGGAGAGAGGGGGGGGGGGGGTAAGAGCCTTTGCCTATCTTTCTTGCCTCCTCGACGTGGTGACTCCACCCAACACCCCCTCCCTCTCTTACTCCCTCCCTCTTTTCTCAGGATCTTGCCCCCCCCCCCCCCTCTCTCTCTCCTCTCAATTTAAACTGCTATTATACAATGAAAGCAATTTTTTTGACACGATTAGCCTGTTTTATTCATACTTTATCATCTGTTCGATTTTTATCGTGTTAGTTCAAATAAAAAGTGAAATATTAACGATATTTCTTTGTGAGAAAAATCACTACTCGAGCTTTCCAATGATGTTGGCGGCTTTGAATCTCGGACATCAACGGTAACAGCACACCTGTAGCTTCTATTATGCAACCTTAGAAAACGGCAGCTGCTTGAAATAATTTGTTGCCAGTTTGAACTCCAGCTCTTAAAACTTCTTGCTTGAACTATTAGTCCGTGGGCCAGAGGGGGCTACCGTGCACCCCCCTATGATCCTACTTTTTGGGTGTCATTTTGTTCATTGGGATCCATAATATCAGAAAAAAGATGTTCCCAAGAAAAAAACTCATTTGGACACTGTTTTTTTGCTCCTTATTTGAAGATATGTAGAAATGTCAGTTTTTCGTGTTTTGCACACTTTCTTAGGGTTTGTGAATTATGTGCTTTCATTTTACCCTGTTTCTCAGCAGATATAACTCTTATCTCCACCAAATTTATAAACAATCTTTGTAAACTATACAACAATAGGTATACAAAATTATTTTATTTTATTGTCTTCAATTTTTAATGACGTCATAAATTTGCATATATTTTGATATGCAAATTTCTGTCTCAAAACCTGTCAAAATCACCTGAAAGTTGTATTTTGTCTCTTATTATCATGAAATAAGTTTTCAAACCCCCTAATTTGGTGTTAAATTATTCATTGATATGTTATCTGATGTTTCCTGCAAAAAGAATTCAGTCAACTCATGTAGACATTGTTTTTTTCCCCATTATTTTGTATGTAAACATATCAGTTTTCTGTGTATTGTACATTTTCTTAGGGTCTGTGAATTATGTTCTTACACGTTACCCTGTTTCTCAGAAGATGTAAGTCTAACCTCCATCAAATTAATAAACAATCTTTGTAAATCATACAACAACAGGTAGACAAAATTATTTTAATTAATTTTATTGTCTTCAATTATTAATGACGTCATAAGTTTGCATATATTTGATATTCAAATTTCTGTCTCAAAACCTGTCATAATCATCTAAAAGTTGTATTTTGTCTGCTATTATCTTGAAATAATTTTTCCTGGCCCCCTAATTTGGTTTAGTATTATTCATTGATATGTTATCTGATGTTTTCCGCAAATTTTGTTCCCCCCCTCCCCCGCATATTACGATTAATACATTCTATATATATATTGTACATTCAATTGAAGTTCCTGTTTTAAAAAACAAAAGCTCAACAAGCAGTATTTCAATTACTATTGGGCTAGTCTATTAACATCAAACTAAATCAAATACAGTATATTACCACATACATCATTGTTTCCTTTTATAGTATCAGCCTGAAGAGGGGGGGGGGGGTCAGACAAAGCCAACTTATTCAGCAGTTGTTCATTAATCCCGTTGTATGCTATAATATAGTTTTGTTGTTTATACAAATGAATGATCAAACGTATACGGTGGTACAATTTCACGAATTTCAACTAACTTGACACAATTAGCAATGGAAGAAGCATGCATCATCATTCTTGAAGACATTTCAGATGTGCATGGTTATCATCGGGAGTGCTACCAACTTTTTACCAAGAATCTCAATCGACTGTCAGAGATCTTATCTGATGCCACAGAACCTTCAACATCCCGTCCACCCAGATCGTAAATAATTGATGAAGTCACCTTCAATCCTGAGTGTATCTTTTGTAAAAAGGAAGGCCCAAAATCAATCAAAGTGAAAAGCTCTTGGACATCAGAAAGTCACCAATGTTAGATTTTGGTTGGTGGCAAAATGTTGTAGATGTTGCGAAGAGAGTTGGTGATGAAGACCTACTTTTGAGAATCATAGAAGTTGATCTGTTTGCTGCAGAGGCAAAATATCACAAGAACCAGATTAATGGAGAAGTGACAAGTAAGATGAAGTAGCTAAACAGAGAATAATGGAAGTAGCCCACAAGAAAGCATTTGCCAGCATATGTAGATTAAATTGTAGATGATGAAATACCTGGCCCTCAACCGCAGAAGCCATTGCCTGTATAGATGACCAGATTCCCACTGAGCTAGAGAAGTTTCTGAACCATTTGTTGAGTGGAAATCCATCTCGACCATCACAAAGAGTGACTAGACTTGTCATTTCTCTTGGGCAAGATATATGTAGGGCAGCCACAAATGGAAAGTGGAAAATGTCCAAGCATATTCTGGTATGGATGACTCTGAGAGATCTGCAGTGCTCAATTGATCACATTCATGAATCGCCTTGTTCTTTCAGAAAGTTATTCATTTTTACTTGAGCTTGAATCTGCCATAGCACAAGCGCTACAGTAGACTTTCGGTATTCTATCTAGACAGGTAGTCCGCCATCCCGTGGAGCCATCAGTCTTCCATTCAGACGTTGACGATTTCAACCAATACATTTCAAGCTTAAGTGGTTCTGGCTCTGTTCACACAGCCCATGAGATTATGCTGCAGGAGATTTCTTCAAATAGCACATTACCCTCAGAAGCACGTACATGAACCAAAGAACGTTCCTTGGCTATTGAACATGAAGGTCCTCTTCCACCTTGCTATCACTATGAACACGGCTTGAAAATATCTTAAATTATGCTTGTCTTTTCCTTACCGCTGGAGACTTGTATATGCCTTGTTTATAACTTATTTTGATTCTCTTTAACGCTTCAAATTGTCAGATAAAAATAAGATATAATGACCTTTCAAAGGTATTTAACGACCATCAATACTCCAGACCTACAGGCAAACGATCTAGATGACATATTTTATGATCCCACGGGGAGTGGAAACCACTTGCTCTTTTGGTCAGCTAAACGGGTATTCTTCGCTCAAGGCCCTAATTCAATTCCAAATTTCCAACGTTAAATTGCACAAGGGTTCGTATATATCTAATTTCTGCAAAATTCAGAATAAACAATAATATTATTTGCGGAAAATAACCTCGTGTCAAGTTTAGCTGAATGTATTATGTGATGCTCAAAAAGTTGTAAAACGACTTTGAATTAAAGAGAATGTTTTTTTCTTCTTCTCAAAGTATGTGTGTTGATATGCAGAGAACATTTTGCCCAGGCCTTTATGATTAATCGTACAACGGCATAATAATTATATGCACAATTTATCATTATGAATTATGAAAGCTGCTTCTAGCCATTTGACACCTTCTTCCCTATGTATTTCTGATACTCTCTATATTTGATTGTTTCGTAACATGCAAATAGTTGAAGGGATTATACGAAAATCATTTGCATTTTTCTTCCTCATACTTGCCTTCGAAATATGGGTTTCCAAACGTTTGAGTAGTCACTAGTGGGTGATTCCCTTAGCAAATGATTGAGTTTATTAGTTTTTTCATGTTGTTGGCATATCAGACCCCCCCCCCCCCCCCCCCGTGCACCCCTTCAATAGAATGCTGCCATACGCCCGTGCTTCCCTATTGACTTTACACCCATGCCTATATTATTATTAATGCGTTAAGTGTGAATGATCGTTAAATGGCATTTTGTCGGTGTTTGATTTATTTCAAATTGCTTTTATGCAGAATTCTACCTATCTCAAGTCCTGGCCATTGGATGAATTCGCCTCAATATGCATGATAATAATTGTAGAAATAATATTAATGACAATGTTAAATTAGTAATAATAGTAATGATAATGATAATAATAACTACAATAATAATGATGATGGTTAAATAATAATAATAATGATAATAATAATTATAATAATAAGAATGATAATATCATTACTAATGAAGGAAAAGTGTATACAACGCAAACACTTATAGTACGCCATCTATCTAGGAAACTATTCCGGGGCGCATTATGAGACAAGAAGCACAAGAATTCAAAAGGAGAATTACAGTAGGCTAGAGAATATTGCACAATTGTGTTGAACTAAATTTATGTACTGCATGCTTTTGAAAAGAGGCACGATGCAGGAAATGTGTCCTAGTAGGGTGGCGCCCTCTCGAGGATATTTGCGACTAGACAACCATCAAGTCATATTTTAGCAGCGGGTACCGCGTAATGAATCCGAAAGCAATCGAAATGACTGAAAAGCATCAGTCACAGTTGAAAAGCAAATTGATTTTCGGGGAAATGTTGATTAAGAACCACTTTAATATTTAAAAAAAAAAGCTTACTCTGAAGAACAAAAAATAACCACACTAAAGCGATTTGTGTGTGTTTTATTTTGGGTCTACTTCCTTAAATTTCAAAAGCTAGTAATCAAGATCAAATTGAAAAATACTTTGCAATGACATTGCAACACAAAGTAAACAAATGCATTAATAGTTGTAAGTCACTTAAGGAGAAGGTTGAGTTCTGGGAAGAGGTGAAAATAATTTCTGAGCGTTATCATTGTATTATGCAAGTGGGGAAGAACATCAGATAAACAATGTTCAACTTTATCTTTAAGTCTACACATGAATAACACTTTTCAGGGAAACTGTAGGCAAAAGTGAGCGTTACAGATTTTGTTAAGGTTTGCCTTCATCGTGATATATCAACACACACCAATAAGTGGATGGGGGGGGGATGTTTCAAATTGGAGAGAATATTACCACTCATTTTTGTATTCGTTATCAAGGGAAAAATTGTAGTTACAGTATTAATAAAGTTCAAAGCAATTTTCATATCTCATTTCGAAACGCGTTCCCTCAAAATATTCTTGGGGCAAGAAACCAGGAGGCATATCGTGCAGGACCTGGGGCTAAATACATCAATTTGCAAATCCCTTCGCAAAAGGACTGACTTTAATGCCACTTTGCTTAATTAACATATGTAGAGTCTTATCAATTGCAATAATTATTATTAACTTTAAAGAAGCTTGATAAGTTTGCCAATTTTTTTAGTAGTTTATTTATAGAATTGAATATATTTCGTTCATTCCGACAAGCATTATGGGGCACGAAAAGACAAATTACAGCGAGCCCATCGCGTCGCCCGAATCATGAGGTGATGTGGTTGCCCCCCCCCCCCCCAAAAAAAAAAAGATGTATTAAGGAGTTCTCAACCCCGAACTACCCCCTTCCTGTATTTTACCCCTACGGCTAGAATAGAGGGCGGTGTCCCATGTCCCATTCTGATAAGTTTTTCCATCAGTCATGACAAAAAAGTTATATGAGATAAACAAACAATATTTTAGATAACGGGTTTTGAGTTTAGTCCTGAAAATTGGGAAATGACAATTATTAAAACTCTTTCGCTGTAAATGATAATGATTACATCATCTGAAAATATCATTTTTATGTAGAGAAATACACGATAAATGAAAAGAACTTTCCCCCAACTCTCTAGATTACCAACCCCATGTACATTGTACATTCTTCATGCAACTTTCATGCGTCCATTAATTGGATATAATACCATTTTTTACCAATGATGTTGTGCTCAGCATTTTTCTTTCGACACGTTATATATTACTATACTTGTATAGACCAAAAAAAATTGTACATATCTCTTGAATGCGAGAAACATAGTTTCCATGTTTGAGAAGGTACTTGTGACAAATGACCCGAGGCATAATTATCGCAAGACATGACCACTCGATGGCAGCTCAAACGATTCCGTCTTCAAGAATATGAAATTGCTTTCATGATATAAAGTGACTCGGTAACATTGTTGAAGGTTGATAAAAAAAAATGGCATAAATGTTGTATGAAATGTTACTCATTATATTTCTTCTACTTGTGTACTAACCCTCTAAACATGCACAAAAATCCTGATTTTGTTTTCAAACCACAAATATACTTATAGTTTTCTTTAAAGGCATCACTGTGCATCACCCTCTAACAGTAAATTCTCCCATCCTCATACAGTATACAGTGATGTGCCGCTCTAATGGGTTACTTTTTTGCAAAAAAATCCCTAAACATGGAACATAACTTTGTGCTGCAAAATCCCTAAAAGTGCCCCAACTTTTCAGATCTTGGCCCTAAACATGGGGAAGTATTTTCTTCAGGAAAATATATCATTCATAATATCGCTAAAGTGAAAATTGCAGATGCAGGATCCCACAAAAATAATTGAAATCAATTCACTTGTTCATGCAAAGTCCTCGCCGACGGTCGCACAGATTTATCAATATCATTAATTTGGGCTTCATGCATTGACATGTACATCACAAAAACAATGAACATATTTTTGTAATTTTTCTCCAAAAAAGCAGCCCTGCGACTTGGCCTATTTTCGTTCCTAGAGATGTGAGATAATCAATATAATTAAAAGTGACAAAACAAGTAGACCTAGCAAGTTGGAAGAGAACCGCCTTGGAAAATATCCACCACTTTCAATAAAATCGTCACACCCGGTCGTCCCAGTTTTATTATAGTAAATTCAAGAGTAAGTGAGCTCTTTCCAGATGTGCTGCTACTCGCCATGGGTGCTGCTCAATCAGGGACCGCTCGCTATTCATAAGGACCACATTCCTATAAGGACCGCTATTCATAATTTGAGAAAAGGGTTATTATTCCTAAAGACAGCTATACATAATATGAGAAGAGGGTCGATATTCATGATACAAAATGGGGTCGTTTATATTCATAGGGGTCTCTGTTCATAATACTAGAAGAGGGTCGCTATTTATTATATAAGTATTATGAATAGCAAACCTAATTTCGTATTATGAATAGCGGTCTTTATGATGAGTACAGTAGTTACCCCCTCTAAAAATTATGAATAGTGCCCCTTCTTCATGTTTATGACTAGCGACCCCGATTTTGTATCATGAATAGCGTTCCTTATGAGAAATGACCCTCAATGTGCATTATGAAAAACGACCCTTATCTCACATTATGAATAGCGGTTCTCATGCCTTCGTGAATAGTGACCCCCTTTTCCTCGTTATAAATAGCGGTCCTTATGAATAGCCGTCCTTAAAATGACTAGCAAAGTTACCCTGTCCTCCCCCCCCCCCCCCTCACCCAGCGGGGAGGAACCCTGAGCCAGGTGCGGATCAAGCCGGCGGCGAGGGAGGGGCAAAATATTCAGCCGATTGGCCAAATGAGCGTGGGGGGGGGGGGGGGGGTAGCGAGCACAAATTTTGTTTCAGTGGCTCAACAGGGGGGGGGGGGGGGGGGGTTTGAGCTCTACTTTTTTTTAAAACTTAACATCCCCCCCTCCCTTTGGGCAAACAAAAATTGCCTATTTTTTGGGCCAAGGGAAGGGCCCCCTCCCCTGGATCCTTCACTGTCCTGAGCTGCCCCGTGAGTTTCATGGACAACGCAACCTAGTCTATTTCTATCTGTACAATGTTCGAGCATATATACCTACATTCAATTTCACTGAAACATTTCAAAGTCATTCTGAAATGTTTTCGGCCCTCTTGTTGGCCCTATAAACTTGATTTCTAGAAGAACCCCGGAGTGGTCCTCCTGGAGTTTGGGAAAGAATGCAACCCAGGTTTCTGCTCGATTTTTGGTACTTTTACTGAAAGTCGAATTCGCTTTTTTTGCTCTCACTAATATTGTACAGTCCATTTATATAGAAAGCATATACATTAAATTTCACTCACAAATATCAAAGTCATTCTAAAAACATGTCTCAGGCCTTGTGTAGGCCCTAAGCTGGATTTCTAGGGGAATCTCTGAGTGCATGGAGTGGTCCCATGGAGTTTGGGGGAGAATGCAACCCAGTTTTCGTATCAAAATCTGTACTTTTACAAAGTCTAATTCGCTTTTTATTGCTCTCACTAATGTTGTACAGTCTATTTCTATCTGTAATATATATAGAAAGCATATTCATTAAATTTCACTCAAAAATTTCAAAGTCATTCTAAAAACATGTCTCAGGCCTTGTACAGGCCCTAAGCTGGATTTCTAGGGGGAATCTCTGAGTGCATGAAGTGGTCCCCTGGAGTTTGGGGGAGAATGAAACCCACTTTTCGTATCAAAATCTGTACTTTTACAAAGTCTAATTCGCTTTTTATTGCTCTCACTAATATTGTACAGTCTATTTCTATCTATGATATATATATAAAGCATATACATTAAATTTCACTCAAAAATATCAAAGTAATTCTAAAATGTGTCAGGCCTTGTGTAGGCAAGCTGGAGTTCTAGGGGTACCTCTGAGTGCATGGAGTGGTCCCCCGCAGTTTGGGGGAGAATGAAACCCACTTTTCGTATCAAAATCTGTACTTTTACAAAGTCTAATTCGCTTTTTATTGCTCTCACTAATATTGTACAGTCTATTTCTATCTATGATATATATATAAAGCATATACATTAAATTTCACTCAAAAATATCAAAGTCATTCTAAAATGTGTCAGGCCTTGTGTAGGCAAGCTGGAGTTCTAGGGGGAATCTCTGAGTGCATGGAGTGGTCCCCTGGAGTTTGGGGGAGAATGCAACCCAGTTTTCGTATCAAAATCTGTACTTTTACAAAGTCTAATTCGCTTTTTATTGCTCTCACTAATGTTGTACAGTCTATTTCTATCTGTAATATATATAGAAAGCATATTCATTAAATTTCACTCAAAAATTTCAAAGTCATTCTAAAAACATGTCTCAGGCCTTGTACAGGCCCTAAGCTGGATTTCTAGGGGGAATCTCTGAGTGCATGAAGTGGTCCCCTGGAGTTTGGGGGAGAATGAAACCCACTTTTCGTATCAAAATCTGTACTTTTACAAAGTCTAATTCGCTTTTTATTGCTCTCACTAATATTGTACAGTCTATTTCTATCTATGATATATATATAAAGCATATACATTAAATTTCACTCAAAAATATCAAAGTAATTCTAAAATGTGTCAGGCCTTGTGTAGGCAAGCTGGAGTTCTAGGGGTACCTCTGAGTGCATGGAGTGGTCCCCCGCAGTTTGGGGGAGAATGCAACCCAGTTTTCGTATCAAAATCTGTACTTTTACAAAGTCTAATTCGCTTTTTATTGCTCTCACTAATATTGTACAGTCTATTTCTATCTATGATATATATATATATATATATAAAGCATATACATTAAATTTCACTCAAAAATATCAAAGTCATTCTAAAATGTGTCAGGCCTTGTGTAGGCAAGCTGGAGTTCTAGGGGGAATCTCTGAGTGCATGGAGTGGTCCCCTGGAGTTTGGGGGAGAATGAAACCCACTTTTCGTATCAAAATCTGTACTTTTACAAAGTCTAATTCGCTTTTTATTGCTCTCACTAATGTTGTACAGTCTATTTCTATCTGTAATATATATAGAAAGCATATTCATTAAATTTCACTCAAAAATTTCGAAGTCATTCTAAAAACATGTCTCAGGCCTTGTACAGGCCCTAAGCTGGATTTCTAGGGGGAATCTCTAAGTGCATGGAGTGGTCCCCTGGAGTTTGGGGGAGAATGAAACCCACTTTTCGTATCGAAATTTGTACTTTTACAAAGTCAAATTCGCTTTTTATTGCTCTCACTAATATTGTACAGTCTATTTCTATCTATGATATATATATAAAGCATATACATTAAATTTCTCTCAAAAATATCAAAGTCATTCTAAAATGTGTCAGGCCTTGTGTAGGCCCTAAGCTGGATTTCTAGGGGTACCTCTGAGTGCATGGAGTGGTCCCCCGGAGTTTGGGGGAGAATGCAACCCAGTTTTCGTATCGAAATTTGTACTTATACAAAGTCAAATTCGCTTTTTATTGCTCTCACTAATATTGTTCAGTCTATTTCTATCTGTGATATATATATAAAGCATATATATAAATTTCACTCAAAAATATCAAAGTCATTCTAAAATGTGTCAGGCCTTGTGTAGGCCAATGCAATGCTGGATCTCTTTAGGATCCTGTGAGCGGTCCCCAGGAGTTTGGGGGAGAACGCAACGCATGTTTGGTATTGACCCTGCTGGTAACATTAAGATTATAATTAAATGTTTTTCATTCCAAATTTGCTTTCCCATGATATAAAGAAATTTGTTATTTACATCATTCGGACATCAATTGAAAAGCCACTGTGGGAATACTTCAACAAATGCCGTATCAAAAAGTTTACCATCGCCTTGAAAATGAGTTTGTCTTGCAAACCTTTCTTGATAGAGAGTCTTTTGATGCGTTTATAACAAACTACTGTTAATTGATAAGCCCTAATCCTATCGTGCTGAAATTTAATGATCTGAATCCTAATAAGTATTATAACATTACTGTAACATTTTCATAAAATTAAACATTGTTTTTATATTTTTTTTAATTGATTCATTTAATTTTTTCTACGCCCTCTATCATCAATTTACTCTTCTAACTATGTATTTTTCTGTCAAAGGACCACATATTTTGTTTTAATTTAGTTTTTAAAGTCAACGTGTCTTATATGCTCCATCTTATATTCAATTTATTTGTTTAGGTAACTCAAGCGTGACAGAATGGACACCCAATCCTCACATATTTATGGATTTACTCTTTATTTTTTTATTTTTTTTATAGTTTATTTTGTGGAAAGTTTTCCCCTAAAGTGCAAAAATTAAAATTATATGTGTTGAAAACCTATGATATAATGTATTGGGGCAGGGCTCCCCGAAATGGAGTGCATTGTGATACTTTTGATTCACTCTCCTTAAGGGCTCATCTTTGATTTTTTTTCTTTTGTAACTATGCGGGTATTATTTGTCAGTGCTTTCATGGGCCCTGAACAAGCGCATAGCTAGGATTTTATTTGAGGGTTTCGAATCACTTACAGAGTGCGCGAAGCGCCCTAGCTCCTGTGCGAATGCTGAAGCTTTGAAGTTTCATTAAACTATAAACTGAAGACGATTCGTTGTACCGTCCTCTACTTTTAATCCTTTTCTGAATGTTCAAAAATAATGTTTGATTCATTGTTATGCAGTGGCGTAATGAGTAAAAACTTTTTTTTTTTGGGGGGGGGGCAGAACAAAAATTTGCATCACCATCCGACTCTTACATGTTGCATGCCTGTAGGCCCCGCGGAACGTTTTTTTCAAAGTGGGAGAGGAAGGGGCTAAAGTATTTACGACCAGGTAGAGTGAAGCGTAAATTGGCGTGGGGTCCAGGGCCCCTAATAGGGTCCAGGGGACAGAGCTCCAGGGGTGATACAAAATTTCGAATTTTTGTTTGCGCTGGGCTGGGCTGCTGGCTATAGAATTCAAAGCTCGTTTCACAATTACATTTTCTAATAAATGAGTATGATGCATGTATAATGTTGTTTCTTTTATAATATTTTTAACACAGTCTTTATCATGTCTCTTTGTCGGGGTCCAGGGGGTGCAGCACGGGGGTGATACAAAATTTGGAATTTTTGTTTGCGCTGGGCTGGGCTGGTGGCTATAGAATTCAAAGCTCGTTTCACAATTACATTTTCTAATAAATGATTATGATGCATATTTATTCGTCCTCTTACTTTTTTCTCTTTTCTCTCTCTCTCTCTCTCTCTCTGTGTTTTCTTTTTTTTTGGGGGGGGGGGGGGCGACCCCCCCCCCCCCCCCCCCCCCCCTAGCTATGCGCCTGGCACTAACACCGTCCATCTGGATAGGGGCGAAAAACTGAGCGTGACAGACGGGTACAAGCAAAGTGTGCAGGCATTGAAATAATGACATAATACATTAGTAAACAACAACATTTTAAAGCATCTTTCTCTGGTGTGCTTTAGCGGTGAAATGGTCACTTATCATGATAATTAAAGTTTTGTGCAAGAGAAGTTTAATCTTCGATCTTCGATCAAAGCTTTGGAAATATAAAACGATGTAATTTCAAATTCCAAAAGTACATGTACGTTGCAGAACAAGACCTAAAAAGGCATGAAGTCTGCAAAATTGTATTTTACGTCATTTTTATATATACATATGAAAAAAACAAATACAAGTACCTACAGCAGCGTAACGGAAGGGACACAAAATTGTTTTACCTTTGACCTGCTATAAACGTTACATTTTTGTGCATTTATATTATCTTGAAGATATTAAAACAAATTATTGACGAAACAGATAATATGAACTTCACAAACTTTTTACCATATATATGTAGTTCTTTATTAATTTATGGCTTTAAAAAGGGAATTTGGAGTAAAAATATCGCGAAATTAAAAATGTCAATATTGTTTAATGTACGTTCATCTGATACCGAAGACAACTACAATGTTATTTAGTTATAAATACAAATACACGCTTTATAGACTAAACAATTTCATGAAATTATTCACATTTATATAGTTTTTCATCAGATTTGAAGTTTGCGATTCTTAGCTTGATATAATGTCTGCGTCTTTCGTATCACAAAAAGAAGAAGAGCTTTTGTCAGCAATCTACCCATCTTTTTCTAAGCTTGTACTGATACACACCAAAAGAAGTATAATTTGTAATTATTGCTTTGATGGGGAAATTATTTAAAACAAAATTTGACCAGAGAAAACAAAAGGAGGGGGGGGGGGAGGGGAAATTTGTGTACTAGTGAAGGTTTATGGGTACTTTGATTTTGCCAGCGGGGTGAGGGGGACCCTCTCAGATCCTTAACCGAATGCACCACTGTAAATATCCCGCTTACATGTTATTTACCAAATGAATGATTAACAATTTCGATAAATTGGTCGTTGATGATTCGGACATGTATATTACAAGATTTGTGTTGTAGAAATGGATAAAATGTACTTGAACAAAGCAATATACAAAATTATTTATACTGCTGATAAGAAGAAGCAGCAGCTGTATTGACTTACTAGTTATAGTAGTAGTATGTGTAGTAGTAGTAGTAGTATAGTAGTAGTAGTAGTAGTAGTAGTAGTAACGTATCGGAAGTTGTAACACAAAACAGTAGTAGTAGTAGTAGCATAAAAGGACACGTATCGCATCTCCGATTTATCTATGTATCTACCGGACCCCGTGCAAGGAAATGATTGATATGGCGACCATGCCTTTTTGCCTTGCCACATGTTCTTCAACGCTTTGTAATATACTCCCGGCCCCCCACTCAGTGTTATTTAGGGTACGCATATGCTCGTACCCTCTTTTTGAAAGCACCCCCTATCTGAGGACTGCCAACATTTCCGAACCCCCCTTTCGCGGGCTTTTCGCGGGCTTTTCCTGCCTTGGAGACCCCCCTAAATCAGGAAAAATGCTCAATGTACCCCCCTAAATTCGGAATAATTTCTCAGGAGTCCAAAGAGATGAAAGAGAAAAAGAAAGTCACCCCCTTTTTAAAGAAATCTCCGGGTGAAAAGTCAAATACACCCCCTTTTTTGAAAATCTCGGGCCGGACTTTGTCGCACGAAAAGTACCCCTTTACCGGACATTTTGGCAACACGCATGCGGTCATTCCGACCTCTGAGTGGGGGGGGGGGGGGGGGCGGGAATATACTTCCTTTCTACGTTTATAGAGAGCTTTGTACAATCACTAACAAACCTTCTTAGAACATATCATTTTAGCAATTGGAGGAACTTTAGGGATGTTCCATTTGCTTCCTCCCCACCCCCTCCCCTCCCCCTCTTATAGTATACCTGCTTGATGTTATTTTGTGCGCTTAGAAACAGTATGTTATGTACTAATAGAGGACTATTTGAGAGCAATGGTTATTAAAGTTAAAGTATACATGATGTATAGCACATATCAAATACACCCAAGGAAAACAAAAACAAAAACAACAGAACATTTCACAGACAGTGATGAATGCGTATGTCCGAGTAATATATGACAGTCACGTATATTATGTATCAGAGGCTCTGCGTGGCTGCACAGACTGGGATTGCAGGCTCGCAAACAAGAACATCTTTCACTAACGTGTAAAGGCACGTAATTATTTTGGTAATACATTGGTGAGGAACTACAAAATTCCTGGACTTTGTCAATTAGAGAGTATTACAAAAATGAATGGTCAAAGTGAAACTACAACTACACTACCTAAAATAACATACATAGTATTTGTAATAAAAGTAATAGTGTTACTAGAGTACCAGTAGGCACATTGACCTAATTATTTTTATTATTTATATTATAATTTTATTATCAATATTATTATTATCATTATTTTTTTAATTATTATTATTATGATTGATATTATCATCACTATTATTATTAGTTGTAGTAGTAGTAGTAGTAGCAGTAGTAGTATTATCATTCTTGTCATTAATACTGTAGTGTTATCATCATAATAATTGTTTAATTGTTATTAGCACTACAATGGTAGAACAAGCACTGACACCCAGTAAACTAGTTCATGTAGCATTTTTACTACTACTAGTATTGGTTGTGAGGGAAGTAGAATGGTAAAAAATGGTTTGTACGTATCATTCGTGAAAACTGGAAAAATTCACCTCACTAAGATATTTTGATTGGGGGGTTTCCATATTCAAGCTTATAAACATTGATCTTAATATTTACTCGATTCGTGAATGATTTGTGGAAGCATTCTAATAAAAAAATTAAACTGTTTCTATCAAAACCAACTTTATATCAGGGTGGACTTCCCCCTTTAACTGAAAGTATCACCAGAGACGAATATTAATGACTCCCAAATATCAGAAGCATAACTTTAATTCCATTCTAGTTCGTTTATCAGAATAAATGCTATAATCTTAACATAAATACAGTAGGATATTGAAGTCCTGTTCAGTCTCCAAAAATAAGTCTGATTGAAACTAGCGTTGGGCACTGAAACTTTAGGAATGGAATGTAGAAGGACATTTGACCAATTTTATCGTTCACTTGGGATATAATGGGATTTGTGGTGAGCTCCCTCTCCCTCTCTCTCTCTCTCTCTCTTTCTCTCAACTTATTTTACAATACTTCTTTTGATTTCATGCTCTTTCCGTCCATGCTCTTTCTTATCCAGCTCTGTTCTTTACATGAAGTTGTGCAGATATATGCAGTGATGTGGAAGATCTAATCTATGTGTACGGTAAAAAAAAGAACAGGCGCAATCCTAGCCCAACTATGTTTTCTACACCTCCGGTGATTGCATAATATGTTGCAGACATAATGGTATATTTATTCTAACCTCTGGTTTTACCCCCACAATGGAATTCTTTGATGCCATTTCATTCGACAATGTACAGTGTATATCAAGACTAAATTTATTAATGAGTCATCATTCGTTTAATTTTTAAATGGATGTCATATTTAGACACGTGACGTAATCAAGTGGTATAATCACTCGATCGGGATGTAAGATGGTAAAATGTTAATTGTTATCTCTCTTTATCTCTCTTTTCAGAAAATGTATTTTGTTTATTGCGTTTTCTCTCTCTTTCATGTCTATCTTTTCATTGTTGTTGTTATCACTGGACGTGGAGGCCTGGCCACCCATGCTCTTAATTACCTACACCACTTGTGCCAGGAGACAATTGTGTTGTAATGGATGATTCTCTGCTTTGTTTTTGCAAAAATATATATACAGCAGGGTAACTACCTCGGTATCTATAATTATAAACGACACTGGACAGATGTTTGAACAACAGCGATACAGAATTACAATGATTTTATTCCAAATTCCATCACTTTCTATAATTTCCTTGTTCGTGCTAGTCTTCAACACTCATTTTTGGTGTGAAAACAATGCAGTAAATGGAAGCCAGTTGAATTCCAATTTCCATGCCGGTGTTGAATTAGCACTTTAGAGGTGTCTTTTCTAAGACTCCGAGTTGATGTTTGGTTGTGCAATGTTTGAAACATCAGGGGCCTTCTGTCAATTGACAATTGAACAACGATTTCATTTTAAGATCTCCAGTAGCTGATAATACTAATGAAATGAATATACATTGTAAGCATCTTCTCCATTTTATATATTAGCCCCATATCAAGCGATGCGATTATAGCCTTGCAATGAGAATACACGCTCATACCATAGTAGGTTCATGTTTATACATTAGTGTACGGTGTATGTACTCCTATGATACATAATATGCCATGTCCATTGGAAGACAAGGAATTGACCCCTAGCTGCCACATTCCTAAAGTGTGGTCAGAACAGGAATGTGGCAAGGGTCAAACCCTTGACCCCCGATGGACATGGCATGTGTCTCAACAGTGTCTGAACGTCTGAACATTGTATGTGCACTGCTTGGAAATGCCCACACACTCTGCAAATTATTCATTGAACAACTCAATATCAATTGTGAGCATATTGGAGGCAATACTGAAGTAATTGTTTCTTTGTTTATATTTTGTTCTGTGATATAATCATAAAATACAAAATACAGCATGAGTTGACTTTGTTCAGAGTACGATTATGCGAATTTAAATTCGGTTTCGAAGTAAAATTAATAAGGACATTCTGAGACATTTCTACCAAATCATTTTAATCCTTTAATTATGTACTTGCAATTCTGCATGTATTTCAGCGAAAGCAATGTTTATGTAAGAATTATGATTTATGTTTCTCAAATTAATTCACGTATTAAATAGATAATCAACATAACTGTTTGTAATAGGTCAATTTGATTCAAATCCGTTAATTCGGCTGACAGACACGGGTTCAGTTACTAAATCACATCTTTTATTTTATAATTTTTAAACTTTGGTAATCATTTCCCTTTTGTGGCAGAAATCTATGTTATTCCCATTAGTCTAGAGTTCATCAGAAGGAAACAAAAGTATGATATTGATAACATTGTTGGTGATAGTATTTTTATTTTTCATGATCGAAGACGACATAGGTGTGCATAAGGTAGCTGCTCAGGCACTTTAATAGACGCTTGTTCCAAACATAATACATGTACATGTATATCTGTTAACAGTTTCAGATCAGAGACTGTGCCTCACAGACTAGTTATTTCAAGGCGTGTTTCATTCCCTTGCCCATGTTACCGGAAGGACTCTGTTTCAAACGTTTCGCGGGGTTTTATCAGACTTGGCGCGCCGTATCTTCCCATCATTGTGCTTTAATTTAGCCCATAATATTGCCAAAAGGAAATAATCATGTGGAATATGACTACCGATTTCAATGACTGGCTTATCAGTCCTTTATGTTGGATGCATATTTGGTGCTACAGTATTCCTGGTATCCATTCCTGAAATGATATTAAATGGTGGATTGATGCTGAGAAACATGAGATGAACCACGTACATCATCACTCGAGTGTCATCAGCTGTGCAGGTAAAAAAGTTCTCCCTTTCCATAGACACAGAATATATTGCGATAGTCTCAAGCAAAGTATTTATCGCCAATGCTGTTTTGTATATACACCCCTGCATCAACCAGACTAGGAGACAATATGTATTTGTGTATATGTCATTAGATATATGTCTCTTTCACCAGATCACTGTACTCATAATAATACCATTCGTGTTATTATCTCTTTGAAGTGACGTTGTTGCGTTATGTTACTCTAACTGTAATAGTATATTTTGAGTGGTTGCCAACTGGCCGTCTAGCCAATTCTATTTTGCAATATAATCAGATTATCCTTTGGTGAGCCTTTTTCATGGCAATCACTGCAAAAATAAATTTCTCGAGCATGGTCTGCAATAATGGAATTACAAACATGTTTATGCTGTGAATTGTGGAACACACGAGGGTTACATTTTCACTCATTCGTATATATTGCAGTTGGAAGGGCGATCGACTATAAGTCAAAACTCTAATTTAGTATTCCCGAAATGCTTCAAGTTTAAAGGTACTATGTCCCTTTTGCAGCCAACCTCAAATGCTGTGGAACTTTGCAGGAATTATGAATATGTCATGTATGTCCTAGAGCGCGTTTATCTAGGCTTGCCACTAGATATGTACATATCGTACCCCACTATCGAACCCCACTATCATACCCCACTATACGATTGTGATTTGCGGGATGTCGCGTTTATCTACTCTTCACGATTCAAAATAAAGGCCTTGTGTCTGCCCAGCTGTTTTGACCCGGGAAGCAGACAGTTTCTCGGAGGTCAAATTCACACACATGCTTGTACACAACACCTGTGTGGTCCTATTTGTATGTGACGTTCAAACAGCTTTGCGTTTATCGACCTCTCAGAAACGTGATTCTGGCTGTATGTCACATACAAAACGCACCTTTTTGCGTCTTTTGATATGCCCATATCTAAAGACGTTTGAAAAAGGCTTTGCGTTTATCTACTTCTAAATTTGCCTGAAAGACGTTTGAGAAACCTGATTCTAGCCAAAAATTTCCTAGATAAACGCAACCCTACACTCTTATTTCCACGGAGTCAAATTTCACTCTAAATGGTGTCAGCTGGGAGTCAACTCTATTCCTAGTTAAAGTGACACGGATTCCGAATCAATTTGACTCGGATTGTGTGGCATCAGCTGAGAATTGACTCAATTCAGAGTCAAGATGACTCCTTTTCCGTGTCACTTTAACTAGGAATAGAGTTGACTCCCAGCTGACGCCATTCAGAGTGAAATTTGACTCCGTGGAAATAAGAGTGTATCTGTGAAATTTAAATGTTAGCAGTGTCCTCATATTCAAATTATGCAAGGAAATCCGTTTACTTGCTAGACTTCACTGTCAGACACTATTGAGTGACTGACTGGCTTTTTATCTTCTTTGGTAATAACATGAAAAGTTAAGTGAATTCCCCTTTATATTGTTGAATTTATTTCAATCACAAACTGTACCTTTATTCCAGAATTTGATAAAAAAATAACAAATTTGATTTAACTTAGAATAACTGGTATTACGAAAATGCCAAAAATAGTAAATAGGAGATGGGAGAACCAGGTTTTTATTTTGAGTGATTAATTTGTTTCTTCAATTGTTTTGTTGTTGTTGAAAGTACCGTTATAAGGAAATTTAACCAACGTAACTTGTTGTTCTTTGATGGATTTTTGGCACCATATTTAATAAGACCATTCCCACTTATACAAAGTATGGGGGATGGGAAAAGGAGGAATCATGTCTTTATTTAACTTGAATACTGGATTTATTTTCCATTTTTTCCATTCTATTTTTTAGTAAATATTTAACGAAATTGTATCGGTGCGATCGTTCTTCTTTCTTGGAATATCTGAAACATTATATAGGAAGGTTCATTTCAATTGTGGTAAACAAACTTATTGCTTTGTATTCATTTCAGTGTCAGTTTAGTAGATGTATCATCGGGCCGAGAAGGCAGGTATTATATATTCTATTCTATATAATTATTATATCTAGATCTCCAAAATAAACATACACAATCAATTAACAACTATACCGGTGTAATTTTTTTTGGAATGACAGAAAATTTACTGGAAAATAACCGAGGGATAAGAAATGAGATGTGTCAGTCACAGACCATAGACGTACCACCAACGTTGGTGGTACGTCTATGGTCAGACACGGATAGAAAAGTTCAAATTTACAACCACACGCACTGCATAATCACATTTTACACATACACATTAGCGACGTACTTCAGCAAACAATACTCGACAAAATGTTTTCCCGTTATTTCACTTTTTGTGTGACCATTAATGGATTTCTTTCTTTTTACTGCCTTCATCTTCTATTTCTCCATATGTATATATTTGCTTTTCTGTTTCTTTCTTTCCTTATATATTTTCAATGTTTTTCTTATTTCTCTACCTCTCTTTCCATAATTGTATTATTTCTTTGTTTCGTCCGTTCTTTCTCTATATGTCTTTTCTGATGTATTTCTGAGTTTTCTCTTCTTTCATCTACTCTCTTTCCTAATATATTTCTTTCTTTCTCTTTCTATTCTTTCTGTTGTATTGCCTTGTCATTTGATTCATCTTCTTTTTCTATATTTCCTTATGCATTTATTACATTTTCTTTTCTTTTGAGCTTCTCGTTTATTATTTTCGGTTTGTAAATAATGAGCATGCGATATACATGTACGCTGTTGTTCATAAAGTCTTTGATAACACTTATTATTTTCTCAACACTTTGATGATCAATTTCCTCATAATGACAATCAAACCACAATAATCTTTACAAACTTTTTTTTCTTCTTCAATTTCTTCAACCTTGGTCAGTGTAACGAAATTATTCCAACGTTATGGTATTACCGTGTGACTGAAAATACTTTATAACATTTGAAATGAATGCAATCGTATAATTACTGTAAGGTGGTTGGCTTGTTTTATTCTGTACAACGCAAGTAAATGACAATGTTTGGTAAGGTTGTACTCATTTTCCTTAGGTCATAGTAATCGACGTCTTGACATGAGACTATCTTCCCCATGCAGAAAACTGACTTGACGTTGGTCGATTCCTTTCGTTCAAAGTTTGTTTTCACCTTAAATTTTCCATTTTAATCATATTTCAAGCAAGATTAGCAATTTCTTTTACAAAAGTCATACAAACAATCATAGTTTGGTAATATTCACCTCTCAGCCAGCGCGTGACCTTGTCTGTCCATTAAAAGGAATTCGTGGTTTCGAGGCATAGTTGTTTGCCCAGACCCTTAATAGAAACATCACATAGATGCATGCACTACAATATTTATAAACAACCTTAATATGGAAGCAAGCTTAATTAATATCTTTTATTAGTACTTAGTACATTTGATATTGATGATTTCGAGTTTTTGGTATAACTATTCGTTAGAAAGAGAGAAAGGAAAATCAATATATAGTGCAACGAGTATGAAAACATAATCTAGTCAGTGGTCGGGTCTTCTAAACCACTGCATTCCACCGAGAGTCAAAATTAAGATAGTTTCTCGTCGTGTTGCCTCGAATTATGACCGTAATAAAACTGTCAGACTAAAATAAGACACACGACCTTCGTCATAGGCCCATGTAGTGTACGAACAGTCGAACATTACTCTTAAAATTATCTTCTGTAAAAAATGCCATAAGATAAGAATAAGTCAGTTTGTCCGCGACAAAATGTAGACTGTTTCAAGAAAATTTCGCTGGAATTGAAGACCTTGGCAAGATCATTTTAAGTCATTTTGGCCGGCCAGTTCATAGTGTATGTTAACCGATATAAAGCATTGAAACAATGTGCCAGAAATGATATTGCGTGGATGCTTGTCCGAAAAAAGTAGTGGAGAGACAGGAAAAGAGCTTTTAGGTTGGGCTGGATTTGTCTCAGTAACATGGGAGGTGCCTTCAAATGTGACGGCCATAGATTACTATCCTGTTATAATATATCCCATAACAGAATTTGATACATTCCAAGAGTACCCAAGAGCTGCAGAAGAAGCAAGCCGCGTGCTGGCCAAGACTATGTCATTTGACTTGGGTGTGTGCATGAAGGCATATCCTCTCATTTGGAGTCATCCATAAAATAACAAGAAACACATTGTGTTGATTGTCTCTTTCCATTTGATTTGTGCATACTCCAAGATTGGAAAGAAAATGGAAGGATCTGGACTTGAAGATATCCTCTTGAAAGCTGGGTTTATATCTTCTGGGTCTATGAAAGACGTCATAACAGGAAAGAACCGTGTCAGGAGTTTGTATTGTCACAAGACAATGGTGGAGTGCTTAGAAAGGCTCCTTTTTATGAGTTCCTGTCAATGACTGGAAAAGATGATGCACTTGTTGGTATAGCTGAGGAATCAAAGAATATCTTCCAAGAGCTAATTCGATCACCAACAAAGGAGAGGCTTGCTGAGGTTGTGGCTAATGCAGATCTGAAGGCGTTGATAGAGTCATATGAGAGCTTCAAAGCTGATGTTCGAAGAGGATCTCTTGGGAAGACGGCACAATTGTTGATGTCGTACATGTATGTTGATTGCGTTTGGATTGATCTTTCATTGATCAGGTCTGTGAAAGAAAATGACTGTCCATTGTACTTGCATTGACTGTTCCTTATGCCTGACCTGGTCACAATTACTCCTGATATATGACCTAACTTGATGTATTCTTGGTAAACATTGAAGATTCACATCCTGGTGCCATGACACTGCTCGAAAGAGGTGCAATAAGTGTTGCCAGGTCGCTCATTCCAGGGAACCGATGTGCTGTCGACAAGACAATTGAGGAGATAATCCTGAAGCATGGCAAATCTTGCGGTGGGGGTGGTAGTGATGTCGGTGTCTCTGGCATAATTGAGAACTACAGTGTATATCAGAGGTGGGCTCGAACATTATGCAGATATGACGTTTGATGCTCACCGTGGAAATAAACACAGAGATCAACAACCAACTCAGATGAGGAAAAGTGAGGGAAGTGTATTTATAAAAAGGCCATAGACGATGTAAAAAGCTTCCTCAATCATGTTGATGACAAGAATGCATTGTATGTTTTTTCTTCCGGTGCCCGCGTTCCAGCTTAGGTTGAGAAAGATGTCATGCATGCAATTACCACAGGGAAAGACCCGAAAGAGATGTTCATCAAAGAGAGATTAGAGAAAAAGGCATCGTTCTCTGACCCCATCAATAAACTGAAGCTCAAACCATGGCAGAGACAAAAAAAGAAATTCAAGCTTAAAACATCCCAACGAAAAGTAAAAGAGTACAAGCAACAAGGGGACATTGCTATCCAGCTGATGGTAAAGACACACAGTTCAGGCAGCCAACTTGATCTACGGGAATTCTTTGATCCCTGTTCTCAACTCAATTTGAACATTGGAACAACTTCTTTGCTAAGACAGATACAGTTAAGAGCCTACACTATCTCCGGAAGGATATAGAGAACTCGCAACCTCCAACCACTGGCAATTCCTTGGAAGTGGATGCTGTTTTCTACTACCTAAAAGAGATGCCTGCATACTTCCACGATATTTGCATCACATTTCACAATGGAGTGTTGTCCAAATGCGATGTCATCTTCAGCACAAACATGTACAAGCCAGATTCTGGGAAGTCAAGTGAACGGACATAGCATGGGTGTGCAGAGAAGATGCTGATTAAATGAGGCAAGAGCAAAAGACCATCTGACTGGAAGCAGTTCCTAACGAATGATGATAATAAGAAACAACTTATTCAAGTTCTTCTGGATGTCTGGAGTTAGCACGACATGGCTAAGAGGCTGTATGGGAAAAGATGATATTCATCAAAGAAGGAGAAGCCCATGCAACTGCTCACTTCTCAGAATGGGAGAGAGATACTGTGTTCTGAGTTTCCATCTCTCAACTCAACCCAAGGAGAAACAGATTCACGCATGATGCTTTACTGCCAATACGGTAAAGGAGCAAGGTTGTGATCATGTGCAGATCAAAAGCCCAATCAGCGATGTATTTTTTATATTGCTTCATTACGCTCATCTCACTTCAGACATTACATTACTCTTCCATACAGGGAGAGGCAACAAGCAGGGGCTTAAAGTTGTCACTAATTTTACCCAGCACTCCTTGGACTACATGCCCTCTCAGGCTGTGACTCCACAAGTGCCTTTAAAGGAAGCGGTAAAGACAAGCCAATTAAACTGTTGCAGTAACGCAACAAATTTGTCAAACCTCTGGCAGGACTTGGTGATTCGTGGACTGTACCAGAAGAGTTGCTATCCAACCTAGATTAAATTTACATTATACATAATGTCCTAGTTGTAATAAGCGGGGGGAGGGGGGGGGGGATGCGCATAGGAGTTGACTGATACTGAATTTTTTTGTGGGAAACATCAGATAACATATCAGTGAATAATATTACACCAAATTAGGGGGCTAGAAAACTTATTTCATGATAATAGCAGACAAAATACAACTTTAAGATGACTTTGCCAGGTTTTGAGACAGAAATTTGAATATTAAATATATGCAAATTTATGACGTCATTAATAATTGAAGACAATACAATTAATTAAAATAATTTTGTCTACCTGTTGTTGTATGATTTAAAAAGATTGTTTATTAATTTGATGGAGGTTAGACTTATATCTTCTGAGAAACGGGGTAAAGTGTAAGCACATAATTCACAAACCCTAAGAAAATGTACAATACACAGAAAACTGATATGTTTACATACAAAATAATGGGGAAAAAAACAATATCTACATGAGTTGACTGAATTCTTTTTGCAGGAAACATCAGATAACATATCAATGAATAATTTAACACCAAATTAGGGGGTTTGAAAACTTATTTCATGATAATAGGAGACAAAATACAACTTTCAGGTGATTTTGACAGGTTTTGAGACAGAAATTTGCATATCAAAATATATGCAAATTTATGACGTCATTAATAATTGAAGACAATAAAATAAAATAAAATAATTTTGTATACCTATTGTTGTATAGTTTACGAAGATTGTTTATAAATTTGGTGGAGATTAGAGTTATATCTGCTGAGAAACGGTAAAATGAAAGCACATAATTCACAAACCCTAAGAAAGTGTGCAAAACACGAAAAACTGACATTTTTACATATCTTCAAATAAGGAGCAAAAAAACAGTGTCCACATGAGGGTTTTTTCTTGGGAACATCTTTTTTCTGATATTATGGATCCCAATGAACAAAATGACACCCCAAAAGTAGGATCATAGGGGGGGGGGTGCACGGTAGCCCCCTCTGGCCCACGGACTATATGTTATGCTTTCAAATTTTTAAGATAAATGCAAATTTTTGTAATCTCAAATGCGATTTTACTGCTATTATTTTCATTGCGAATCGAAATGCAATGCAGCTTTCGAGCTGCTATTTATCGTTAAAAAATAATTCAATTCACTTCAATTCAACTTTCCATATTAGGGCTATGTACTCATAGGGGACCGAACTTTGGTTAAAAGACCGGTTTACTAACTTATTCAAATTTATGTATGTTTCTTTCCTAGGGACTAGTGAATAGTTATTCCATTGGCTTGGTATTAATGAATGAACTACAATGCTAGGAATCCAGTTTACATACAGTTCTTATTGCTATGTCGGGCAAGCTTTCGAAGGTTGTTCTTAACAACCTTCGTTTAAAAAGTATGCATACACTATAAATATTGTCTATTGAAAGAGATCATGGGTTTTGGGTAAGTTAGAAGCTTATCACTCTTCTGCTCAAATCCCTCACCCTACCCGCTTGTTCGCTACATCCATTGTCGGGTCCTTCCCATGGTAACCTGTTGACTTTAGGGATTTGTATCGACATTGACAGCAGATTATTAGAGATGCATGGAAATCAGTCGGGCAAAGTAAAATTGGTTTCTATTTTTTCGTTCGGGTTTTTTTTAATATGAGGAGGGGGCTCATTTTATTTGATATTAAATAATTTAATATACACTCCATTACCACTACCACTGATTTAAGTTTAATACAAATATTATCAGATTCTGTGAGAATTTATTTTCTATTAATGATTGCTAGAACTCAAGCTTATCTTTA
The DNA here is from genome assembly GCF_000002235.5 of Strongylocentrotus purpuratus. Classification (NCBI taxonomy): domain Eukaryota; kingdom Metazoa; phylum Echinodermata; class Echinoidea; order Camarodonta; family Strongylocentrotidae; genus Strongylocentrotus; species Strongylocentrotus purpuratus. Next base: position 9,577,487 of record NW_022145594.1, read on the forward strand.
AGACAAGGTGAAATTTCAATGCATTAATGATTTGTGTTAATCCTAGTGCCTAGATGTTCTATTAATCATTATCATTTTCATTATACAAAAATGAGGTGCCGGAGAAGGTACGTACACAAACTGATCGTTGATTGACCCACCGAACCTGACGTGCTGCCTTTGTTACGCAAACAGAAGAATAAGAAGAAAAAAAAGGAAAATGTGATTGTATATCAGACTTTGAAATCAAACTTTTAATGATAAGATAAATAGTGGTGAACGACTCCTCATTGGTGTGTTTTATTGACGAATTCAACATGACGTAAGATCAAACATCATGACCTTATCAGAAAATACTATATCAACATAATGACAGCACACTTTAAACTTTTCTACTCGGAGATTGTGGCACGCTTATATGATTGTTCAAAGGAGAATTAGGCAAACAGAAAAGTTAAGTGTCTTTGTGTTAGACTGCATGGTCTCAAAGGAAACGGCATCACCTGCCTGTTACAGGGGGAGGGGTGAAAATGGATTGTAAAAAGAACATGCATACATTTATATTGTAATTAATGGAAACATATACTTAAGAAATTAATCATTCGTAACAGGCAAGTGACTTGAGGCTTTTGGCAAAGACGTATGCACGGAAATCTAACCAATATCAAACCACTCTAAAGAAAGGAGTAGTCTGGTTAGAGATTGAACAAAATCGGACAGAAAATAAGAAAGTTATTTTTTTTTTAAAGATTGAAATCACTTTAGGGGAGAACAATGTGAACTGATAAGTGGGAGAAGTGGGACACTCCCATATCATTTCATCTATATATGTTCATAAAAACATCTCTTCAGCTATAATTCCACAATTTCGCATGTAGCTTTAAGTATCTCTTCCATTTTGACGACTATTCAAATGTCTTACCAATATACTATTTAGCATACAGTATAGAGGTCTGATAAAACCCAATCACCTCTCACTGCAGTTTTAGTTTGTATGCAATTAATTATTAAAACAGAGCTTTTAAACAGAGAGAATTACATATAGTACAAACAGGAGGCCAATATTGACTTTCTGATATCTAAATATTGAGTCAATTGGTCCAAAGTTTCAATAGATTTGACAGGTGCATTGTATTGACAATTTGAGGAAATAATCATTCCACTAGGCCTCTTATTCTGGAACAAAACCAGTTCAATAACACAGAACAAATCACCTGTCCAAATAATATTATTTTCAATCAAATCTAATTTTAATATTGACAAACATACAATTAAGTCTTCAGGAATGGACATCAAAATGTCAATTTAAAAAAAAATATCTAAACAAAAATGGGTGTTTACGACTAACGAGTCAATATCGATCTGTCATTCTGAAACAGAAAATATTTCTTTGTCTCGACGACACCTACTATCTGACTTCAAAGAACACACTGGGTAAGAATAAGAGGAATAATATTATAAAGAAGTTTTGTCTACAAGGTTGAACCATATGGCTATGTACATTGGCCCAAAACACAACTACATGTATATCAAGTATTTTAATGTCTTTTGTTACAGGCACGGACCCAGGGGAGGGGGGGGGGGAGCGGGCCTTGTCCCCCCCTGGTCCCCCAAAAAGACGGGCCATAAAAGAAAAAGTATATATTTAAAAAAAATTGCGGCCAGTAATTTACCTTTTTTTTTTTGCTTGGGGGGGGGGGGGGGGGGGGTGTTGACCGAAATTCAGCCGGCGCGATTTTCAAATTTCCGGGGGCAAAAAAGAAAAAAAACAGTGTTCACTACTTCTCTTTTCAGTAATCTTCCCCGCTATTTTTCCCTAATTTTTTTTTTCTGTATATGTTACTAACAAACTGCATTTGCCTCTTTCTTATTGTGTTGATGAGTGATGGTTTTATTCTTATCTCCATAATGATCTATAATCTATAATCTATTGCTCATTTCGTCCAGACGCTAAGATGATGTACCACCCACAAGAACAAGTATGTCACTCCACAAGTGGATGGCACATTATACATGAGCGGTTCTAGAAGTGGAATAGCTTCTTTTATTCTGGGTGGGGGAGATTTTGGGTGTGAGCACTCAAAGCATTTAATAAATTAATTCATTCACCTACCACTATCACCTTTCAAATATTTCAAATATTCATAACTTTCTTAATTGGGCAGATTAATTACAAACTACAAACTTTTGCCATATGGAGTGTCGTGACCGAGTGGTTCAAAGCGCCTGACTGGAGATGCGAAGGTCAAGGGTTCGAATCCTGACACGGCACTAATATCCGTGAGCAAGATATTACCCTGCACTTGCTACTTTTCACCCATACCAGGTGTTAAATGGGTACCCGGTAGGATGCGACCGTCATTTTTGGTCAAATAGTTTTTGAGCGTCAAGTAATGCCTGGCTGGAATGCTCCCCAGGGAGTGGAGATTGTGCACACAGTGTGTGCGGGCAAGCACTGAATCCAATGACCGGGGTAATAGTATCTGTAAAGCGCCTAGAGACATTGTATGAAGCGTTATATAAGCGGATTATTAATATTATTATTATTTGGTTTAACTTATTTTTCTGCTTTCATGCTAATGACCCTTATGAATTACCAGGATAGGATTCAGCAAGCAGATAAATAGCACTCGATCGAGTCGAAGCCCAAGGAACGCACAATGTTGTCGCTGCCTTGAGTACTGCGTATACACATGGCCTTGGGCATAATGAGATAAACACCAAACATATCAAAGCACCTGGATATATTATATATTGGGGATTAAGTAGGCATACATATTATCATGAAAGATAAATAGACATCCCGGTTGAATCCCGGGAATTGGGCCAGCATTATACCAAACGGTTAAGCTAATATCGAGCTCCGGGGTATGGGAATCATATTTTTGAGAGAAAATTGCTATGATTTATTCTGGATTGTGTATCCTGCAGTAGATTAGGTGTTAACATGAACCAGTGAAATACAAATAAATGCCCAAAAACTTACTGGGCATCATCTCAGTTCTGGGGAGAGGTGAACAAATTTGTGAGCGTGTGAAAAAACATCAGAGAAAAAAAAGTACCCTTAAAAAAACATGGCTCTTCAAATGCCTTCATATTCTAAATATGACATGTAACAGCTTAAAATGTGGGCCTCATTTGTATGCCACATGTTTCAGAGGAAAGTGCTTGTTACTTATACCAAGACTGGGCCAAATTTATTATCATTTTGATGATTCCAGAACCTTGCAGCATACACCAATACTTATATGCTACATGATCAACTTTTTCTGATCGATTCCACACCGTTTCTTTCACAATGCAAATCGCATGACAAAAACTCAACTTTATCTGATTTTTAAGCACACAGAGTCGGACCTTATATACTTATAATCCGCATCACCACCACTCATACATGTAACAAGGCCTCGTGGAACGTTTGGCAAAGTGGAGTATTAGGGACTTTTAGATTGAGTGGACGAGAACGGCCTGAACGTCCACTGATCGTGCGTGTCTATGACAAGCCGTTTTTTAACATCTATTCCTATTTCTTGAATTATCATTACTTTACAACAGAAAATAATTTCTTGATATCAAGAAATAGGAATAAATGTTAAAACGGCTTGCCATGGGCACGCATGATGATCAGTGGACGTTAACTAAATGCCGTTCTTGTCCACTTAAACTAATAGTCCCTATTAACGATCAGGTAGAGCATAGCTGGAGGAGCGTAAATTGGCGTCGGGTCCAGGGGGCTTTGCCTCGGCGGGGGCCAGGGGGCGGAGCCCACGGAAGCTCAGGGGTTTTAGGCATTACTATCATTATGGTCAGATAAGCATATTTAGATACCTTATTTGTGACATTGGTAGGTCTCTGATTGGTGTGGGGTCCAGGGGACTGAGCCCCCGGAAGCTCTGGGGTTTAGGTATTCTATTACGGTCAGATAAGCATCAAGAGTTTCATGGGGGCAGAGTTTTTGTGACACTGGCAAGTAATTTATTGGCTTGAGGTCCAGGGAGCGGAGGCCCCAGAAGCATTACATTACGGTTAGATGAGCATCCAGGGGCCAGCATTAGGGCCCTTGTTGAGGTCCAGGGGACAGAGCCCCCAGAAGCTTAGGGGATTTAGGCACTTAATCACAGTCAGATCAGCATCCAGGGGCCCTCCTTAGGGAGGGGAGGGGCTAAATTCAGTTTGTTAATGAGCATTGACCTAGACATGGGGAGCCAATTGAACGTTGCCCTTGTTATATATTTAGGGGTTTTGACTTCGTAGATTCTTTCTCCAACTGGCTCTGATGAGAGTGGGATCAAAACGTTCAGTGTGTCTTTCGGATGTGTTTCTTCACCGGCTGGTATAGTTTCAAGAAAACTGATTTAGGCTTAGCGTGGTAAAAAGTCAGATGAAAGGAATTGCCCGATTTCAAAATTCAGTACTGCTTTTAGAAGCCAATATCAAATTAATTTTCAGAGAACTAAACGTATGAGCATCCCTCGATGCTGTTATCGGCAATTAATTCAGGTAAATATGCATTTTTATTTTCAATTGTATACGGGCCCTCCTTAGGGAGGGGAGGGGCTAAATTCAGTTTGTTAATGAGCATTGACCTAGACATGGGGGGCCCTCCTTAGGGAGGGGAGGGGCTAAATTCAGTTTGTTAATGAGCATTGACCTAGACATGGGGAGCCAATTGAACGTTGCCTTTGTTATATATTTAGGGGTTTTGACTTCGTAGATTCTTTCTCCAACTGGCTCTGATGAGAGTGGGATCAAAACGTTCAGTGTGTCTTTCGGATGTGTTTTTTCACCGGCTGGTATAGTTTCAAGAAAACTGATTTAGGCTTAGCGTGGTAAAAAGTCAGATGAAAGGAATTGCCCGATTTCAAAATTCAGTACTGCTTTTAGAAGCCAATATCAAATTAATTTTCAGAGAACTAAACGTACTAAAAAATAATGCTGATAGGACTTTTTATTCCCTCGATGCTGTTATCGGCAATTAATTCAGGTAAATATGCATTTTTATTTTCAATTGTATACGGAGCCCTACAGAATTGTTTTTAATAAGTCGTTCCTACTACGTATAAATCATTTCCACCACGTACAAGGCGTTCCCACCACTTATATTATCTAACACGTGGTGGCATAGTATGTGCAGCAATAAAGCCCCAACTTAAAAAAGGTAGAGTTTATGTCTATTCACCCTTTAGTAGTCAAAGTGAGGTATGCTACCCTATATAATGATCTGTTGTTAAAAAGTACATGCATACAAGGCATATCATGATTAAAGCAGATGACCTTCATTTTGAGTTATATTGATGTAGGACCATTTTGGTTCATAAAGGAACTATAAAACATTTTTTTTTTTTTTTGTATAATGATGGTGTTAAATTTAATGACTATAATATGCCAAATATCTTATATATTTTGAAACACTTTGCACTTTGTTTTGATATTGGATCTTCTTGTCAAGATTTTCCCTAGTTGTCATTGAATTTTTTTTCTCTACATGTTTCTATAGAAGAGAACCCATGTTTGTTTTATTAACAAGGGAATTTTTGTTTACTGCATGTGTTGAGTTTGAATCATATTAGACCCAGGAATTCCACAAAGATGCACAGAACATTCATAATATAATGTTAAGACCTGGGGGTTGGGGGTGTACTCAGATTTGGTTTCGACGGGAATGTGCCGCTGAAGCCGCAAAACCCATCCCATTTTAAGGTTCATTTTGGCGGAAAAGGGTACCCATTTTTAAGACTTTTTATTAAGAAAATTTACCTTTTTGTGCACTTTAGCGACGAAATGGGCGAAACTATTTAGTGTAATTAGTAGAATGTCAAAATCATACCCCCTGTTTAGGAATCTTTTTTGCGAAAAGTCACCCATTAGAACGGAACACTCCCGTATACCCCCCCCCCCCCCCCCCCCCCCCCCCCCCCCCCCCCCCCCCCCCCCGGTGTTAGAGGATATTGGATTAAGTGGGTTCATGAAGTGACATGAAAGAACATTCAGGGTGGTGTGTTTTAATGATGTTGGATCCAAGGATATATCATGAAGATCCAAGAGAATGTTCCGCATGTCCCCTCCCGGGCTCCGTATAGGATGTTCCAAATTCTGAAAGAAAAATCAAATAATGCCCAGTTTTTGTAAACTTAAGCATTACAAATCCTTTTTTTAGGCCTCTGGATACCCATTCCTTCATGCCTGAAAGTGCCGAAACCCATGAGCTACCGGGGGCCAGGGGCTTCGCTCTAATGGACTCTTGATTGCAGTTGTCCCACATTGAAGCTTTGAAAACTTGGCAGGTCATGAAAACTACTCCCTAAGAACAATAACCCCGAGGAAAAATTACCCCCAGAAAATTAATCCTCAAGGACGACCATCCCCCGAGGACAATTCCCCTCGGAAAGTCACCCCCTAGGACAATACTCCCCCCCCCCCCCCCCCCCCCCCCCCCAACAAAAAAAAAAAAAAAAAAAAAAAGAATTTCCCCCTCCTGTTAATCCCTGATAATTAGTTGATTTTAATACAAGCATTTTTTTTCGATGGGTAGTTGTCCTTGAGGGGGGGGGGGGATTTAAACTTAAAGTCGGAAAATTACCCCCGAGGACGGTTGGGGTAATTGTCTTTTTGGGGGGGGGGGGGGTATTTGTCCTAGAACCACTTGGTCTACATGTTTAGAATGTCATGGCAACGAACAAAAACAAATTATTACATCTTGGTTAGTCGTGATATTAAAGATTTTAAATATCTTTCTTTTGAAGGAAGAAATATACCCCCAATTCTCTTTTAGAGCGTCAAATGATACTCACAATATGCTTCATCAACTTTTTATTCGATTTTATTAACATATTTATTTTTTGGAAATGTGTAAAGATATACAGGAAAATATCTTTAAAATAGCCAATATACATCAAAGGGTTCGTTGAGAAATTAGATATTTACTGACCGTTTTAATGAAACGTGATCGACTGGGATTCGCCCAAGTTTAGACGGAAGAAATATTTTACCAAGAGATAGTAAAAATGATCAAGGCCCATCCTTGAAAAATCTTCCTCTTCTTTATCGCCAAGTTTCCTCCGCTATTTCTTCCAAACAATTACTCAAAACATATATGTTCACGTTGTCATTTGGTTTCATTGAACTGAAAGTAGCTCCTTACCATATATGTTAAACTTAAAGTCAGCATTAAGATAATTATGTTGTAATTCATGGGTGTCGATCCGTAACTGATACCTATTCATCAGGGGGGGGGGGATGATCTATTCATTCATCCCCCCCTGATGAATAGGTATTACGTAAGGATCGACACCCATGTTGTAATTATTACTAGATGTTTTCTTAGGTTGCCTAAGCAAACACACTGTGATTTCAATCATTTTATTTGAAATTTGTTTGGTATCTTAGGCTAATTTTTTCTTTGTTCATTAAAGTATTATAGTTATATTCATAATTTTTATTTTATAAGCTCTTAGTTTAATGCTTTAGGTTCAATATGTTAATGTTGTTTATATATATTGTACCTTCTTGTGTAATCATATTATGCATTTGCATGTATAGCGCCATGTGCGTCATGGCTGACGGACCTGGTGTGTCTTGCTTTTTCTTATACATTCAGAAAACATGGCTCCTATTCAGGGGCCCCTGGCCCTCTGAGAATAGCTAATAAGGAGGGAGGGTGAGAGAGAGAGAGAGAGAGAAGGGGGGGGGGGCCCTCCGGCTTGGGTGGCCCCAACCCCCTAGATAATTCTTGGGGAAGAATATGTTTCTCGTAATTACCACTTATCTACATTTAATTCAAAAATATACATCGATTTCACTCTTACCCTTTGGCTTTGATTCGTCCTCATATCATAGTCATACCCAGAATCCAATGACGACTTCTTATTATCTCAAAACTTCAAATGGACAAAAATAATAACAAAACACTCCTGTGAAATCATGGATTGCACAAACCATGTAATAGATCATTGCTTTACCTTCTTGTATTGTTGTGGTTTTTATTTTTTTCTTGCTGACACTATCAGTGAGCAAATAATGTTTTAATGAAACAATTGATATTACCGTTGAATTATCTGAAATTTACTGTATGGGTGCTAATGTTTAAACTTATTCTAGCTCTACAGCCAGCCGGGTAAAAACACACATTGTTTATAAACCATTGAATTAGTGAGCAAATGGCAATCGATTAGCTTAGTATTCTATGAAGTTCAAAAGTCCATGGAATGTATAAAGTGAGAGGTTGAAAGGATACCTCTTTTGGCTGTTGAATGGATATGTCATCATGGATCAAAGGGGCAAACGTTTAGTGTAAAAGGTGCACACTTTAAAAAAGAAATTGAAATGACTTATCTAGAGAAGGGACATTGATATCGTTGAAATTATTGAAGTTATTATAGTTTAAAAGAGGCAGTCATCAAAGGTGAAAATGGGGCACTAATACAAATAGAAAAAGGAAATTCATGGGCACTTCTCAAAGTAAAAAGGGGGCCTATCAATTTTTTTTTATTATCAGAGGCATTATGTCTGAGGTAAAAGGGACACTTCTGAGAAGGGGGAAGGGACACTTTTTAGGAAAAAGGGGCACCTTTGGGATACTTGACGGGAGCACTGTGCCACAAGCCCTTGAGAAAGATAGAGAGAGAGAGAGAGAGAGGGAAAAGGGGAAAAGAAGGCAACTTGAAATATAGTTTAATAGCCCCACTCAATAGTTTCTTGCACATCTTTTAACATCAATGATGACTTTTCTCTCATCATTACACTCGTCTCCTTGAGTTTCATTAGATAAACATGTTAGCGCTTGATAGTGAACTGTTCTAAAGTTAACAATAACAACAGTCTCTTTTTTTATGTTACCAGTTTCCACCAGGCCACTTTATATAAGATCTGTTCAGATGGCTGGACCCAAGCTACTCAACGGATCAAATGGTAAAGAATAGTTTGCAAACATATTTTCTAGTTTCAAGTTCCTGCGGTCTTATCGAATAATTTGTTTGAACAACTCGACCAGAACAAATCCGCTCCAATATCGGGTACACCACATGCTCTTCAAAGCATGGACGCTTTTCCACTGACCTCTACGTCCGCTTACCACCTAGCGATGGTGTCAGAAGTTTTGATATGGGCGAGAATTTTATTTTAAATTATCGAGTTGCTCAAGATTCACATCAAATTATCATATAATAGTACCACATTAAGCCGTTTTTGAAGTATTGTTACATATGATATTTATTGGTATTGGTTACTTCACAAATGTGTCAAATTTGGTGATTAAATTTGGTGATTTTAGACAAAAGTGCGCAATTTTCAGCGATTCCGGCCTACTATACATTTACATATAATATGTACCTACATACATTCCTACAAATCACCGATTCTAATTGAAATATGTCTTGGATTGGTTAGTTATATATCTTGTCACGGTAGTACGTGTATGAGTTACACTTGTCGATAAGTATAGACAACAGTAAACAAAATACTATCCATACATCATCCATGACACGAAACCGACCGCTTTTTATTTATTATTTTTTTTAACGTTAGCGTTGTTTTCCTTCAAATTAACAGTTACTTGTAAATGTACTCTCTGGTTTCTTTTAATATAGCAGCAGACGCTCCCAGTGTCGGAACAAAGCTAACTGCTTCTCTTATCAACGGCTCTACAGCCATCTTGCCCTGTCATTACACACAAAGCGTATACGGGATCTACTGGACTAAACAAAATGGCCACAGCGAACCTGGAGGAGATACTCTCGTGCATCTGGACACATACTTTCACGTCGGCAGTAGGTGTGGCCGTGGGGTTGAGGAGGGACGCTTTAACATCAGTGATGACTTGTCTCTCATCATCAATCCCGTCAAGATGCACGATGGTGGTCGGTATTCCTGTAAAGTTTCTGATATCACTTCGGGCATGACTTACTCAAATGACACTGATGTGACGGTATATGGTGAGATTTTATCATTATTTTTTACTAAAAGGAGGAAAATCGAGTTTAATCTGCCTCGGAGGTATAGACCGGTAGTGGTAAAATTGTGATTTAAAGGTTTTGGGTGCAACATTTCCATTCAATATTGTTAAACAGAGGTTTAGATGGCAATACTCTAACCTAAATTCGCAAAAAAGCAGAAATATATGCCCGAATATGTTCAATGTTGAAGTGCATTCACGATATCTATCCAGGCCAGATCGATATGATAATTACCAAATATATCAATTAGTAGGCGGTTTCCTGGCAAAATTTGTATCATCATGTATTAGTCAAAACATATTCTTTCACATGATTGGTAATAAGAGCTTCCATTTCATTTTTTGAGAATGGGGCCCTTCCAAAATTGCATGGTCTATACCTTTAAACTTAATGATGGAACCCTGCCCCCCCCAGACACGCACACACACACACACACACGCACATGCACCCACACAGACACACCCGCAAACAAACACACACACACACACTCTGGCACGTGGAAGAGCAAGTTTCCTTCCTGTAAGAATTCATTTCACAATATATGTCTTAATTGCCCTTTTGAAAAGTGTGACGCCTGACAAGCTGCCTTCCCTATGCTCTCCTTGACTTTCATTGTTCTTACACGTTAGGCTTGATGGTAAACTTAGCTACTTCATGCAGAACTCACTAAAAGAAATTGGTGAGACTGACATTATCCATCACCACATCAACACCTCCACAGATACCCCGATACGACGACAGAGGGCTTCCCGAACTTCACCAGCGATGAGAGTGGAACTAAAGAAGCAGGTAAATGGTCTCCTGCAAAGAGGCATCATTGAGGAGTGCTACAGCCCATGGGCAAGTCCAATCGTCATGGTGAAGAAGAAAGACAACACATACCGATTTTGCTTGGATTAAAGAAAACTCAACGCAGTAGAGATCGAGACATAAAAACAATTATAACAAGGTCAGCCTAGTATTTAAATCGGTCCTTTCTCTGTTCCTCTTCGCTCCCCATTCCCTCTCACTCTCTCTCTGCTTTTTTTTTCTCGTCTGCAGTTTATGCCAAAAAGAAATACGTCACCATAAAGCCATGCGAACACTTAACCAATCTGAACCAATCTGAAGATTTGCGGGAAACACCATGTGCATACGATGTCCCCGACAACCAAACCAGATTTCAACTCAACTGTTCAGTGTCTGGAGCAATGCCGAAGGTTTCACTCACCTGGATGACGAATGGAACCAATGTCGGGATGCACTACGATCTGACGTCGATGTCCGAGGATCGTGGAGATGGGACGTTTGATCAGACGTTGGTGATAACTGGATCCGTCAATGAGACAAGAATTGGCACAGTCCTTACTTGTATGGCTAAAGGATTGTCTGTGGGCGGACTTGCAAACAGTTCTGTCATATTTGTTAAGACTGAACCCCAGAATATCCAACCAGATACTCAAGGTGAGTATGTACGAAAATCCGTTATTCGATAGGTTTATGCGTGTTGAAGACTAGGCGTTGTTTCGATTAATTACGTTATGTATGTGAATGCAAATGGTACATCTATATTACTAATACGCAAAATCGCCGCGGGGGGTCCAAAACGGTTCCTCAAAAACGTTTTTTCCCGACCCCGCCCGCCTCCGCCGTGGCGCGGGAACGGCGACACAATTCCACGAGGCCTGTCTCCCGTAACCCGCGTGCCACCTCGACCCCGCGTTCTACGTCCATGTCGTTAAACGCGGTTTCGGGGTCCCGGGGAGGACGGGCGGCCGAGAGCACGGCGGGCGTCGTGGATTGCAAAGAGGCAACGAACCCGCGAGAGCAAGTTGGCAAGGCGTGCTCCCGCCCTCTGTCTAATTATCAAAGAGAGACAAAGAGACACACGATGGACGAAAATCCACTCGCGTCAACGGGTGTAGCAAATCTAATTGCAACGGGTGTGGCGTTCCTCGAGTAAGGGATCTTACAATAGGATATTCTTTGTAGACCAGGCGCTCATAGTGTATGTGTATTACACGCTCTCAGGTCACTCACATGCACACAGTCGATTCGAGTCGAGGCGATTGCTACAACTGGCACAAACCATGGACCTATTTTCACGTAAAATCTTTACTCTGAAAATAATTATACAAATTCTGTGATCTATGCCAACGTAATCATAGTCCAAGCTTCTGTTTTATTGGTCTTTTCATGAAAACTACATCGAAATCACAACAAGAATAGCGCAAATAGATCTGTGATAGTACGCCTTGAGTCCACACGTACCATGGTTAGTAACTCCACGCACGTACACACGTGTGGTGTATTGCCACTGCACTGCAGCTGAGCGCTGCTGTCGATCGCCGGTGCTGTCGGAGCTGAGTGTGTGAGCATGGAGTAGCGGTGACCGGAGTAGCTAGGCCTGTACACATGGTACATGGTGTGAGGAGAGTAAACAACACTCTGAAATTGCTATTATTGTCCCGATTTCAATATAGTTTCGTGAATAGAGGTATGAAACCTGAGCTTAGATTACTGAATTTCGATAATCATTTTTCAAAGTAACGTTTTCACAAGAAAATCGGACGGTTGTCATGGTCGTTTAAAATCAATGCATTAAAACGTTTTTCAAAGTATGGGGGGGGGGGGGGTCAGGTAGCTCAAAGCGAGTTGAGTGCAGGCGTGGTGTCCACGGGTTCAAAGGGCTGAACCGAACCCCCGAAGGCTCGGGGGTTTTAGGCATTTTATTACGGTCAGATGAGCATATTTTTAATAACTTATTTGTGACACTGGCAGGTCGATCACTAATTGGCGTGAGGTCCATAGTAGAGTTGCGTACCAACTACGCTGAGAGTACGCTGGCCTACGTTACCTGAGGGACGCAAAGGGGTACGCAAGATGGACGCAAACAATTTAATATGTTTTAAACAATTCACGTACTTTCGGCGTAGAAACTTGACGCAAAGAGTACGCCTTTTTTACGTAACACTACGCTACCAAACTAAACAAATTATCCTTAAATGAATTAATGAAAAATTAGCCCAAGAAAAAAAAGCCCCCGAAAGTTGAAAAAGTAACCCCCGAAAATTTCCCAAAAATTTGTTATAGATCGAGCCCCCGAAAAGAAAAAAATTGTTCACTGGATTCTACGCTCACAGTCACACGCACAGTCAAGTCAATTTGTGCAATGCATGCAGCTGGCTGCTACATATTAGCACAAACCGTCCGATTTTTCGCGTAAAATCTTTACTTTAAAATTTATTATACAAATTTTGTGAACAATGCCAACAAAATCATAATCCAAGCTTCTGCTTTTTTACTTTTTCATGAAAACTACATTAAAATCACAACAATAATAATGCGAATAAATCGTACTTATCGAGATCCTACCTGACATAGTTTTTGTTACGGTGCGCCATTCATGGTCAAACAGCATAGACCCTATATTATAAAAATTGTCTGCATTAAAATAATCTAATTTTATTTTCGATAGCACATAGGCCTCTATTTATTTAACCCCCCCACCCCCGGCCCTCCCCTAGAATCCACGGGTCCTGCTAGTGTACTACTAATGCACACCTACGATTGCAATTCTAATTCTAAATTCACTTTTTGGTCGATGCCACCATCAGTCGGCGTGTCAATAAGTGAGCATGTCGCTAACGTAGTACTGAAGCAGAACTGCGTCGTCATACTCACGCCTCATTGTAAACGTTGTTGTCGTTGTCGTTGTTGTATACGTACCATATGGTTTTTGTTTCTTCTATTTTGACCAACATATTGGTGATAATTTGCCGGGAGAGAGGTGGGACAAATGTACATGTATACATTGGTGCTGTTGCCAATCAATGTGTGCCCTTTCTACTCTTTACTTCAATCACTTCTATTTTTATCATTCAATGTATCTTCCCTCATGAAATATGAAAAAGGACAATACTTTACATTTTTGCCGATAATAATACCCCATTTATTTTGGTAAAAGGTGGATATAGAAACAATTTTACCTTGAAGTCAAAGAGTTCCGCTATTGCAGTCTATAACAAGGAAAAAAGGAGTCAACATCCCACAACATTATTTTCAACAGATACGACGCAAAAGCCACATGTAGCAGCTATAGTCGTACCCATAATCGTGTGCCTAGTGCTGCTAGCAGCTGCCGTTGGAATCGTCTGGAACAGAAGGAGTAAACAAGGTACATGTTAAGAGTTAAACAATGTTTTTAGAGAGACACCAGATATTTCTAAAGAATGATTCTACAAAATGTGAATGAAGTGTGAGTAAAAACAAATCTTTAATGATGTTGTTTTTGGAAGGAAGCAAATGTAGAAACAAATCTCAAAATACATTTACGCTAGGATTTTCGATTTCACAATATTGTTCTATTAAATTAATTTCATCATCATCCCTTGAACCCCCTCTATAGCGGGTTTCCTCGGTACCGCTCCCATCTCGTGTTGTCTGCAGCCAGTTCCAAATCAATTGTCAATATACTGTCTTCAATTCAATTTCAATTCAAGTTTATTTCCACAATCTGATAAGAATACAAAACAAACAAAAGACACACAAGAATACACCATAAATATAACATAACAGATAATGGTGGGATCGACAATAGGCCTACATGCCTGTCTATGGTCAATCCCTTAAGTATATACATGTATATCCATCTTCCTTAATGCAATCTACCCAACTCTTTCTGTGTCTTAATTCCTTTCTATCTCCTTCGTTTTCTCTTTCTTTCTTCTGCTCATCTACTAAGTTCATCTTCATCTTAAACTTATTTAAACTTCGAACTTTATTATATATCAATAGATAATGCTAAATCTAAGGACGAAAGGGGTTGGTATTATTTCAATCCATAATCCAGTTTTATTAAATCTTATTAACCAACTTATAAATCGTCATTCGATCCGAAATAGCCGTTTAAAATGGGTGTAAATAGCTTTTGATAGACCACCTACTTACCTTACAGCCACATCCTCACTATCTCTGGCCTTCTATAAGAACCATATATTTTAGTCACGTACATGATATAAAAATTGCACCGCAATAGAATGTAATTTTTTCGTTGACAGAAACAGCTTCAAATGCACAGCCGACCGGATCATCAGAACCGCTATCCAACGAGATCGCTATCCAATGAGAAAGACAGCCCCCCCCCAAAAAAAATAAATAAATAAAGACCTCTCCGACATTGTCAGTCACCAGTGCCTTCCATCAATTTTTAAGGTCTACTAATGGGAAGATCATCGTGTCAATCAAAATCGACAAAGGACCGATTAAAAAAATTATACACTCTAAGGAATACCTCGTAGTCATGGAATAATTCAAATTGAATAAACTTGACTTATTTAGTTTGTATCACTATATCATCTTATTTGCTTCTTCTTTGCCTTTGGATCTGCGTATGATGAACCTAATGCATTTTTATAGTATATTTATTTGATACCACCATATTCACGTTTGAAGAATATATTGATGATTTATACCCAGATGATAATTTGTATTCATTTGACAGTCCTACTAGATATTGGTTACATGAGGAATTCAATAATGATCTGAAACTCTACAAAAGTCTTTAGGATAAGTTTAGTATGCTCCATATTAACTCTAGAACTTTGTATAAAAACTTTGATGCTATTGTTCTATTTATTACTCAGCTTGATTTTTGAGTTCTCCTTTTTAGGTTTCAGCGAAACTTGATTAAACGATAATACCCCGTAATTATTACATTTAGACAAATACTCTTTTTATCACAGAGATAGACAGGATAGAGGTGGAGGTGTTGCAAAATAAGACCAGTAGATCTACCAATAGGAACAATAGGACCAATATAAACCAATAAGACTAATTGAACCCAATGGGACCAATAGAAACCAATAGAAACCTTCATTTATGTTAGCCTGCCTTTTCGATTAGCATGCTAAAATTAACCTGCAATACGTATCTCATGAATATTCATTATTACTTTACACGTCTCACAGAAAAATACATTTATCATGATTAATTGTTAAGCAAATTATGACAATTAATGCACATATCAATTTTGTGATTGTATTGTTCTTTGGAAATTATTGACCAATAGATTATTTGTCTGATCACACTTACATTCACGTTTTAGCAATAGATATATTGATTATACAATTACTAACCAATTAGAAATAGCATGTATGTTTTCTTTATATAGGTGTATGAGCCTGTACTTTTACAAAAGTCAATCTTGTATTAACTTCAAATGATCTTTGTGATGGAGTTAGTCTAAATGCAATCGAGATTAGAATATTCCTATTGGTGGACACTTGCAAATATTGATTATGATGTATCAATTTATCCCTCGTTCCTCTACCGAGTCGATATACCAATAGAAGTCTTGTACTGATAGTGATGGCAATCGAATATTTTCATTTTTGTTAGCCTGCATTTTAGATTAGCGTGCTAAAATTAACCTGCATAACTTACATATTTCAGCGTTTTTGCAGGCTAACAAAGCAGGTTAATTTGCATACTAAAAAAGCAGGGCAATTTTGCAGGCTAATTGAGCAGGTTAAAATGATTTTGCAGGCTAAAATAAGCCTGCTTCTAAAATGTACAGGCTAAATTAAGCCTGCCTAATTTGCATATTTCGGCGTTTTTGCAGGTCAGTGCTTGCTAAGGAATTAGCCTGCTTTTTAGCAGCTATGCAGGCTTGATGCAGGCTAGAAGCAGGCTAGAAGCAGGCCTGCCTTTTCGGTAAGGGTAATGAATAGTTTTGTCGTTCTTGTTGTCCATATTGTTCATATTTTATGTATAGGCCAAACTCTTGAGAATTTTGTTCGTGTAGGACTTGAATACAATACAAATTTGTCCCCAGTTCCGTATTCTGTGATGTACTTTATTGAAATTACAATGGAAAATACACGTTTTAAATAAATGAGTGTGTGGGTGCTGGTGTATGTGTATGTGTGATTGTGTATTAATTCAATAACAATTGATACATTTCACATAGCATTGTGAGACCGACAGCAAAGCAGTAAATTGATATGGGAGGAGGGGTAACAGTTTAGAATTTCAACAGCCCATTCAGCATAGTTGGGTGTTATCACACCCCTAC
This sequence comes from Strongylocentrotus purpuratus, assembly GCF_000002235.5. Taxonomy (NCBI): domain Eukaryota; kingdom Metazoa; phylum Echinodermata; class Echinoidea; order Camarodonta; family Strongylocentrotidae; genus Strongylocentrotus; species Strongylocentrotus purpuratus. Next base: position 9,594,470 of record NW_022145594.1, read on the forward strand.
ACACACGCACATTCTGAATCATCTGATAGCCCCCTCCCAAAAGAAAGATCAAACAAAATTAACATTGTTCGCAAAAATATTTAATCATATATTTCATACATTATAGGCAGAATAATAATTCCCTGAAGAAAAAACAGATTCAAAATCACAAGGAAAAGAAGACTAAACAAAACAGTAACCAATGTAGCATCTTTTGGGACAAAGTAGATTTTAATGGATGGACTTCTTTTCTTTACAATACAAAATTCCATCTCTTTCGATTGATACTGGACATAAACATTGAATGTACAAAAACAAGAAATACATTTTTGAATAACAACTAGATGAGTTACGATTAAAAGCAAACTCCTAAAATCTAACCGATTAATACTGTACAAGTAAATGATAAATTTATATTAATATTTACATAGCCTTACTAGAGAATACAAAATGTATTATACATGACAATACAGTTCATATAAATGTGAGAGGCATTGTAAAACCATATTAGAAAATAATACACATTTTAAACATTTTATTTTAAACCGAAAATAATTAACATGTATCAATAGAGGCAGTCTTTTCGATTATTTTGGTACTTTTTTGCTTGGGTAACTCTTAACAGTTGACTACAAAGAGGTCAAGTTAAGAGAGAGGTGAAGCAAGCACTTGTGGCACGATAAGTTTCAGTGGATATCGGACTTGCTTACACAACATCGTTACGTTGTATTTTGTAGGTTATTCATAATTGGATATTCGAAATATATCTACAGTTTTTAAAGTTTAAAACAACTCTAGATAAAAGTACGTTGCAATTGTGTGTAATGGCCTGGTAATGCCTATTAATGTGCCAGGGATAAATGGGTGAGCAAAACTGTTATGATTTTTGGTTAATGATGAGGATCACGGAGGCTGCTCTACCCTCCATCAGAATGATGCAGCCCCTTGTTGGTTCTCACATCATATAACAGTGATATAATGGTGATGACTACCAGAAATTTAGGGGCAGTTCATATCATCTGTTATTAATAATTCTTACATTAGCTCTATAGTTCTAATTGTCCTGGGGCTAATTTTCCTGGGAGGTGAATGTCAGGCAATCAAATGTAACGATTTCAGTAGCTTATAGCAGCTATTGCAAATCGTTATTAATATCAAGTTTTATGAATGAACAGGGCCGTGGTTCACTTTAATTTTGATAAGGGAGGAAACCAATTATACATTTTTGGTTGAAACAACATTTATTACTAATGCCCTTTTTCATCTGAAAATCATTGAGGGAGGACTGAGTAGGCACGATAATGGAATGACAAAATGCATGATCTTTTTGTTATGGTTATGACATACGAAATAGGAACATAATTATCCAAAGCTTTCGTCTATAATTCATTCTCACTCCTTGTTTACTTCTTGATCAAATACACATCAAATATCCTTTCTCTCAAACGTCAAATACCCCTGATTGTATGATTATTATCCATTGGTATATCCAGGAGAAAAAATATAGGATATCAGGTTGATAGGTTATAGTGCTAGCAGTACATCCAAAGCCTTAGGCCGAATGCAAGAAATTACCCATTGACTTTGGACTTTACAAGTATAGGTTATCTCATCATTTTACTCGTAAGACTATGTATGTGTTGTCATCAGTGTAAACATTATACGTATTTCACGTTATTGTTTTCTGCATATATAGAAACAAGGCTAATTATTAGCAATGGCGTAGCGTGGGCTCAGTCTGGGGGGGGGGCACCTAACTACTAGATGAGCGTCTTATAACCCTTTTATTTTTGTCGCGGCACCCTTTTAGAGTTAAAAAAATTAACCTCACCCTAATCCAAAATTGATCAAAGAGTATTTGTTTTCCATCCTTCGTACACATCACATTTGTATTCTGTTTTACATAAGCAACCTTTCCCAATAACTTCTAGAAAGTCTGTCAAAGTGCAATGACATAACCAGTAGGCCTTATTAACATTCTATTTAAAGATTACAAATCTGATGCACTGATGTCTAGAAGATAACGTCCTCATTTTATGAAATTAATTATTCTCTATGGCTGACAGCATAGTTTGAAATTTGTGCAGGTAACATTTGCAGGTAATATTTTATTCTTGAACGCTTTCGTTAAATTTTATTGAGGCCCTTTTCGTGTGATCTGAAACAAATAAATTATAGGCCTGTCGAATTTGAATTATATCTAAGGATTTAATTTACTATCCATGTAGTCATTTGAAACATCAGTAAATTTAGCTTTTTTTATCAACAATTACCTACACAGTATAATCTGACACTAACTTGTCTATATCTAAGAGAGAGAAAGATAGAGAGAGAGAGTGGGAGAGGAAGAGCGACAGAAAGAGAGAGAGAAAGAGATATATATATAATAGATAGAGAAAGAGAGTGGAAAAGTAAGAGAGAGAGGGGGATAGAGAGAGAGAGGAAGAAAGGGAGAGACAGAGAGAGTGCCATCCATTTACCTTTTTTCCAGTTTACTAATAACATCATGATCTCTCCGAAATGTTTGGCAGCTTTCCTTCCCTTCACCAGTCCCACCAAAGTTTCTGACGATGCAGTGTGGACCTCTCCTCAGGAAACGTTCTGGATAGGACAAACGGATGCATCGCTGAATTGCTCGTTTCAAGGGACTCCGATCGCTGTTTACTGGTTGAAAGGTAAATCAAATATACCAAAAGAAATTTGAATAGTCATGTATTCCCCATACGAGTAAACTGATGAATAAGAATAATGTGTTATTTCAACAAAATTAATAATTTTACCAAAAATTCAAGCAGGATGTACATGACCATTTTGAATAAAATAAAAACTGCACAAGTGGCACTTGGTGTTTTGATGCTGTGTTAATTATTCTATATATTGAACTTAATAAAGGGGAATTCAACCTTGTTAACAAAATACAAAACAAAAAAAGAAGCAGAAATACAGAAAAGCATACTGGGGAAAGTTTGAATAAAATCAGATAATAAGAAGAAAGTTACAAATTTGGGAAAGTGGCAATCACTATATGGGCTCTACAAATTGGCTGAATCGGCAATTTATCTTTGATATAGTGTCGGACAACTTTCACATTTGATCCAACACACAAAATGACAAATATTTTAAATTTTGAAAATTGTATGACTCGGGGTAGTATGTAATAATATGCACTCCATAATACATTTTGAGTAGTGCCCGAAGGGTGAAGGCACTTGGTAGAAAAACAGTTAATAGTTATCATTTTGAACACAACAAACGGAAGAGTTATCTATCACTAAGTCACAATCCACTGACAAAATTGCCAATTTCAGATTCACACAGCTGCAGTGATCTCATTTTTCAGGCATTCATAACTTTCTCATTATTGGTCCGGTTTGTTTCAAACATTCTGTTTATCTTATTATTATGCTTTTATACAAATGAACTTATTACAAGGGATGGATTACCCTTTAAGATACTAAAATCACTGTTAATAACAATTGCAGACCCATGTAGGTACAAATGGTGTCATGTTTATCCTCACCATCGACAATATTTCCATTTTCGTTTATTTCATGACGATGGCAATAATTTTGCCCTCATAATTAAAGAAGCAATCTTCTCATTCGATTTAAAAGGTAACTTCAGGTTGTGTTTGGTCACGTTCGTGCGTGACTAACTTTTTAAACCATGTTCAATGTTTCACTCAAATCGTGCACAAATGGATTTTGATATGCCTTTTCAAACCAATGTTGCTCAGTGAAGCATGTATGGATTAATCAATATATCATGTGAAAGCATATTACTTCTACTTTATGGAAAAAAAAGAATCATATTTACACCCCTCATAGTTTGATCACAATACTCATTTTGTTTTCGGGTTTTATCTCACAAATGTTCCCTTCAAGGTGAAACGTTACAAACGGCAATGCCCCTTATCACATGGTACAAAGGAAAGTCAACCAAGCAGCAGGGTGAAGGTCTTGAGTTTGGTCCAAACTTCTCTTTGTTGTTCAATCACCCAAACACATCGGATACAGGACGCTACTCCTGTCGGGTGTCCAATCAGCAAGGTATACTCAACTCGAACCACACAGATCTCAGAGTTTTAGGTGAGTTAATTTGTTTGTAATACATGTTTTATTGATCCGTTTCATTTTAAATTTAACATCACATAGTATCAACATGAAGTATGATGGATCATGTGATAATTTGTTATAAATGTCGTGAAATGTACACATATATAACGTACATTAAAACAATAATCAAAGGATTACAGTTTAGTTGTCGATTGCTGGTGTTGAGAGATTACAAAAGCTTACAAGAGACAACCAAAGTAAACATAGCTCATCAAAAACCTGGTCAAATAAAATAACAAATTATTACGCAACCTTTCATTCCTACTGACCCTCTATTATATCAGGCTACAGTTTAAATTTAAATTTTAATGTCTTTTTAAAGTCAAAATTGGTATAGGAAGGTTGAATTGTTCGTCCCACTACTATTACTTTTCTGAAATTCTCACAATACACTATAAAATGTTTTGATTTCATTGTTGGCAATCTGATATCATAACCTGTTCGGATGATGATTTTGTTTCTCTTCAATTTTGTTACTTTGGACGGAATTTGGGGGGTAACGCATGGTATCTATACTACAACTATTGCTAAAAAATAATAAGGAAAAAGATAGGGTGGATGCCAAGCGACTTTTTGGGGGGAACTATTGTAACAATACACCAAACTTTCGAATCATAGATTTTATTATAATATATGTTTATATGTTGATAGTTTTTGCTATGGCATAAACCCCATTTGAGTATCTGAGGAATGCACAAAGGCGACATTACAGTATGAATAAATGCTCCATTAGCTTTTCCAATGTTTTGATATCACTCTTGCGTAATTTATTTGTTTGTTTGTTTCTTGTTAACATTCAACAGATCCAAAACAGAACATTATGTATACCATTCCAGAAATAATAGGCTGGAAAGGAAAGAGCGTCATTTTGCCTTGTGACTTTCAGGGTACACCTTCTCTTGTTTCATGGACTAGAGAACGTAGCGATGAATGGAATACAAGCGTCCAAACTGTTGCAGAATTCAAGGATGATGTCTCATGTAAGACTGAATGGATCCAATACGCATGCAGTCGAGGATACGGCCTGATTATTACAAATCTCAAACTCTCAGAGGAAGCGAATTTCACCTGCACGGTTGTAAAGACAGATGGAGCTTTCCTCAAAAATACTACGTCTCTCTCCGTTTATGGTAAGGTTAGAGGCTATTAGGCTTTGGTTTATTACCTCGTGTAGTTGAAACCGTTGATTCGAAGTGTTGGGGGATCCATAATTTTCAAAATGATAATGCATACATCATAGCCGAAATAATGTAATTTGGTATTTATTATTTTCTTCTTTGCAAAAACAATGTCAGTTTATAACAGATCTCGACATTAGGCACTACTAATTGTTATTTCCTAAAATTCTCATATAAAAGTCTTTAACCCTTACTGTACTGGGGGGGGGGGGGGGGCTGGGAGGCCCCCCCCTCGACATTTTCGGAGATTGCGCAACGACCACTTGGAATTTTAAATTGTCGTTTCATGACTTTTTTCCCTCAAGTCTTACGCACATTTTGATACCATTTTTGTCGAAATCGGATATACCTGTAAGGTATAACAATTAGTATGCGCATGTCATCAAAAATATACTATAATTGCATATATTCATGTACAATCAGAAATGTGAACACTATGAATTGATATCAAATTGCTTTTTTCTCAAAGTAACTTGATGTATTCCAGAACAAAAGAATATATTAGAAATAAAACAATAGATATAATAAATAAAATCAATAAAATACAAAAGAAAATAAATAGTTTGAAAATCGCATCAAATTTGCATAAATTATCATTATTAATTACATCAAAATAACTATTTTGTGTTAGAAAAGAAGTTTCATATGAATAATGGGTTTCAATTAACATTCAAAAAGTGGAGTCTGGCAATTTTTGTAATGATTCTAGTTCCCTGTTTATTTCTAGATTTGATATTCATGAATGCGTATTCATAATTTATGCAAATTAACCTATGCATTTTCAAATATCATAAAATTAATGTAACCTCATGAATTTGAGATGAAGGAAACATTTATTCAATACATTGTCAACATTCTTCACAAGTCTACAGACAAACATGAAGAGTCTTTTGTAAAATGCATAAAATTAGCATTTTGCATAATTAATTAGGCTATAACGCCAAAAATTTGCATATTAGGAAAAAACTAATTATACCATCTTGTTCCTTATGTAAATACCTACAAACATGCAAATTTTCGCGTTCATCGGACTTTTGACGGCCGAGATCATGGGGGGGGGGGGGAGGGGGGGTCACAAGGTGCTCAAAATAGCCCAGTACAGTATACTAAGGGTTAAGGAAAACACAGAACATCGTTTACACAATCCCAGATAAAATAGACTCATGGAAGGAGTGCCAATTTGTGTTTCCAATCGCTGTTCTTCGCATAATATACAGGTCACTGCCGCTTTCCCGCTATACTGAATAAGAAAAAGGATTACAATCTTTCTAAAGCCTCTTCTCACCTTGCTCAAGATATTCTGCATGGATAATTTATAACCCAAGAGTTGACTGACTAGACTAATATGATAAGATAAGCCACTTTCAGTATGTGAATGAAAGAATTCGTAACGAGGCACTTCACCAAGATGCATGGATTTTTATAATTTTACGAAAATTCTTCATAATTGAAACTTTCTCTGTCATTTCACTGACAACAATTTGTCATTCAAGCTAAGGCAGATCATCCTTACCCTCACGTGGACCAGTGCGAAGGCGAAGAAGAAGATTCCTCCAACCGAGACTCAACTTGCATCATCCGAGTCACCCACACCAAGACATCCTAGAACTGGACTGCATCGTAGAGGGTGCCCGTCCACCAGTCTTACTCACCTGGGGTTACGCGGATGCCCCCTGGAGTTTAATGGACACCACATCCTCTGAAGAGACGGAACTAGAAGATGGAACATATCTACAGATCATAACTTTGAGACTTGACATTAGAGACCTGGAATCGGAACCGTTGATCTGCATGGCCCACGGTCTCGTCGTTTCAGGAGCAGCAAATCATACTGTGGTAATTAAAATACAACATGAAAAAGGTCTATAATTAAAAAAAAAATGTTCCTTCTCATATCATCTTGTGAAATTAAAGCTCCTGGTGCTAGGTGCTTTCGTGAATTGGGTATTACTGGCTTAGTGCATATTCAAAATACACATTTAAAAATTGTGGACACCTACTACGAGATAGCATATTTACAGAATAGATTGTTTTATCTTAAAATATAAATAAAACCTGTCAAATTACACCCATGTTAGGGTATTTCTGAAAACTGGTCGATTTTTTTGTCTTTGATCAAAAAGTTAATACATCATACTATAAAGAATTATTGCGATACTACAGTATAATCGAATTACAGATTGTCAGTACATCCGTTAATCCTCTGTAACAAATATGATTGAAAGGATATCACAAAGAAGGAGAGGAAGAAGTACCAACAAAAAGGAGAAAAAAAGAAGACAATGAATGTACAAACAAAAAACGATGTAGAAGAGTAGAAAATACATGTTGTCAAATTATGTTTGTTTGCCAGTCGAATCAATACTGATTACTGAATCTACAACATATAATAATTCCTCGAAAAATTAGTATCTTTTTTTAAATGAAAAATCCTACTTTATCTGTAAACTGTATTGATGGCTTAATTTGTTTTTTCAGGTCCTTCAACAGTGGGAATCGTCGTAGGTGTAATTTGTGCACTGGCACTCACTGCTTCCATTGTTGCTTTTATTGTCTGGAGAAAGCGTATCAGCGGGTCGAGAGACACACCAGGTAAATTTTCATTTACTGGTTTTATTTTAAAGATCTTAGGTTGCAAAGATTATGAGTCCCTACAGGATTGACTGGATGGATATTGGAAAAGATGCCTTCCTTCTCAAGGTGTAATATAATTATACGAACTGTGTTATTGTTCATGTGCTATTAAAAAATGTCCGACCAATAATGGTAAATACCACGCATAATTTGGATGACATTTTGCCCGACCATGATCACCCTTTTCTACAAATTTAGAAGGAAATCGGGCCTATAAAAGTGGAGCATTTTCACTGAAAACTTGGTCGGACAAATAATTACCCTCATGGTAGGCAATTCGTTACCCAACACTTAACAGTATATAATGATTGATAATCGATTTATTTGATGTCTATGAAATCTTTCCAAACATTACATGCTCATGTTTTTTAAAGAAGAAAAAAACACGTATAAATCATTGGACTTAATAATTCTAAAAAGCAACATTGAGATATTAGACATGAATTAAAACAAAGGAAATACCTTTAATGAAAAATTTGGCTTATTGTATAAACATTATATCTATCAATTTGAAAATGATCACTCGATTATCAACAATCTGATGACAGTGAACACCGAAGACAATAAAGAAAGATGACGTTTCGTATGGTTTCAGTAATCCTTGGAACACAATGACTATGCAACAATATTCGATTCTGCAGAGTTATAACTACCATATAACATCAAGAGTTATTGATGTAAACCAATAACATTTAAACAGAAAGAGAAAACTTCACACAGTATCTTACTTTTAAGTAATCGACAGACAGTCGGTGTTTATGTACGTTGGACTTGCATGTGTACATCAACGTCATTTACCAAAGGATCGATAGAACACGAAGATAATGAAGAAAAAAAAAACCATGAAGGTAAAAATTTATGTAATTCTTTTATTCTAATTTCTAGCTTCACTGTTTCTTGTGTCCCATCCAGATATGAATGCAGAGAAAGAACAAGAAATGAGCGACATCACGAAACTACTAAGTAAGTTTGTTCTCACTCCCTTCACCCCCAGCCTCCACGCCAAAGCCTTGTAATTACAATTAAGACAAATAATCTCATGCATGTCATTGGTAATTGAAATTGTTGTGTCTATATGTACACTAGAAAAAAAAGAGAACCCCTATCAATGTTATTATTATTAGTAGTAGTGTAGTAGTAGTAGTATAATGATCATCATTATTATTATCATCATCATGATTAGTGGTATTGGGGTGAAGAAACATGTACCAATCTTTTATCAACGTCGCAGATGAATAAGGGGGGGGGGAGGTGCTGCCAGTGAACCGTTTAATGAATGACCTTTCGAAATATTAAGTCGACCGTGATGGTCCTCGCAAAATACTCCCGTCCTCATTTGTAAACCATTTCGATTTTTGGGAACGGTGGCGTGAAGTCATGTGACCCCTTTTATGTTACTCCTTGTGTTATCTCATCTACATGTATTTCTTTTTTGTTCTTTTATTTTAATCTCCTCTTTGTTATGTTTTAATCCCTTAACCAAAAATCCACCATTTTCTCTTCTACCTGTCCTTATATCATGCATTATTTTACCCTTCTATCAATTTCTCTTCTTCCTAATTTTCTTAATTAATTTGTTGATTTATCCTTTCATATTTTCCTTTGTCATCCCCATTTTATTTTTTCTCCTATTACCCTATATTCCCTTTCTGCTATATCTCATGTACCGGTATACGACCAGAATTTAGCCGAGAACCGTCCTAAAAATCAACAGGACGGTGAGAGTTGTACGACTTCGAGCTTGCGCAGACTCGGCTTACTGTCGTCCTCTTTGCATTCCGTCCTGTTTTCGAAAGCCCACTATTGTCACTTCTGTTCAATATTATGTATTCTCTTCTCAACCAATTCAGATGAACGTAGACTTAGAATGGAAGAAAAACGAAAAGAAGTTTTGGATTACAAACCCCAGATCTCTTCTACAGTTAGTGGTAGTGAGGTTCATCCCATACATCTAGGTGTGTTTGGTCTAACACATGCGGGAAAATCTGCATTCATAAATTCTCTGTACTTCGCTATATCAGGTACGACACTATTAATTACACAAAAAACGCATTCTTTGTATAATTATATATGTTCTTTTTGTGATACAGAGGCTATAACACCTTGATTATTTGGGCATCCAATGTGAATGTACACTGTCGCTCATAAAGGTGGAATATTTTAGTTTTACCCCAATTTATGGGATTATTTTTAAAATTATTTAAAAATAATAGATCTAGATAATAGTATACATTCTCAGATTTTATTGAATAATAATTTGTCAATGTGTGTTTTGCGGGACTGCTAAAGCATGTGTATGCTACTATGCTTATTAACTAGGGCGGCCATGCATTATGGCTCAAGGCATGGACACACAGAAGATTTGTTTATGTTGGGAACCGGGGTAAAACGCAATCAATTATTGAAAATTATTGCATTTTCTGTGTTTTTTTTTATTTATGGAAACTGCCACCTACCCTAAGCCCCGCTGCGTACAGTCATGGTTCAGTGACAAAGCAATGGCCTCGTAACTGTGAGGCCCCAGGATCAAAACCGTGTCGATGTGCTATATTACTGCCCTTTTGTGGGGCATTAATCCTCATTACTGTCATTTATGACTTAAGGGCATAGGTTCCCTAGTTGATAAGCATAGTAGCATACACATGCTTTAGCAGTCACGCAAAGCACACATTGGCAAATTATTATTCAATAAAATCTGAGAATGTATACTATTATCTAGATCTATTAGGAATAAATTATTTTTTAAATAATTCCATAAATTGGGATAAAAAAAAAATATTCCACCTTTATGAGCGACAGTGTACATCTATGCAAATACTCAAACATTTTCCATCCAAATACGCATCTCTATCACAAATGCAACAGTTAACAAAGTCGTAATGATCATGATTATGTTATCATATGTATATAAAAGAGATTTACGTGTAGTAACATTACAAACTTGAGAAATGACATGCATTATTATAGTTTGTATAATGAATATCTTAAATCTCAAACAGGGAACTATGAATGTATAGCAGACGAGTCAAAGGAAATCAACCAGAGGACAGAATGGAGAGAAGCTAAGAACCTGACATCTGCTATCAAGATTATTGATAACTTTGGTGAAACCATGCCACTTTATTCGCAAAAGGTCGGGGGTAATGTTTACGAAATAAACCCCTCCCGCCTATATAAAATAATGGTCTGGTCCGAATTACCCAACACTTTTTGAAAAAACTAACGGCAAATCTACGAACGGTCACGTCTTCGCACGATCTTCCGCTTTCGTTTCACAAAATTTTGGGTAATGTGACCCCCGACCGGAAGCGATGACCCGATGATAATTATGAAGTAGGCCATATTTTAATTACAGGGAAAAAATAAAGAAGATGATAGGGGTAGCTATAGGAGAAGTAGCAATATACACGGGAAAGAAAGAGGTATTGGGCCTTATTTAATAGTTAATTCAAACCAGGGCTACTATAGCTTGATATATACATCCTACGGGTATACTGAAATCATAGATGTAGTTGGTAACATATGTGATGAAATAAAGTTAACTTGCATTATATACCTCACTTAAGTAATCCAGCAATCTGATTGGTCGAAATTACATTCATAAACTTTAACTGTTCCCGAAAATTCCTGGTAACCATGGTTAAAAAACAGTTCAAAATCCCAATAACCATGGTTATTGGGAAAATAGGTCAGTCTCCATGGTTACCCCATAGGTTTACATGTTAAAAAATGGTCTGAGCGATCGAGGATACCGTACGTGTGCGAAGAATTGGTCGGTAATTTCAATACAATTGAATCTCGATCGATCTTACCGACAATTTTATCTTGCATTGTTGACATGAAGACGAAAATAAACTTCCAAAAACAACATCTGCTGATAGATCTTGATCTAAGTTCGTGCCAATATGCATTGCAAAAGTAAAAGAAGGGCCCGTTTAATGGAGCAGCGGCGAAGCATCGACCACGCGAAGCCGTTTTCAATTCATTTTAATGTATATATTAAAGAAAACTACTGTACATGGTGACATAGCGCGCTGGCCGAGCGGTTTGAGCTAGCGCTGACTTTAGTTACCTTTTGTACGCAAGAGATCGAATCCCATCTTCGACAAAAGTTTTTTTTTTTTTCCTCTTTTTTTCGGCATATAAAAGTATTAATGACTGCTTTAATATTCGAGAAATAGTTGTTTTTATACGCTCTCGGGAAGGTTACAATTGGGCTATTCCCCTCAGCACGCCTCGGGTAATAGCACAATTCTAACCTTCCCTTGAGCGTATAAAAACAACTATTTCTCTCAAAGCAGTCATTAATACTATACTATTACAATAAGTTTGAAGTAGGATATAAGCAGATTCAGTTTTAGTTCAATGAGTAGTTGATAATTTCATTTACATTATATTGACCGTAACAACAATAATGTTTTCATGATTTTTTCTTTAAATTTCTTTTACTGTATAATGTTTCATTATCTTTTCTTTACATGATCCTTGATCTATTTTTTTTAGATGGAAAGGCAGGACAAAAACCTGGTGTGAAAGTTAAATGAGGACACAAGGTGGATTGTCCAATTTTGATCTGCAATTTCAGGTAAAGACTTGATTTGTAATTTATATCAGTCTATAACGATTCAGAAAGTTTAAAGTTTGTTATCATGAAACAAGAGCATCTATAAATAATTTATTCGGAAAAGAGAGAACAAAGTTTGTTCTTCCGCGAACTAAAAACCAACATCTATACAGTCATATATCTTTTAAAGTGAAATTAATTAATTAAAGGTTAAGGCTGCATTACACTATCAAAAGGTTGAGGAAAATGTACCCAACATCGGGAAAATGATGAACATATTATATATGTTTGTTGGTTAAAATATCCCCCAATATTGAATACTTTTCTATCAACATCAGGGCACATTAATTTCACCCAATATTCTGTAAAATTTTACCAGAGACGGCGTCTCTGGGGGGGGGGGGGGGAGGGGGCATAGTGCTATCACCTTTTCAAGTACCCCAAAGTGCCCTTTTTCATATCTGATAGTGCCACTATATCCATTATCTGATAGGTGCCCCGTTTACTTTCACACGTGCCACTTGTTTGTGATAAGTGCATTTCCCCCTTCTAATAAGTGTCCCTTTTCTCTTCGGATAAGCTGTCCTTATACTTTATAAGTGCCCTTTTTCCTATTGATCACCCTTTCACCTGATCAGTGCCCCTTTCAAATATGTTAAAGGTAATACAAAGTTTTGGTATGGGGTCATGAATCTGGTTCAAATGAACATATTGGAAGCATATACGATCCTACAATATTCAGTGATCGTTGTCGCGGTCGAAATCGACTCTAAAGTTATGAAATTGTAAATAATCAACATTTTATGTTGAATAGCTCCCTCTCAAGGTGAATATATTAATTAAGCTATAAAACAATGTTTATTGACTAAAATTGACTGATTAGCTATTCTTGTTCGGAAATTATATACCACAACTACATACTCTGAGATTTTCATGGTCGCAGCTACCATTGGACGGCCGTAGGAGCTATTTGAAATTTATCAAAATTTACCGGGAGCACCGGTAAATCTTTATATTCAATTTTTCTCGAAAGCAGAAGTGTTTTAGGGGCTAACATTTCTGGTGTTTTTAATACATCCACAGGGGCATCCAAATATATTAAAATTGTAAAGAATCACTATCCACCCATTTTTCAAAATTTCCCAAAACTTTGTAATACCTTTAAGTTCATCTTGTTACTTTAGAAAAGTGTTCCTTTCCCTCTAATATAATTGCCCTTTGATATTAAAATGCTCCCTTTTACCTATCCCCTTATTTCCACCGTCGCTTTATACAAAGTGTTCCCTCGGAATCGGAGCAGCGTTCACAGGTACCCCCCCCCCCCCCCCCCCCTATTTGTACCACCTCAATGAAAGGCGGTAAAGCCGGGCGGGGGAGAGGGATGGGGTACAATGCCACACATTTCATAAGATTGAACCTATCAATAGTTCCTTCCTTATTAAAGGTATTTGCTGAAATCACACTATGAAAATAAGTTTTGAAGAAGATACTGTATAAGCCATTCCAATGTTACATAATTATTTTCTTAACGACAATAAAAAGGATGATATTTATCCATGGACATTCCTATGTTCTTGATACCACTGTATAGCAAAGAGAAAATTGGCAAAGCTCTACCAGGAACAAGTTCCAAAAATACAAACAACGCTAAGGAATTTATCATTCAGTTTTCAAAAGAAGTTTATACACAATTAGGTAAGTTGAATTCTGAAGTTTATTAGACATTGCTAATTAAACAAACTATCCTTTTAATAGGTGCTTGTGGAAAATAGAAGTTGTCATTCCACTCTTTTTTTAAATCTTAGGATTAGTGGTACTATTTCAGTTATATATTGTTTTGGCTGTACAAGCGTCTCTGGCAACACGAAAATATCACAAGAAGACTCCATTTGAATATTCAACAAAATAACAGACAATTAAACGATAAAATAATGTTATAATCGCAATGAGTAGTCAAACTCCTAGTTCCATAACATAATTACTTCAACGCAAAGTCCTGTCACACAGTCGTAGCCTGCGCAGTTCCAGAGATAAATTATTGTTCCAGATTCCCCATGGCAAAATTAAACTATAACTCTTGGGGACCGTGCTTTTGTTATTGCTGCCCCCAAACTATGGAATATAGCTTGCCAATAGAAAATACGAAACTCTCCATCTCTCAATGTCTTCAAATCCAAATTAAATTTTGTTCAACAGAGAGATTCTAGTGTAGAATTGAGTAAAAAAGGAGCTCTGAACCAGCGCAGCTGAATATATACTTTGTATAAAAGCTGCGCTATATTAATGTATTATTATTGTTATTATTATTATTATTATCATTATGAACACCCTTCAATTTTATGTTAATATTTAGGTCATTCTCTGCTCTTGTTTCCATTCCTCTTATATAGGCCGACGTTTGATCGTTGTATTGACACACAAGGACACCTTGCAGAAAGAGGAAAACATAAAAGACTGGCTTGTCAGCGACTGTGAAATACCTCGAGATAATATATGGACCTTTGAAAACTACACACATAAAGATCATGACGAAAGTATTGACAAGACTGTTGATCTCTTGAGCTTTATTTTGAAGTGTGTGAAATTGTCGGAGCAAAACATCGAATTCAGACGTAAGAACGAAACCGAAAAGAAGGATGGGTCTACGTGTCTAATATCGTAGGTGACAAGAACATTTATATTTTAAACTGTATGTTTCTTTAACTGATAAAAGAGACGGTACTACATTTGCATAGTAATTCCGGAGGGTTCGATATTAGAAAAAAAAATGGAAGTATTCAAAGATTTTGTAAACCTTCCTATTGATTGTATTAAAGGGCAACTCAACCTTCATAGGTTTATTTGTATGAAAGCAGAAAAGGGAGAGAAACAGATTGGTTAAAGTGTGAATTAAATAGAACCCATAATAAGAAAGTTTCTGATGCTTCAGATATACGATTACTAAATCTGTGCGAATCTCAAGTTGGCAGTTTGGACAATGGATTGTGAGATGGTCGTGGACAACTCTCCCGATTGTCGTGTACAAACAATATATTACTTAAATTCCTGTTTTTCTCCTATGTAGCTTCTCCATTGGGTATTAGCCAAAACATAGTAGTAATGGGCTAATGGCATATACCTTTCCGGGTCATACATTTTGACAAATTGACATTTTAGCCATTTTGTGTATTGGAATCAGTGGGAAAGTTGTCCAGGACTACATTACAATAACATTACAGATTCACCAAATTTGAAGTTCCCATACAAATAGTTATTACAACTTAAACACAAATCACAACTTTCTCATTAATTTTTGTGTATGATTTCATTCGATCTTTCACCAGACTCTGATTTCTCTGCTTCTATAGAGTTGTTGGCTATTCAGGTTAGATTACCTTTTAATGTAACTGTACTATAGCTTTAAGTAGACAATAAATCAGAGAAAGACTACTTTCGATAATCATAATGTTCGTAATTCAATGAGACTTGGTAATGTATCATTATGTATGAGACTGTGAAATAACAAAATGCCTCGGTCAAGCTCATTTTAAATCTCATTATCGACGTTGCAATGCATAAATTCATCAAAATAATTATTATGGAAAATACCTTTTTTTTTAAATATGCTTTGAATATGTTCATACTTTTACTTCGTTCACCTTACTGGTCATACGGTAATATAAACAGATGCCGCTTACATGTATTTTAATAATAAATGCTGGTAGGAATTTATTCTTTGAAATGCTAGAGCGCCGTATGGCAGCCGTGCTTAATCCAGGGTAATAATCGGGAGCGCCAGGAGGGTCAAGTCTGACTGACATGAGCGCTATACAAGAACCCACTATTGTTATTATTATTATATATAATTGCATATTAATATGTTATAATTTTTGCTTATACCCGAAACTGGAAGTAGAAGTTGGTCCTGCAAAACTGTATTGTTCCATCTTTCTGCGTCGTTTTGTTTCATAATCTTTATGTATAAAATATAGGTCATTAGAATATAAATTAAAACATATCGTGTAGACATAATAATTAATATCTGTAAAGTTGCTGTAATAAGCTCTGGTCTTGCCTCAATTTGAATACTGCTCCTCTGGTCAAACTAATACTAGGAACAAACAAATAAACTCAAGAAACTCAGAAAGCAAGCTGTGAGAATAAATTCAAATGAATGCTTCGAAAATTCATCACGTGAGTTATTTAGTACACTGAAACGGATTCCAATTGAATTTCGTTTTGAATTTCAACGCGCTACTATTTTGTCATCATCCTATTTACAAGAAAAATGTGTCAACGTAAGTGAGTATCATTCAGTATCATACGAAGCAGGCAAATGAATGTTCACTTCTGTGCCAAAGTATAAAACAAAATGTTTTAAACGCAGCCCCCTCATTTCTTCATAGCATGACATCAATTGGACAGATCACGAAACTTGCGTTCCCAATAGAAGAATGCCGAGAGGGTTATATTCAGTCTCAGTCATAATGGAATTATTTTTTCCTTTTCTTTTCATTATATATCAACGCATATCTCTTGTTTGAATCACACCATTGTCATTGATGTATGATGCGTTTTCAATACAACTGCATAATAGATGCAGTCCTGATTCATATCCATCCTTATTTTGATGGACTTTGCCGATTCATAGTTCTCATAATGTATAGGATGACAAAAAGCTTTTCAAATTGACTTTGCCGATTCTTAATTCTGATAATGTATTAGGATGACAAAAAGCTTTTCAAATCGAATAAATGGCATCACTCATTATCAGAACAAAAGATGTTCAAATAATATGCTTTAGTATTTATTCTAATTATGAGGCTATTTTCAAGAAGTATATAGACATTAATTTTATAAAAATTAACGATTACATTTCACCTGATTTGATTAAAGATTACTGTCTTTACCATCATGTCATACGATATTACAATTATGCACCAGTATTTTATTGAAAAAGTCCACATTTATTACGAGGAAACCAAATATTGTGTTTAGATGTACATAGTACCATGCATGTACTACTTTTCTTCTGTGGTTAGTTCTAACTCACTTGTAACTCACTTGATCCAGGATTATTCAGTCTTTGGACTGTTGTTCATATCCATAGTTTCCTTTGGTTGCCTTGGGGTTCTCATAATATTTATCTGGGTCATCTTTCCACCAGACAGTTCTCAAGTCCAGATTTGAAGCGATTGATAGTTGTACTCTCTACAACATTGCTTTATGAGCTTCTGTTAATATGATGAGTTTATATGCATGATTGTAATTTGTTATAGCAATTTCTTGTTACCAACCTAGACCACTACTGGTGGTGAAAATGTGCTACCCTGTATAAATATCAGAAATAAATAAATGAATAAATAACAAAATCATGAAAAATCTACGACCCCCCCCCCCCCCCCCATTATTGGGAATTAATCGCAAAATTCTGTTTGGAGGGGAGAGTCATGTAGGACCAAATTGGAAATTCAGATTTATAATTGAGCCCGGGGGGGGGGGGGGGGCCTCAATTTTGTTCAGGGAGGAATCGTCCCCCCCCCCCCCCCCCCCCGGAATTTTTAAAAAATGCGCACAAAAATGTACAGCACATACTGACTAAAGACTGCGACACAATATTAGACTCTGGAGGGCCCAAGAGTTCAGCGTTTAGACTAATAAAAATGTAGAAATCTTCTCGCTCGCGCGCTACGTCCCATTGCATAATATCCTTCAAAATGTACAAGTATATATTGTAGAAAATCTGTATACCGTTGGTGTCACGAAAGCCAGAGCCAGAGTTTGGTGTTGGGGGGGGGGGGGGGATACATGTAATTGATCGACGTCCTGGGGAGGGGTCTAAAAATGTTCAACCAATCTTGGATTTTTTTCCCACCAATATTTCAGCTTTTATAGCATCATACAACTGCACTTAAATAACTTGTACAAATCTGACAGGTGACAGGTATTAAAATTGGCCTAAATGATCAGACGGTGATAATTGTTTCCCATTTCCCATAAGAACAAAACCGATCGCATTCAATTTCCAAAGTCAATTTCAGTAGGATGCACATTCTTTGTTTACCCAACAAAGCACCAAGGCCATATCGTGTCCAATACACATGACGCTGAGCAACGATTTACAAGGACGCCCTCATATCAAATGAAAGCTATAAGTTATATTTTACAATGTTCTTTCTGGTTGCAGCCATGAAAGTGGATCGACACAGCCGGCGACACAGCTAGGAATGTACTGAGCAATAAGGTGAAGAGAGAGTGAAGTGGGGGGGGGGGGGGGGGTGGATATAGAGATATTGAAGTTCAATGGGTGTGTGTGAGAAGAGAGCATGGTCCATGGAGTGTGAGAGAGAGAGAGAGAGAGAGAGAGAGAGGGGGTGCATGGGGGGGGGGGGGGGTGGTGGAAGAGATATGGGCCAGGTCGGCCCCCCTTTTCAGCAAAAGTCCGGTGTGTAAAGTCGATGCGGGCACATTTTTTTTTTGTGCCGAAAATTTGGTCGACCGATATTTCATTCAGGTCCTGAAATGAATTTTTTGTCACAAAATAGTCTATTAGGCTAATTAGCCTATACCTACGGTCAGGCGCGTACTCGGGGGGGGGGGGGGGGGGGGGGGGGTGTAAGGTCACCTTTTTTTGGTCACCCTTAATTTTTTATTAACAACAAATTTGAGGGCGGGGGTTTCCTCCAAAACACACACGTACAAAAAAATTGAGGGGGGGGGGTTCCACACCGAACCCCCCCCCCCCCCCCCCCCCCCCCCCCCCCCGAGTACGCGCCTGACCGTAGGTATAGGCTAATTAGCCTAATAGACTATTTTGTGACAAAAAATTCATTTCAGGAGTTGTCAAATAAAACCAAACGCTAAGACCAAATAATTAAAAAAGAAACATGTTTAGTGTCCTGCCTTTTTGAAAAATAGGGAGGATGCCCTTTAAAAAAAAAAAATCAAAAATAGATCGTTTTAGCAGTGTTTTTCATGTTTGTTTTTTCTTAAACAAAAAAAGGGCCTCCTCCTTCCTATGTTTCAAAGAGGCAGGACGCTAAACATGTTTTTTTAATTTTTGTATAACAAATTTAAAAAGAAAAAGAAAAAAAGAAGCGGGCAGGGACACAAAACATAAATATTTTTTTTACATGGCCTATTGACAATACTCAAGTTCTCTCTCATTTATCTCCCTCCCTCGCTCTTTCTCTCAATGTTATTGCCAATATGTAAACAACACACAAACACACACAAAAATGATGTGTCATGCATCGCCCCAGCTAGATGAAGGTCACTCAAAGTCATACACAGTTGCACACGTGATTCACCCATGCATGTATAACACAACATGAAGGAGATTCTTGCTGTTGTGGCTTCTTGATCTTAATTCCTTGAATTCCCTACTCGATCTATCTTCAACTAAAAAAGAACACACTTTGAATCATTTACACAACCGCTCTCTATCTCGACTTTTTGTCAACCTTTTTTTAAAGTCATGAAAACCCTTTCATACATTTTGCTTTAAAAAAAACAACTAAATTTCTGCCTGGGCACCCCAGTTGAAAAACGCTGCTCAATCTCGATGAGTCTTCTCCTTATAGTTCTAGCATAAATTCTTCCATTATCACGTGCCCGACTAGGCGACTACCACATTTCCTGTTTTCTGCTACTGCAGGTTCAAGTGTTCTCAGGAATATCCTTTTCATTTAATAACTAGTATATCAATAAAATGTAGACTGCATGATATAAATGTACAACATTTCATAGTAAATACAAGATGGCGTTTGCCCAAATGTTGGTAGTTTTGAAAATTTGGAAAAGTGGACAATAAATAGGCCTACACACACACACATACTTATCACGAATAAGGTGCATAGTTTGTTTGTATCATATAGTCTGTTTATTGATATATTTCTAATCTGTCAAAAAATTCTTTTAAAATAATGATTGAAAGGCTCATCCTCCCATTTACAAAATATGGGATGCAATAAAACCGACATATCTGCATGGGAAAGACCCGTTGTGTATTCTGCTGTCAAAACAGTTGAGTTAAATCATTCTCATGACTCTTTTTCTAGGCCAGCATCTTATCTTTATTGTCACCAATTTCAATTAACTATTTGCAACTGTAAAATATACTCCAGGTGTTTCAATATATAATCTATACCTAAACTCGACTAGCCTAGATTCTATAGGCTACTCTAGAAATAGTTTGATAGTATTACTGTCACATGAATTAAATATGCATATTAAATATCATGAGAGCTTCTATAAAGTCATGAAAAACAATATTTGAAATGCCATTGTTATAAAACAGGAAGAAGATTGTCAAACTTAAGGCAGCACACTCATGCGAAACGAGAGAAGAAAAAAGAAATAATTCTTAGTAATTAAGTAAAATTAGAGTGGGTAATAGTCAATAACATAAAGCTGTGAATAATATATTCACATACTAGATGTGTTTGGTTCCATGGACATAAGCATTATATACACATAAGCCAAGCTGTATTACCTACGCATGCATTGTACTGTCTACCTTTCGTGCTCTCTCTCTCTCTCTCTCTATCAGGAATGTAAACAATATATCTGATGTGTCATTGCTTACACAGAAACACACTTAGAGGACTAAAATTAAGTCTTAAGGGCAGGCCAAGTTCATCATTCAGGAGCTTTAAGATGCCATAATTATAATCACATGGTTACACATAATAATAATAATAATAATAGCTAGTTCTTATATAGCGCTTTCCAAATAACCTAAAAACTTTCATTTTGAGAGGAGCATTGTGACACGTTGCAGTGAGAAGGTGCACAGGACAATGTTGTGTGTAATCTACGAATGTCAGCATTCAACAATGAAGGCAATACTCTGAAAATGAAAATCATTTGGGGCAAACTCCTAAAAGTGGAGACATCTGCAAAGTATGAAAACATGGGACATGTATGTGTCTGCCTGGGTAGAAACTCTAATTCAATCTAACACTGACTGTATACTACATGGATGTCATACTTGTACATGTACCTGTAATCCTGTACCTGTATGTATTTCAATATTATCAAAACAAACCTACAAACATGGACAAGCAAGGACATATGTCACTATTACATGAATCACACATACATTACATATTTTTAGTTTTTAAGAAACAACTTTGAAAAACTACATGTAGAAGGCACTCAATGTATTTAGTTTTCTTACTAAGAAAGTATTATTTCAAAATGTTATAAAATTATATAAAAATATGGGGTTACAAAACCTATAAACGATGCCATTGTACAGACACACTTAATTTGTTCCAATGTACATGTGGCTAGTGTAAATTTCTTCTGTACAATCCATTTTTATTGGGGGAAAAGGCACATCATATAATCATATATCACTACATTTTGTATTTTCCTTGTTCACAGAATCAGGATATAAAAATATAGAGTACATGAATTTGTATAAAACCTTCAATATTCTCAAATTTCAGTATGAACAATTTCAGTATGAACTAGTAATAACCAGAGCTCATATTCATAAAACCTTTCAAAGCCTAGTTGTCAAGTAACTAAGTGGTAGTTACCTACATGTATGTACTAATACATGTAGTTGACAACTAGCTTTAATGGTAAGGTACTATAAACATAGTCTTGCCGAAAGGCATGTTATAACAGTGCTTGTACATGTAGACATAATCATTTCCTTTGAAAATCCTCTTCTTACACCTTTAATTTGGCATACTATTTGGCACGTTGTCAATTCACAAAAAATAGTTTGCTTCGGTAAAGGGAGTAAAGACGTGCATTTTATCCCATATTTCATTTTGAGATTCATGTTTGTCACTACTATCTAGTCCTGCAAAATCCATGAACCGTTTTGGGACCTCATGTACCCATGCCCAGGATCTAGCCAAGTAGAACTTTCTTGAGTTTGTTACGTGGAACCTGGACCTCACCGTCACGTGCCCAAGCCCAGGATCTAGCCAAGTAGAACTTTCTTGAGTTTGTTACGTGGAACCTGGACCTCACCGTCACATGCCCAAGCCCAGGATCTAGCCAAGTAGAACTTTCTTGAGTTTGTTACGTGGAACCTGGACCTCACCGTCACGTGCCCAAGCCCAGGATCTAGCCAAGTAGAACTTTCTTGAGTTTGTTACGTGGAACCTGGACCTCACCGTCACATGCCCAAGCCCAGGATCTAGCCAAGTAGAACTTTCTTGAGTTTGTTACGTGGAACCTGGACCTCACCGTCACATGCCCAAGCCCAGGATCTAGCCAAGTAGAACTTTCTTGAGTTTGTTACGTGGAACCTGGACCTCACCGTCACGTGCCCAAGCCCAGGATCTAGCCAAGTAGAACTTTCTTGAGTTTGTTACGTGGAACCTGGACCTCACCGTCACATGCCCAAGCCCAGGATCTAGCCAAGTAGAACTTTCTTGAGTTTGTTACGTGGAACCTGGACCTCACCGTCACGTGCCCAAGCCCAGGATCTAGCCAAGTAGAACTTTCTTGAGTTTGTTACGTGGAACCTGGACCTCACCGTCACATGCCCAAGCCCAGGATCTAGCCAAGTAGAACTTTCTTGAGTTTGTTACGTGGAACCTGGACCTCACCGTCACATGCCCAAGCCCAGGATCTAGCCAAGTAGAACTTTCTTGAGTTTGTTACGTGGAACCTGGACCTCATCCTCTGAGTCAGCGTCTTCACTGCTGCTACATGACTCTGAGCTGCTCCTACGACTAGCAGGCGAGCACTCCGGTGAGCATAGGTACTGCATTAGAGGAAGACGATACTTGCCACAGAAATCCACAAACTTGACGTGCTGGACGCGGGCATTGAAATAGACACCTGAAAAACACAAGAAAATTATGCTTTTGTAAAGCTAATATGGATAGATAGTACATGGGTTTCTCCAGAATAGAATATTTTTTCAATCAAAAACCACACAATTCAAACCATGAGAACTTGTAAAAGAATGCATTGTATCCCACTTCCATTTAATGAATGTACATTTTCTTATGATAACAAATTCCCAGACTTGCCTATTAAAATATATGACAGAAATGACCAAAAAATATGTAGCATTTAAAATATCTTTACATGTCATGAAGTCATGTGAATGGTGTGATGATGGTATTATTTGTATCATTTGTACATGCAGAACTTTCTTTACACTTTGACTATTTAAATATATCTATTCTTATACCAAAGTTAAAGGAGAGTACCAAAGTAAAGGGAGAGTACCAAAATTAATGATAATACTGACTACCAAGTATTAACTTGTATGTACATCTACATGTAAATCTTGCATCACAATTTACTTGAACTTTGACTTCCGTAACTCATATTGTTATTTTGCTGCGTCACTATTTAGAATATGATTAAAAAGCGGTCGGTACAGATCAGGACAGGTACTAGGTAAACAATGTTTTATGCCACATAACTTCACCTTGGGCTTACGGTAGCTATCTACGTGTGCCCAAAGTAGGCTGAATAAATATTTATAATCATCATCAAGGATGAATGCAAGATGTTTGCTCAATAAACCAAGTTCATACTGTATGTCGGGTTCAGGTTCATTGTTTCAAATATTAATCAGTAACTTGACTGATGACATGTGAACTGTACATGTACATGTACATGTAAGACAAAACTTCAGAAGACAGAATTTCAGAATACATGTACATGTACATGCACATGTACAGGTTTTGTATGTATGTGTTCTGTTATCAGACAGACATTAATACCCAGCTGAAAATGATCCTGAAGTCTCTTCACAACAGTTACATGTACTTCATGAATGTTGCCATAATGAAAGTCTCAATTCAGTATTTAATCTTTTGAAAATGTGGATCATCAAATCCTTGTGGAAATAAGATCTTCATCTCTTACTTGTATAACGACATACATGTACACCCCTTTTTTGTTTGTTACTTTTACAAAGGAATTTAAACCAAAAAAAAAAGGGGGGAGGGGGGGGGGGAGGCACTTTAAAGCACGGAGCATACCGGTATATAATATTGTCATTCTTTCCACCAAGGCAGGCATACAAGTTGGGTACAATTGTAAGGCTACATGTACATAATTTGTGTACGTTCTCTCTTACACTAAAATAAAGCTATGATGCTGAAACCTACCATAGCATTTTGGATTCAGACAATGCCTAGCAGAATCCAAGTACAACATCACCTCTCCAGGCAGGTCCTCTTTGGTGTAATGAACTTGGTTGTTCTTCACACAGCGTGCTGCTAACTCCAGCAGGGTAGGTGGGTTCCATGTCAGATCACGAACAAAGCGAACAACCAGTGGGTTACCCCTCAAGCTGAGCTCACACAGCTCCGTGAGTGTGATGATCTCTGGGGGAAGGATTGTCAGGTGATTGTTATGAAGACTCAAGGATCGTAGCTGCTTGAGTTGGACCAGTTCAGCTGGGAGAGATGCAAGACGGTTGTCACAGAGCACCAGGGAGAGTAGTTTTTGAAGGTTACCAACATTTGGTGGAAGAGTGACAAGATGGTTACCACCCAGATACAGATGCTCTAATCTGTCAATAAAACCACACAAATTATACATGTATCATTCCTGTGCATGATTTCTTCTTCTTCTTCTTCTTATGGATAATCTGCCTCCTTCAATAATGAAGATTCTCGCAGATGTACATGTACACTGGGGTGCAGGTGGACCAGTCCATGCTGCATAATCTACTACATGTACAAGTACATTTTCCACAATTTAACAAATTTAAAAGCCTTATTCTTCATAACTCTGAAGAAAACAGCAGTTTTGTCCACAATATTGGAATTAAAAAAATGTACTTCTACTTCTACTTCTACGACGATACTCAGCTGGATCCATAAGTCAGAATGTAGTGCTGATCTAGACATAGCACGAAGAAAATATCCCGTTTATCCATGTACAATGAGTTTACGAGCCCTGCATAGTGACATACTGTAGAGTAGGATTTTAACTAAAGAACAGTACAAACTTTACATGAACTATGTATAGGGATTTCCCTTTACCAAACTCTCCAGATAATCAACAAATTCTCTCGATTTAAAACCCAACTGCAGCAGCTGGGGAAATCTCACATTTAAGCACCAATACTCGATACGACAATAGTAACACATGTACATGCAAGAAGGTTTCTCGGATAACAAAAGAAATGACATGACATCCAAGTCCATTGTTTTCAAAATTGCAAAAGGGAGTAGGTCTAGAGGTTTAGAGTAGAAATAGATGTACATGTTAATACTCGGCGGGCTTCAGAACAAAGTATTCATCAACATTATGATGCATTTGTGCAGTCGATCATGAAGAGAAAACTTCAATATTTTTATCTCGACTTGGAAATGCAAACCTGGCTTGATTTTGAAGCAAAAACTAGCCATGCAGAGCTCCAGAGTCAATTCATTAATTGCTTTACGTAAATTCATTCCCATGGATTTTGTTTCTTGTTTCAGCAGATCTGCTGGAGCAGGAGTGTGAGCCGAGATTGGGCGAATTATGGAGTGGATTTTGTCAATTTCACAATCTGGGTCTGGTTTAGTCTAGATAGTAGAGTATGTATGATAGACTCTACTTTAGTTTAGTCTAGATCTAGATAAACTACATCTCGTAAAACTGAACTTCCTAATAATGCTATAATAAAGTTCTTGAGCTTACCTAACTAGCTTTTCAATTTCTGGTGGAATATCTCTCATTCGGTTACCGCCCATGTGAAGGACCCGTAACGAAGATATTTCAGTCAACTGCACTGGGAAGTTTAGAAACAAATTGCCACTAAAATTGAGAGTTTGTAATGCTGGACATGATCCAAAGTCTTTGGGCAAAGAGTCACCGTTCAAATGATTGTTTTTGCATGTGAGGATTCGCAAATGTTTTAATTGTAACAACTCGTCTGGCAGTTTTACAATTCTGTTCGTGCTCAAGTCCAGCTCGATTATGTTCACAAAATTATTTATGCTTGCAGGAATAGTGGCTATATTATTCCTACTGACGTCGATGATTGCTAGCCTCTCCTTGTGCTCAATTATGTCGTCAAATGGGAAAACATCAATGCCTTGTCGGGAATACATGGCTACTCTAGGATCGTTGTTCGACTCTGTTTCCGACATGCCAGACCGCTTCGAACGAAGCGTTCTTCGCATTCCTCGCCTCGCCCGTCTCTCGGCTCAGTTTTGCAGCGTCACTGTAGCTTACTAGCTAACGGCGCGACCTCAGCTCCGTTCTCGTCCTAACTTGACGCTTTGCCAGCTCTCGAGTGAAAATCCATTGTCAAAATGTGTGCAGAAAGTCGACTAACAAATTAAAGAGAGGTAAAATGTAGTTTGATCGACGACAGTCTGATCTCTGATCTAAGCTGGCACTTACAGGAAAGGAGATTCCGACATTGAAACTCACAAAGACACCGATGGCAATTTCAGTCTGATATAATTACGATTACTTAGTCTTAGGTTCATACTACTGTATACTATTCGTATACTATTATCTCCTTTATGTTATTAAATAATTAATTTCTTGAATTGAAAATATTTCTAGATTGCAATTGAATAACAGTACAGCGTATTTTGGGAGATAAATGTGTGTTCCAGGTTTTTGAAATGAAGTATGTTGCGTTACGTTCAAACTTGTACATGAACGAACGTATCGAACTTAGACCACAACGTTCACGAAATCACTCGGTAGAAGCGTGATCACGTAGCCATGACGTCATGAACGATGAATAAAGTAGGTCACAAGTCAGTGTCAGGCAGGCGCGGATCCAGGATTTCTTAGGGGAGGGGGCCCAACTTTTTTTTTTTTTTGCTCTCGAAAATTTGAAAATCGCGCCGGCCGAAAAGTCGCTCAGGGGGGGGGGGGGGGGGGGGGGGGGGGGGGGGGGGGGGGGTTAGTGAGCACAATTTTTTTTTTTGGTCCTTGAAAATTTTAAAATTTGCACCCCCCCCCCCCCCTTGAGCGCCAGGGGGGGGGGTCCCCAAAAAAGGTAAAAATCGCGTGATTTTGCATGATTTTTTTCTCAAGGGACCCTGGATCCGCCACTGGTGTCAGGAGTAGTATAGAGAACAGCAACAACGTTGATTTGCAGTTTGCACCGTGAATAGGTCATTTTCGTAATGACTTTGTAATCAAAATATTTGCCTCGTTACAAATTAGTTTATTAACCCGTTACGAATATTGGTATTTCCAAAGTCAGAATCAGGGAGGGAGGGGGGGGGGGTACAGAATGCGTATTGCATGATGTACGCGTTGTTATAGAATATAGGCACTGGTTATATAGCTATAGGTAGGACACTCCATTATGTAGGCTATTCCTTCGCTTACAGTTATTATTTTTTTTTTAAATCAAAAATGCCCTTTCACATAATTAAGTGCCAATTTTTCTGTGGAATAGGTGCACGGTACTACATTTTTATAGGTGCCCCTTACCCATCGAACGAGTGCCCCCTTTGATCTAATTGCTTCTACTCAAATCTAAGGTGAGCCTCACTTTGACAAGTGCCCCTTTTCCTTGTTATAACCGCCCCTTCCCCTATTAAGTGCCACTTCTCACCTTTAATAAGCGCCCCTTTTATTTTTACATGAGCCCCTATGTTTCCTTTGAAAAAAAAAACACCCATCCCCTTCTGATAAGAGCCCGGCTTTTCCTTTTTGATAAGAGCCCATAAATGCACCTTTACACATCTGATGAATGTGCCTACGAAAGTCTGATAGTTAGTGCCCCTTTTCCATTCTAATAAGTGCCTTTTCATCTCTGATGAGTGCCCCTTTTCAGCCTAATATATAGGTGCGAGATGGAGTGCCCCATTTTCACCTCTATGAATTGCCCTTTTTTGTTTTCTCTAAATGACACGTGCTCCTTTTTTCTTCTTCTAATAAGTGTCATCTTTTCCCATTTGATAAGTGACCCACTTTCCTTTCATCATAATGTGCCCCTAATTTGAAGCGACTAAGAGCAAACTTTCCTGTGATTTCCACAAATCTCGATCTCTCGCATTTAAGTAGATTCATATTCAGATTGTGTTGTCATTTGGTCCTAAATAGTTGATATAACTACAGTGTATGTTTCAAACTTTCTATTTAAAGGTCTTTTAAGTTTTCATGATTTATGCTTCAGGATTTGTTTTTCTCTCCTGAATTAGACTTTTATTATAAGATGTAATTTTTCGCACTGCGACCTCAGAAATCTTATTCTTGTAATATTCAGACCATCCCACCCAACTGCAAAGTATAATGCTTAAGCATCCGTGTATCTTGAGCCATGTAAATAGAGAAACAACTATACTGAAATCATACCTGATAGTGATGACAATGTAGGGTAGGATCATCATTAATGTCTGGACATTGTATATTTTCGCTTTTAGGTTTCCCTTTGTAATAATAATAATAGCTCGTTCTTATATAGCGCTTTTCAGGACCGGAGGCCCTCTCAAAGCGCTTTACAGATAAGTATATTATTACCCCGGTCATTGGATTCAGGCTTACCCGCACACAATGTATGCACATTCTCCACTCCCTGGGGAGCATTCCAGCCAAGTGTCATTTTTACAAGCGCACACTTGCTAATCGAACCACATTAGCTTTCGCATCCTACCGGGTACCCATTTAACACCTGGGTGGAGAGTGGCAAATGTAGATCAATGTCTTGCCAAAGGACAATAGTGCTGCGGCGGGACTTGAACCACGGACCTTGTGATCCACAGTCCGGTGACTTATCCACTCGTCCACAACACCTAGGTGCCCCCTTTCCCCTCTAGAAAGTGCCCTTTTTGTTGGTGCCCCCATGCACTTTGAAAGACGCTCCGCCGCTCCTGGCTACTGACCCCAACAAGGTCGCTTTTATTATAGTGAGACACAGAGACATACAACATGTATCACCGAATTTGACATTCATATCTCAAACGTTTTTGAGATTTTTGTTTTTTGAGAAAACATGATACCTCCAGCACCACCTTTGGTGGGATGAGGCATAACGTCGCAGGGACTCTAGGTCAGTATACCTATCGATATCATTCGTTTATCATGATATTAATTCGTGCACACGCACAAGCCCAGGACACAAGCAAGTAACTTCCTGAGGAAATGAGTCCAGAACGATATGAGAAACTTTTAAACTAGAGCTAATTCATACGAGTTCACTTTGCGTTCAACATAGGCTAAACGAGGCAAATAATGGCATGGTATAGAAAATCCGCATTAGGTGCATGGGACACATCAATCAGTGGCGAATCAAAATTATTGATTAACAGTGTGAGTGTGGGGGAGAGGAGAGGGGGGGGGGGCGTACACCGACTGTCGAATCTCATCGATTTAATTATTTTAATCATTCTTCTGAACAAAAAGAAAGGGAAAACAAATCTTTGTCAGATTTCTTTAATTATATTGAAAACATATCCACATTAGTTATACAAATATTAACAAATTTATTATTATTTATAAATTTATTATTAATATTATTATTATTATTACAAATAATAATAGAAGGGGGAACGAAAAAGAAAAGGAATATGAAAAAGAAAGAAAAGAAAAGAAAATTACAAAAATGCTTACTGTCCAAACTGGTTTTAACCCGTCATTTTCTTCTGGTTCCATCATGTATACCGTCCATCCATGAGTTCGCTACATGTTTTAGGTAATTCCCGATCGTTTGTTTGATCTGTACGACCTACAGGGCCATCAACCAAGGAGGTAGAATTCTAACTCCGTTCATCAACCCCTCAATGTGTGCTGCATGTAAAAACGTAAAAGGAGAAACCCAAATATTTCCAGGTTAACTTTCTCACTTTACTTTACTTTAATCCAGCGATGCTATAGGACTATGCATGTGTTCATCGATGGTAGATGTCTACTTCAGTGGTTATACATTAATCCTTGTCATTTCAAATTAAGTAAGTGGGAAAGGGGAAAAAAAGGGTGCAAACTGTCTTGCAATATCAGCTTATACAGCGTATCGAAGCTCATATATAGACAAGATCATGGTTGTCTAGTCAATTCTAAAAACAGTTTACAGAAGTTGTTTAGAACTATAAATGATACAACATATTAATGTTTTAAAACAGTTGCAGCTGATCAAATGCAAATTTGCCAATCTATTATTTATATTTTAATCATCTATCACATTTGTGCCGAGGTAAGAATTTCATAAAATATTATCCCAGGATGCAAAGTACATCTGCGCTTATAGACATCTTCGACACAAGTTATACCCCTCCCCCAGTGGCGGATCCAGAGGGGGGGCACAGGGGGCACGTGCCCCCCCCCCCCCCGGCCAAAACAAAAAGAAAAGGAGAAAAAGGAGGGGGAAAGAAAAAGGAGAGGAAAAAGAAAAAAAGGGAAGAGAGAAAGAAGAAGAAAAGAGGGAGGAAAGAAAAGGGGAGAGGAGAAAAAGGAGGGGAAAGGGAAAGAGAGAGGAGAGAAAAGGCGGAAAAGAAGAAAGAAGGAAAGACGGAGGAGAGAAAAGGGGGAAAAGGAGAATAATGAGAAGGGAAAAGAAAGAAAGGGGGATGATATTATAGGATTTCCCGGCCAAATTCGCGAGTTTGTCATCAGTCAAATTAATTTATCTTGCGTTCAAACTCGACGGTTTTAGTGCAGTCAGGTATATCTCGGGTTTATATTCCCTTTTCTAGTTTTCAAATCTATTGAATTTTCGTTAGAATCTACGTATGTTTCATTCAAATTAATGAACAATGTGCTTCTTTCGCTATTTGGTCATTCGATTTGGCGCAACACGATTTTCTGACAACGCGACGGTGTACTTCTAGCATTCTAATTCATTTGTAGCATTCAAATTAGCACTTTGTGCACTTAAATTGATGGTCAATATACATTTCTCGTTTATTACACACTTTTTATAGCTCATCCTTTTCTTTCAAAATTGTTTTTTCATGTGTATTTCATCATATTTCATTTTCTCGCATTTATACACTTATACTTATTAGATTTATCTGATATTCATCAGCATTTCAGTTTGATTGTTAAGAAGGAAAAAAAAAATTGCATCTACGGACATGATGGTTTCAGTATATTTGTAAATGTTCATGTAAGGAAGTTGTTTGTCTTATGTTTCAATATAAATTTATCATAATTTCATCATAATTTCATTATGGAAAAAGGGTACAATATTGTGACTGGGGTAGGGACTAGAGTCAACAATTTGAACATGATTCATTATTTAGCCATGTCTTTAGCCATCGATCTGCTGGCGGGCAAGTAAACTATGAAACTCTTTAAGAAAAACAGAGGGGTGTGCTGGGTATAAGAGACGATGTGAATTACTTTTGTAAAATTCCGAGTCTGTAGTAAAAAGGGGGCGATTGAGGGTACGGTACCCCAATCTTTTGCCGGGTATATGAACATGTCCGTGCAGAAATGCCGTATCCCTTGATTTTGCCCCTTCTTTACTTTATGTCTGACTACACCCATCTGCATTGTCCTGAAAATAAATAAATGGAATAACAGCTTAGACCCCAATGGCAAATCATGCATTTTAACTGCATTATTTAAAAACTGTAAAAGTTTGTTGCAATTCTTCCCCCTAACATTCCTAACTTGAATAAATTATTACGAATACGAATGACAGGTGTTAATTTGAATGATAAAAATTATGCTTCGACAAGTGAATGTTAATTTCAATGCTAGTTGAGCAGTTTCTAAATTGAATGACAGATCTATGAAACCCTTCGAACAAAATCCTAAATTAAATACAAAAACTGGAAAATTGAATGATAATTGGCATGACAAAGCCGTTCTGCGCTTACTTAAATGCAAAGTAAATGAATTCAAATGACAAACACGCGAATTTGGCCGGGAAATCCTATATAAGAAGGTGTTTTTTTACCGGGTAAGGGGCGGGGGGCATGCAATTTTAAGTAGAACATGACTAATACCAAAGATTTTATCTCCTTTATAACTTCTAACCTCAAGCTGTTACTTGATTTAAAAAGACGTTATCACGAAATGCTGTTTATGGTCTTCATTGTGTTAGTAGATGCCAGGAAAACATCACTTACGGGGGTCCAAAATAGCACCCCCCCCAAAAAAAAAAGTCGCCTCGCCGCTATGCAGCTCGGACCTTGCGGCTCATGGACGATGCTCCGAACCCCCCTTAAACTGTTACTTGATTTAAAAAGACGTTATCATGCACTGCTTTTTATGGTCTCCATTGTGTTAGTATATAGATGCCAGGAAAACATCACTTACGGGGGTTCAAAAAATCGCCTCGCCGCTACGCGGCTCGTGGACAATGCTCTGCATCGTCTTTGGGTCGACCCCCCTTAAACTGTTACTTAATTTAAAAAGACGTTATCATGCACTGCTTTTTATGGTCTCCATTGTGTTAGTATATAGATGCCAGGAAAACACACTTACGGGGGTTCAAAATAGCACCCCAAAAAATCGCCTCGCCGCTACGCGGCTCGTGGACAATGCTCTGCATCGTCTTTGGGTCGACCCCCTTAAACTGTTACTTGATTTAAAAAGACGTAATTATCATGTACTGCTTTTTATGGTCTCCATTGTGTCAGTAGATGCAAGGAAAACATCACTTACGGGGTTCAAAATAGCAAAAACAAAAAAATCGCCTCGCAGCTTCGCTGCTCGTGGACAATGCTCTACATCGTCTTTGGGTCACCGGGGGCCCCCCCCCCCCTTAGCAAAAAGCCAGATCCCATCATCCGCCACTGGATCCCTCTTCTTAATTGAGGGGGTAGGAGAGAGCAATTTTACGTCATATTACTCCAGGAATTTGTGCCTGAAAATGCACCTAATGTGGTTCTAAAATTGCAAATGCTTCCTACTCAAGGAGGGGTTCTGACCCCCTTCCAGACCCACCCCCGCTTGGTCGCTCCGCTGCCTCGCCGCTGACGCCTCGCTCCATCGTTTTTCATATATTTCACCCCATGCGATTTTGTGCCCCCCGGTAAGAAATTCCTGGATCCGCCACTCCCCCCATGCACTCTTTCAATAAAATTGATTGAATACTTCTTTCACCAACAAAGAGGAATACTGTGCCAAATGAAGAAATAAAGAGCTACTTAGCATGGTTGGATTTAAATCTAGAATTCAGTGATTTCTTTTTCTTATCACGTTTTCATTTGATTTAAAGGGGAAGTCCCAGGATATTAAGTTGGTTTCAATAAAAAAGAAAAATGAGAGAGAGAAAAAAAAAACATTAGTAAAAGTTTGAGCAATATCAAAACCTATCCCATAAAAAAGGGAAAGTTATGATATTTTTAAAGTAGTCATCAGTTAAACACAAATTGGCAACACTGACTTATTTTGCGAGGTTCTTTCGAATTTACTCTGTACAGAAAATGTCATGAACTTTCATTTTCTTCGTTATTGATGATGAATAGATTTGTTTCATACAGGGGGTGTATAAAACATATTTGCAATAATTATATTTAGGATGAATGTATGATTGACAAATTTTCTGGAATATAATTTATTTTAGTAAAGGGCAAATTGGAGACTGAGGAGTCAGAAGACCTCACAAGACTTGTCACAGAGTTGTCAATTTGTATTTGATTGATCGCGCCTTTAAATTTCATCAATGTCTTATTTGTAATTGCTTTTTGCTACAACTTTTACGGACTTGTTTCTCTCATGTTTCCTCATGATATTAATATCAGGGTGGATTTCCCCTTTAAGACCCCTAAAACCGAGGTATCTGGGGAAATTACCCCAGACCACAACTCTCAAAGGATAAGGAAGATTGTTCCTGCATCTACCCTAGGACCTGAGCCCTAGGACACACTGTACTCATGTCAAGAACTAGTTTGAGGTACCTGACTAAAAGCATTCTACCGGTATGTGAAAACTAGATTGATCTTCTATTGCGAACAGTCGAAAATGATGCCTTCACCATAGAGCAATTTTACAAACCAAAACAGAAGCAATTTTTAAAATTCAAGTTTGATCGTAATCCATTAACAGGTTCTCATTATATCATGATTAAAAGCTTTTTGTCTCGCCTGCGTAGCAAAAAGCGAGACATAGGCGACGGCGACGGCGTCAACATCAAAAACTTAACCTAAGGTTAAGTTTTTGAATTTTTGATATAATTTTTTAAGTATAAGTTCTTAGTCAATGAAACTTTGACTATAGGGTAATCAAGTATCCCCAATCATGTGAGTAGAATTTCAGATCACAAAGTCAAGGTCAAAGGTCATTTCAGGTCAACAGACTTGGACTATGTTGTAGCATCATCATCGAAAACTTAACCTAAGGTTAAGTTTTTGAATTTTTGATATAATTTTGAAAGTATAAGTTCTTAGTCAATGAAACTTGGACTATAGGGTTATCAAGTCTCCCCAATCATGTAAGTAGAATTTCAGGTCACTAAGTTAAGGTCAAAGGTCATTTAAGGTCAACAAACTTAGACTTTGTTGTGGCATCAACATCAAGATTTTCAAAATGCTTCTTCTTCGTTATTTTTCAACTGATTTTTATTCTGATTCTGATTCTGATTGTTTCATATGATAGGGCTAGGAGGGGGATTTAAAATTTTTACACAGAATCTTGAAATTCATTATCTATGCTAATTTATGCAAATTTATTCGAAATCACAAAAAAGGCTTCTTCTCCTTCATTTCTCGACCGATTTTGATTTGGTTTGCTCTGTATCGTAGAGCTAACTTTGGTACACTAAACTTCTACACAGAATTTTGAAATTGTTCTCCATTAATTAATTATGGTAATTTATGCAAATTTATTCCAAAAATAACAAAAATTGTTTCTTTTCCCTCATTTCTTGACCGATTTTGATTTGGTTTGCCTTATCTGGTAGAGCTAAATTTGGAACACTAAACTTCTACACAGAATTGTGAGATTTTGCTCCATTTATTATTTATGGTACTTTATGCAAATGAAATGAAATTATGTCCCTTCCAGGACATCAAATTTTTATTTTTTGACCAGTTCAAAAGTGTACCACATAAAATTTACGATATTTGTTGTTGCGAGATGTGGATGAGCGCTACGTCATTGACGTTCTGGTTTATCATATTGAATTGCGTTATGCAGGCGAGACCGCCGAGAGCGTTTCCCTTGTTTCATTTACATGTATGACCCTTTGATCTTTGACCTCATGAATCCTAAAATCTAATCAGTTCATTGGCTCTGCAAGATGGTACATGTCCTGAGTTTGGGGGTAATCCACCAATCGCTTCTTGAGATAAAGCGAGAACGAGAACAAGACATACGGACGGACAACCCGAATACATAAAATTTCACATATCCTCCTTCGGAGAACATACTACATGTATGTATGATCAAATCTCTATGATATTATACAGTTATTGACTGGCAGGGGGTGTAATATAACATTTTTTGTAAGAAAAGTACTTTTTTCCTTTTTTCCCCCAAAAAGAAATTTTTTGGGAAAAAAAGAAAATGTGGAAAAATAATTTCAAGGGAAAAAAAAAATTTATGGAAAAAAATATTGAAAAAATAAAATGACCCTCGGTAATGGTGTATAATGTGTGTAATTGGTGACATACAGTCCTCAAGAGGGCGACATGCATTGATTGAAAATATATTTATATAAAAAAATGCAACCAGGAAAATATAACAATTTGGATCCTCGCAATTGATATCACGTGACGAGCTCTGGACCAATCACATCTCGGTATCTGTCTAAGCTATCTAATATATACACTTATTGGTTATTTACAAACTAAAAGAAAATTATGGCTGGAAAACAATATCTCTGTTAAACCATTTATTTACAAAATGACATTGAACTCCAGTACATGAACATATCACAAACATGGCAAAGGTGACATGAGTATAACATTATGCACAATTATGCAGAATGTCTTCCATTTTGAGCTTGAACGTTTTTCTTAAATCTAGCAGGGTGCAGGCATATTCATATTCATCATTTATTTTACAGTCTACAGCCTATACTGCAGGTATACTACCGGTACATGTAATTTCACTTGTTGTTAGTACACTGGTCAAAACTTCACTGATCAAACAACTATACAAAAATACAAAGGCATACAAAGGCAATGACATAAACCTGGAACTTCTCTAATGTGCTGTCAGAATTCAAAGTGATTTCTTAAAAGAATGAAGCAGAAGGCCCGAATAATAATCATATTGAGTACATGTAGCACATGGACTGCTTTGGACAAAAGAGCTCCCTGTTGGTGCCATTCATTGATGTTTTTTTGTACTGCTTCCCAGTCTTAAATACTGATTGGTTTATAGCTCAGGGTTGACCAAGCCCTGTACTACTAATATAATACTTATACCGTTAGAGAGAACAATTTAGACTGGTAGCAAATGTCCAAAGAAATACCAGAACTAAGTGAACTTAGTGGAA
The DNA here is from genome assembly GCF_000002235.5 of Strongylocentrotus purpuratus. Taxonomy (NCBI): domain Eukaryota; kingdom Metazoa; phylum Echinodermata; class Echinoidea; order Camarodonta; family Strongylocentrotidae; genus Strongylocentrotus; species Strongylocentrotus purpuratus. Next base: position 9,631,211 of record NW_022145594.1, read on the forward strand.
ATTGAATCCAATGACAGGGGTAATAGTATATCTGTAAAGCGTTTTATAGAGATATCATAGCGCTGTATAAAAGCGGAAATATTATAATTATTATTTATTTCCTATTCTAAAAGGTACATGTCTGAATAGAATGTAAAAGCAATACAAGATGTAACCTATTGACAATGTTTCAAAAATTATAAATATCCCCTCAAACATCATTTAACATCATGACACCTATTTGGCAAATTGAATTTTATTTCTTCTTCAAAAACTTGAATAAATGAAAAAGAATGATAATAAATCCACTATGGCACTAGTAGAAATATGAAAGATGAAGGATTTTATTGAAATAACACAGAAAGGCCCTTCACAAAGGCTGCAAGCCTACAAGTGCAATGATATGTTTCTGCTTAAAGCTAGATTTTCATTCATGAGAGTAAGAATAATAACCCTTGATGCATTTGTACAAAAAGATCATGAATTGTTGTACTGATTTGCAAGGACAAACCCTTCTCTGGTGTTATTTGTAACAGTGTCTGCACTGTGAGACTAGGCTGTCAGCATACATGTACCTCAGTTGTCTAACACAGCCAGAAACCGACAGAGATAGGCTATGCTCAAAGCTTTAGAAATTGTGGTGTAAAATTGAAGTCTGTGCCTGCAGACTACTATTGTACTACAGTAAAGTGATACAAAGAATACGTGTACTGGAAACGCATACATGCAAATAGTTTATGGAAACCAAATATGAAATATATGGAACCCATCTCTTAATGCTTGTTCTCTTAATTATAGCTCTAGCCTTTTACCCTAATACCTTTCTTTCCCTCTATTCTCGTAAATCAATGGCTCAAGGGAGTATGAAGAAATAATAATAATAATAATAATAGCTAGTTCTTATATAGCGCTTTTCAGGACCGGAGGCCCTCTCAAAGCGCTTTACAGATTATCTATGAAGCCCCTGTACTTATTTATTTGTGTGTTCTGAGAGGCACTCTGCTCTTGCACCATCCTATTTTTCAGCAGGTTTTTAGAGGCGGTTTATCACATCACATGGTAACAAGGCAGAATTGGGAGGAGAGTTCATCTCAGGTTCTAGATTACATCAGGTTTATAGTGGCGGTTTATCACATCACATGGTAACAAGGCAGAGGAGAGTTCATCTCAGGTTCTAGATTACATCAGGTTTTTAGAGGCGGTTTATCACATCACATAGTAACAAGGCAGAGGAGAGTTCATCTCAGGTTCTAGATTACATCAGGTTTTTAGAGGCGGTTTATCACATCACATAGTAACAAGGCAGAGGAGAGTTCATCTCAGGTTCTAGATTACATCAGGTTTTTAGAGGCGGTTTATCACATCACATGGTAACAAGGCAGAGGAGAGTTCATCTCAGGTTCTAGATTACATCAGGTTTTTAGAGGCGGTTTATCACATCACATAGTAACAAGGCAGAGGAGAGTTCATCTCAGGTTCTAGATTACATCAGGTTTTTAGAGGGGGTTTATCACATCACATGGTAACAAGGCAGAGGAGAGTTCATCTCAGGTTCTAGATTACATTCTTTAAAGACTGACCAATCTCATGAATTGAAGGCAGCATAATTCTTCAATAAGCTTTTTGTATATATTTTAAGCATATTGGAAAGGTAATGATAGAGAGACTAATACAAAGACACAAACTCTCAAATTTGTACATTTAATAATAATAATATTCCGTTATTGTATAGTGCATTTAACACATTATTTATATGAATTTTAACGTCCCTATGTGCTTCCTCAGGGCTTTGGAAATGATTACCCTAGCGTTAGCTCTGGGAGCCGCTATAAGCACAGAGCCCATTTCAAGGAATAATTCTACCAGGTACCCATTTACCTCATCTGGGTGGAGTGTGGCAAATTTAGATTAAAATCTTGCCAATATACATTAATGTTGTGGCAGGGATTTGAACCCGTACCTTGTAGTTCAGTTCTGAGACTAATCGACTGGACCATAACACCTCTACTGTATTAGCTTTTACAAATTGTGCAATTAAATTTATTCTATAATAAATGTGATGATCTCCTATAGTACTGAAATGTTCTAATATACATGTACAGTACATCGGAGAAAAAAACAAAATCTCAAAACAAATACTTATCGTGAGCAAACTATGAGCGAATAGTACATGTATATGAAAAAAAACTTGCTTTTCCTAAAGTAAAAGTATTGCTTCCAAATAATACACTGATGAGTGTAGGCATTAAACCATGAATGCTTGACTGAATAATATTATTTTGAAAATGGTATGTTAAAATCCATTTGTGGCGCATTTTGGAAAAATAGTGAAAAACCACATACAAAAAAAACTTTAAGGAAATGCTTTTGAAAATGAGAGGAAAATTCCCTATTCTGATGATTTATTTTTCTACATTATGTGCCCAATTGACCATACCTTACCCGTTATAAGGTGCTCCTTACTTTGATTCTTGCATAAATATTACCTGACTGTCTGATTTCCTCTTTTGAAAAGTTGCAGTTCTGAAAAATGCAAAAATCACTGTTCATTTCAAACAATTGCAGACAAATTTAGGTACAGAATATTATTTTTACCCCCATCTTTGACAATGCCTCCCATATCCTTTATTTTATGATGATGGCAATTATCTTGCCCCCATAATTAACAGAGAAACACATGAAAACAAGCTCCTCATTCAGCTTTGAACTGTTTGTTTCCTTCAGGTCATGGTCCCATATGGGATAGTTAATTATTCAGTTCACCCAAATCAGGCCAAGATTGATTCTGACATGCCATTTTCAAAACAATGTTGCTCAATGAGGTGTATATGGCTTAATGTATTCAATGTATAATGCAAAGCACTTCCACTTTATAAAAAGCAAGAAATCATATTCATGCAGCTCATTATACCTGCAGTTTGTTCACAATATTCATTTGTTATCGGGTTTTCATTCTTTCTAGGACGCACTGTCCTACCATTACATTACTTTTCTTATGAATCTTGAAGAGCAACAACAAATAGGAACATCTACTCATAAAAATGACAGACAACCTCAAACTTGGCAATGGTTACTCAAACCACAAACAGAAGAAAAAAATCAAATTGCTATAGCACACTGATGCACAAAACTCCAGATCACCTGCTTCTTCTACTCCTTTTTCTGTCTCTGCTTCTATCTTTTCTATCACTCTTCCTTTTTCTACTGGATTCTCTGTCATCTCTCCTTCGATGGTGCCTGTCTCTTGATGTATCATGACTGGAGTGTCTTTTTCGAGGCTTGTCTCTATCCGTACTCTTGTCTCTCCTTGATTTCTTATCTTCACTGTGTCCATTCCTTTTGTCATTTCTTCCAGAATTTCTTCTTTCTCTACTCCTCCTTTGTCGTCTACTTCGTTCCTTACTCACGCTTCTCCTGCTGGGACTTCTTCTATGCATCCTGGGGTTATCTCTCCTCCTTGAGTGTTTCCTCTCATCATCTCTTTGTGGTTTCCTTGCTTCAGTGATTCTTCCTTTGTCCTTCTCTCCTTCGCTGCCACTGCTTTCACTTGAAGAACTGTCAGAACTGCTAAAACTGGTTGAACTCTCTGAATCTGAGGAACTATCATCGCTTTCTTGCTGGTCTCTAGATGGTTTCTTTGGTCGTTCAGATCTGGGATAGCATCCGTTGTGTGTAGGTGAAAGATTAGGGGGAGGGGGTGAATAACAGGAGAGGGGGAGGGGGTGAATAACAGGAGAGGGGGAGGGGAGTAAGGTATAGGTAGCGAAGGGGATAGTGAGAGTGGTGGAATGACCAGTGGGGGTGGAGACAAGATAAGAGAGAGTAGTGGAATGACCAGTGGGGGAGGAGGGGTGGAGACAAGATAAGAGAGAGTGGTGGAATGACCAGTGGGGGAGGAGGGGTGGAGACAATATAAGAGAGAGTGGTGGAATGACCAGTGGGGGAGGAGGGGTGGAGACAAGATAAGAGAGAGTGGTGGAATGACCAGTGGGGGAGGAGGGGTGGAGACAAGATAAGAGAGAGTGGTGGAATGACCAGTGGGGGGAGGAGGGGTGGAGACAAGATAAGAGAGAGTGGTGGAATGACCAGTGGGGGAGGAGGGGTGGAGACAATATAAGAGAGAGTGGTGGAATGACCAGTGGGGGGAGGAGGGGTGGAGACAAGATAAGAGAGAGTGGTGGAATGACCAGTGGGGGAGGAGGGGTGGAGACAAGATAAGAGAGAGTGGTGGAATGACCAGTGGGGGGAGGAGGGGTGGAGACAAGATAAGAGAGAGTGGTGGAATGACCAGTGGGGGAGGAGGGGTGGAGACAAGATAAGAGAGAGTGGTGGAATGACCAGTGGGGGAGGAGGGGTGGAGACAAGATAAGAGAGAGTGGTGGAATGACCAGTGGGGGGAGGAGGGGTGGAGACAAGATAAGAGAGAGTGGTGGAATGACCAGTGGGGGAGGAGGGGTGGAGACAAGATAAGAGAGAGTGGTGGAATGACCAGTGGGGGAGGAGGGTTGGAGACAAGAGAAGAGAGAGTGGTGGAATGACCAGTGGGGGAGGAGGGTTGGAGACAAGATAAGAGAGAGTGGTGGAATGACCAGTGGGGAAGGAGGGGTGGAGACAAGAGAAGAGAGAGTGGTGGAATGACCAGTGGGGGGAAGGAGGGGTGGAGACAAGAGAAGAGGAAGAGATGAAGGCAAGTAAAGATATCATACATTTTTTAATGTTAGTGTCCTAAAAGACAATGTAATTCAACATTTACTCATTCAAATAGAATATTTAATTTTCCAAAGTTTACAAAAAATATGTGACCTGCCACATCAAAATGAGACAGATGTCACATTTTTTTCCAAATCTGATTGATTCTGATTCTCTGTTTCAAAAGCTTTGTTTGATGTATAGCTCAACTCTAGGGAGGAGTTTTATTGGAGAAAATAGCTGTTACTCTGTCAGAGGAATAGGGTTTTTAAAATGTACATTGAGAGCCACCAAAAGAAAAATGCTTCCAAAGTTTGACTTCCGTTTTTGTCTTTGATCATAAGCATTTTTAATGTCATTTGCTGGATGAATCATGGTGGATAAACTCATTGCACAGCACACGTAGATACACATATCGTTAATGCCTGGTTAGAAAGCTAGCATCTTTCTCTTTTTATCAGATTACAGACTTTCTTGGGTTATTTGTTTGTCTTTGCTCTCCTTCTAGAATCACGCATCATTATCATATTTTGATACAGTTGTCCCCTATACTGTCCCCTTTACTGTCCAATTGTCCATATATCATAAAGAATGGCAATATGTATGTACATATTGCCATTCTTTTTGATATATGGACAATTGGACAGTAAATCTGTAACTCTAATGTGTTTGGTAGATTGTGTTCATTTAAGAAGAAACACTAGTATGTTGATCATGTTAGGTTCCTGATAAGTCTAGAGATGTCCTGTATGAAATGTCCCATACGACATATCATCTTCAAGATGTTAATCTTGTGAACGGAGTCTTAAATTCTTCTTTGATACATAAATGTAGAATATCTATTAAGTACATTTTCAGTGATATTTTTCAACGCAAATCACAGAGTTTTGAGCATAAACTTAATTTTCAAGAAAATCACACTTTTATGTGTCACGTACGACATTTGATAATTTCAGCTCTATCTATTTATAGTTGGTTGTTATTTCTTCATAGGGCCAAGCCTTGAACTAAGCGACCAGGAACCATGGGCAATTTATTTTTAAAAGTTGCCCCTGGTTCACTAGAACCAGGGGTAATTTCTGATGCACAGAGTTCGCTGAATTTAGAGAACCCCCTACGTGTGCGCCTTTTTACAATAGTCTTTGTATTTCAGCCAGAACAAACATTGCGAACTCTCGTAAGAGGTCAGCGTTTTTGTGACGACAATGTTAATCGCACCTTTACTAATTATCATCAGGAGCATGTGGAAGGTAACCAAATCGTGATAGTACTTTACTGTTACCATAACAAATATCTTCACTGCTGATTCCTTTCTGTAAGGGCTAGCAAATGTTATCTAAATGTCCCGTATATGTCATACACAGACCCGCCCTATACCAGGGAAAGTAGTAATCCAAGTCTAAGCAGAGCTGCCAACCTTTGGAAGTACAAATTAGTACTCAGCACCTCCAAAATTAGTATTTTTCAACCGGCCTTCCTTTCACCTATTAAAAACCTATTGATGTTGTAACGCAGCGCGAATGCATACTGTAAAGACCATATTTTATTTTTACTGATACATTTGATGTGAAACACACCAAAGAACACAACAAAAATTAACCCAGAAGAAAGAAAGAGGATAAATACGGTTGCAAACTGTGGAATAAATCAGACATACCAACACCAGAGATGCCAACTTTTGGAAATCAGAAATAGGAAGGATTTGAAAACGACACCAAATAATGTGCGCATAGCGCACATCTTGAGCGCAGAGCGCCCGATTATGCGGCCGGGGTCCAGGGCCCGCCTTAGGGCCCTGGAAGCTCTGGGGTTCTAGATGCTCTCTGGTGCAATATGAGCCTTATTTTGGAGCATTTTACATGTGTATTTAGTTAAATAATTCCCATTAAAAAAACAAAAACATACAAATTGTACAAAATGTATGATGAATACCTCTTTCAGACTTCAAAATAGATCTACAGCAGGTCTACTGGATACTGTATTCGGTCTTATACATGTACTTCTTTTGCTGATTTCGCTATTCCTTGTCAATATCCACGCATTGTTTGAAACTTTGAATCGTCCTTCGATGTTCCACCTCGCGACTCGACTATCTTCAACTCCTGCGTCCGCTCACACATCGCGCGACCGGGACCGCCGGCCTAGTCTGCAGTGAAATCCTAGTAGGCATATCGCATGTAGCTGCAAAAATAAAATGCAAGATGAATTTCTCTTTCAGACTTCCGAATACACAGGTACTGGATACTGTATTCGGTCTTATAGCACTTCTGTGAACATTTCTTGGTCTTCTTTTGCTGATTTCCCGCCATTCTCTGTCAATATCCATGCATTGGTTACGCCGAAATGGTCCTTCGATGGTCCACTGCGCGACTCGACTATCTTCAACTCCGGCGGCCGCTCACACATCTTGGCGCCGGGACCGCCAGGCTGGTCCGCAGTGAAGTCCCGTTAGTCATATCGCATGCAGCTGCAAGGTATGCGCGCTGCTGAGCCAATCTTCCGCTGCTCCTTATTTTGTTTGCTTTTAGGTGGAATTCGGTAGCAGCGAACATAGTTGAATTACTACATGCTAAAGTTAGCAGACGATATTTATCATGAATTCGGACTTTTGGAAGGCATTTTCGTATTTTCGTATTCCCTTCGAATTTTCGTAACAAATACCAATTTTTCGTAACGGTTGGCAGCTCTGTCTAAGATTCATAAACCTAGGTACCGAACAGCTGCACCCTAATTGAGATAAAAGAGATGATTGATTTTACCTCTTTGAATGTTTCTTTCTTTTGCTGGATTGCCCTATACCCCCTTCATCACTGCTCTCATCCATAGAGGACCTGTTAATACTCTCTTCTGGGTAGAGCTCCATGAATCCATTGTGACTCCATCTACAAATGCATTGAAATATGAAACAAAATAATACAAATGTATATATTATGCATGGTTGCAATGGGGACTGCCAGTAGTTAATAATATGCTTTTACAAAATTCTTACAGTTTTTCAACATCAGTGAAGTTTTCAATATCTGACAAGGAGACAGCAATCTTAACATACCAAGTTGTTATCATTACTATTTTCTTAATGCTCATCACTGCATGGGGTAAGGAACGATAAGCTAGCCGTACTAAGGCATCTAATTGTAGCTCACACTGTACATCAACTGCTATCTTTGGATGATTCCTTTTGTAGGGTGTCCATCTTTTGGTGTATTTCTGTGTATACAGTGCGTCCCAGAAACAACAAAACCCCAAATCACATGATTATTGTGAACAAACTATGAGCCGTATAGTTAATATTCTTTGCTTTTCATGAAGTAGAATTAATATGCTTCCAAATGATGCATTGATGACTTAAGATTAATCGATACAGGCTTCACTGAGCAACATTATTTTGGAAATGGCAAAATGTGGCAGATTTCGGTAAAACTATAAAAATTAAGGATCACACATGAACATGACCTGAATGAAACACACACAAACTTTCACAAATTAGAATCTTGCATGAAAATTCCATTACAGCTTACATTTCATGTCATACTCGCATGTGATACTTATGTTTTCACTGTTTTACAAAAGTCTGGCACAAATGGATTTTGACATACCGTTTTCTAAACAAGGTTGCTTGTTGAAGCGTGTATGGTTCAATGCCATCAATGTATCATGTGAAAGCATATTACTAGTACTTTATGAAAAGCAAGTAATTATTTCATATACTGGTAGCGCATAGTTTGCTCACAATAACATGCTATAAATTTATCCTCATAAAAGTTATTCCACTGATTTATGGAATGCTACATGTTACTTTCCTCACACTGAAAATTGCTCTAATTCTGTAATAATTTCTCATTTGAATTTCTTGATTGAATGTAATCTACATATTTATTTGTTTCATAATTAGAGAAATAAGATGAGAATAAAGAGCTTGACATAGGGGGCGACATAAATCAGAGAACTAAACTTAACCATGTTTTTAACTTTGTCCACCTCTATAATAAGGCCTACAAATCAGTCTTTCATAACGTCTCAAAGGGCAATACATCCCACACATATCACTCGCCTGAGAATCCGTTGATTTCCAATGTAATACAATAAAAGTTTGCATTACAAAAAAAAAATTGAGCTATGACATCATCCCATTCTCGAGATTGTCTCTTAAGTACATCAGAGTGTTCATTTTGGTTCAGGAGGAGAACATATGCTGAGAAAAGTTTGCCTCTAGGGTTGTAGTTGGTGGTGGATTATGCATTACGTAACACAGGGCTCCACACTAACCTTTTTTGAAAGTGGTTCAGGATTGAGCTTTTTGAGTGTGTATGCATGAACCCTGTATGCTATTAGTCCCAGGTGCCCTCTAGTGTAAAGCCCTGCATAAGACTTGACAGTCGGTCATAACCCCAAACCATAGGGCCAAGGACACTGCACTGGCTGTATCCCAAATTGGTAGGTGATTTGATTTTCAATCAGGACTCCTGAAAGACCATCTTTAGATGTGACCTTACCTCTCCACCTCCCTGCCCATGCCCTGTCTGCCACCTCTGTTCAGTCTCCGTTGATTCCATTTATCTCTGCTACTTCCACCGATCAGGTCTTGAGGGGAATCACTGTACATCTGCCCATATCTGACCGGACCTCGTGACCTTACATTAGACACAAAGAATATAATCAAAGCACAAAATGATAAAGGATTTCTTGTGCGCGATCATGAAAGCTAGAAATACATTGATTATTTCATGAAAGCCAGGAGATCATTAACTCCATGTAAATGTGTATGACTTATTTCTCTTCTGGCCTTTAGCAGATGACTTTTGTCTCCTTAAGATTCATCATTTATACAGTACACCAGGATAATTATGTAATATTGATTGTACTGTTTGCCAGATCACCAGTGAACTTTTGAACGTGAAAAGAACATGGATGCCACAGGAGTTGTGAGGCGGTCGCGTGTACTTGGTAGGATCAGGGATAAACTCTCATATCCCTGAATATCCAAATGTGAGCAGGACAAGGAGAACAGAGGAAGACGGCCTTTGAGAAAAAGAATGGTGAGCAACAAATCCTGCAGCACAAAAACACTATCTACCCTATATAATTATGAAATATTGATTGTGAACAAGAGAGAGGTTGGCTAGACAACATGGATGCCACAGGAGTTGTGAGGCGGTCGCGTGTACTTGATATCCAAATGTGAGCAGGACAAGGAGAAAAGAGGAAGACTGCCTGTTTTGAGGAAAAGCATGGTGAGCAACAAATCCGCTTTAGGATCGGTCTTCAAATAATTGTCTACTTTTAGTGTCACGCCTATATTAAAAGCGTATCATTAGATGTTTTGTACATGTTTGTACTCAAATTTTGAGGAAATACTTGGCAACTCGGGCAAATGTGTCATCAAGTCTTTTAATGTTATTTCTATCCACCTTTCAGGTTAACGGTAAGCCGGAAGCCAAAAGATCAATTCTTTGCTAAGTAGCCAACGTTGATCAGAACTAGGTCAAGAGAACATCGCACTGGAAATCCTGAGGCGAAAAATCAATCATCGTGAAGTTTCGATCATACAGAAAACGTAATGAAGTTATCCGAAATCGCTGTAAACTTGCAGGGAAAAGAAAGTTGATTATGGAAGATCTGACGACAAAGAATGTATATCTCCTCAGCTAAGTATGTGAAAGTGAGAGTGTAAAGAGTGCATGGACAATGGATGGGCGAATCTTTGCACTCTCAAAGAAGCCTGGCAGTAGGAAAAGACTGATCAACTGTCAACAAGACACTAATAAAATTTAGTTCTTATAATGTGCCTCCTGGTTGAGTTGATAGCTCATACTTTTTTTAATCGTATTGTAGGGGCTTCATTGCCTGCTTATTCTATTTTCTTTTTCCTTTTTCACCCATGTTTATATACATTGTTTAATTTTTGTGCCTTGATATGCTATGCTCTAATTGTAATTGTTTAGTGGAACTTGTAGATAAAACATGTTCTGCTTGCTTACACAAAATCTCAGAATGACGTGGCATTAATGACACATCTCATTGTTTTTCCCCTGTTTGTGTACACTCTGTTTTTCCATTCAGTAGTCTAGATAATGATAGTTTCTGTGCAATATTCAATGATAAAGAAGTTGATGCTTTTGATATTCGCTCACTAAATTCTTTGTCTCATGTGGGTGATGATGTATTTAATGATGACGATGATAGTTTACCTATTAATTCACTTATTAATGATTTCCAGCTACATGTAGACTATAGATACTACTTTCTTGATGAATTTTCTTCAATTTATGACAATCAAACTGATAATTTTAGTATTCTTCATTTTAATTCACGTAGTTTTTAAAAACAAAAACTTTGATGCAATATCTAATTTCATATCTACTATTCCTTTTCAATTTTCTATTTATGGTTTTTCTGAACCTTGGATACACAATAATACGCCTACAGTATGTTATTTCACTTAGATGGGTATACATTTATACACTCTGATCGTATTCAAGGTCGAGGCGGTGGAGTTGGTCTTTTAGTTTCTGAAATGTATGATTATAAATTCCAAACTGACCTATTCATTTCTTCTGTTAACTATGAATCTCTTTTTATCGAAAATAACATTTAGTTGGGATTATATATAGAAAAGTAAAACCACAATCCAACCTTAGAGAATTTACAGAAGAATTTGAAAATTGTTTAGAAAAAATGAACCGTGAAAACAAGCGTATTTATATAATGGGTGATTTTAATGTAAATATCATGCAGCATACAAATAATGCAGTTAGTAACTTTTTGAGTGTTATATATGCTAACTATTTACTTCCTTTGATTGACAAGCCTACTAGAATTAACTCCACAACTTCTTCATTAATAGATAATATTTTTACTAACCATTTTGACTATGATGTTTCTTCAGGTTTATTCTATAATGATATCTCTGATCATTTTCCTACTTTTTCAAATTACTAAACTGAAACTCAACATTCAGTGTGACCCTTTGCGTTACAGCCGGATTATTAATGAAGAAACTATTGATTCTTTTAAGATGTTGTTATGTAATGTAAACTGGACTGGAATAATTTGTTGTTCTGATACTGATGAAGCTTATAATATTTTTTTAGATTTGTTTACATCTTTGTATAATGAAACTTTGAAAAAAAATAAACCAAGGAAAAGAACAATAAAGAAGCCTTGGATCACTGGTAGTATCTTACGTCAAATTGAAAAGAGAAACAGATTATATTTGACATATTGTAATACTGTTTGGGCAAATACCTACAAGTCAAAATTGAACTCTCTTTTTTTGTTACAAAAGAAAGTGGTTAGAATTTGCTCTCTAACTTCTTATCGTGCCCATGGATAATGTTGGAATTCATTTCTTAATTCGGCTACGCCGCAATGATGTTTTTCATTAATAAACCAGTTATCTATCTATCTATAAATTAGGGGTCTTTTCCAGCAGGTGGTCTTTATGTACAAGCCACTGGCAGGTTTCAAAGACTACGCATGAAAAGACACTGTATTCTACTTGCAAAGTTGGTCCTCCTATACAAAAGGCTCAATTACAACAACAAAAGAAGAAAAAAAAAAAAAAAAAGAAAATAACATGGAAATAAACTGTGAAGTTTCATTACTTGTTAAACTGTGGGGTTGGGGTCCTTTCATTTGGTCCAGAAAAAATTGAAATGTAAGCTTTTGTTCATTTACTGAAATTAAAAATTCAATAATTTTTGTTGTAGAATTATTCATCTTTGCTCTCAAGCAAAAATCAGACTCGAAGACAGAAATTTACATAATTCAAAATTTACTATGGAAGTAGGCGAGAGTAAATTGTCTAGTACACTTTGTGGAGCTTAGCTGGATTTCCTGCCCCATGTTCATGTCACGCTCTTTTGATTGCTGCCTGCCATTTCTTGTATAAATAATGATTAGTACATGTAATAGGTGTTTATTGTCGATCTGTAACTGATCTCAAGCGAAAATGCCTAAAGCAATAGCTTCGAGATCACGATCAAAAATCAAAATCAAGATTGAAACCTGCTGATCCCGAGATGATGATTGTTGTTGTTGTCGTTATTAGCGTCATTATTTATTCAGCAAAAACAAAATTAAGAAAACAAATACAAACCAATAGTAAGGTTCAGAGTCATATATGGATGCCAGGAATAGAAAAAGATTAACTACCTAACCATTTAACCTGAAGGTTTTCTTTTCCAATCATCCAATCCATGTGATGTACATCAATGAATTTAGCATTTAAACAGCTTCTTTTCTCATTTTTTGATACACTCATCAGAAGGGCAATAATCACACAATACTAGCTCTAATGTCTTTCTGCTGGGCAATTGAAATGATTCCAATGGCTCATGCTTAAAACCTCTCTCTATGATATAAATAAAGATGACATACCTCTTCTTGGGTCTATCTGATCTCCGGTCTTTCTTCTTATCCCACATTTCCTCCTCCTCTTGAAGTCTGTTGTGAGTCTCTGTGTGACGAAGAACATTCTTGAGCAATCTTCTGTCTAGGTACCGCACCTTGGTAGCCATCTAAACCAAGTCTTGCTCCTATGTAATCCTAAGCACAAAAAACATACTGTCACAATGAGTGCTGTCCGCATGGAGAATCTTTCTCTAGATATTTATGTCAACAGAAAAGAAAAAAAAAAACATTGTAGAAACGAGTTTTCCATCTACAGAACACTTTTGGGATGGGGGAATGTATATTTTTTACTGTAATCAAAATGAACAAGAACTATGAAGGCCTAAATTGCAGTTGAGTTTACACACTCAGAAATCGAACTGAGGCTGTACATGTATTAAAATTTGATGAACATTACTCAAGTTATCGAATGGAAACCAGATTTGCATATCTAATGAGCTATGACCTTTGACCTACATACTCGGAAATTGAACTTAGGTTGTGTTTTGATACCATGAACCTTCATGTCATTAAAATCCGTCAAACATTACTGAAGTTATCGATCGTCAACCAAATTTGTTACGGACGTGACGAACGCGAACGGCGGCGTTACTATATCCCCTCGGGATAATAATAATGGCAGTGTCCTATTTTAAATAAACCCTACTCTAATAAACTCTTGATCAACAAGGGTAAATGAATGATGAATTCATAAGTTATATATTGATATTTCTTTAATTCAAAAACTTCAAAAGAAAGTTCAAAGATAATAACAAATAAATTCCATAAATGAATTTAATTCCGCAGCATTCTCCAACAAAAGAAAATAAGTCCATTTATGAACCTGCATTCCAAGGAAGGTAATTTGAAATTGACAGCAATAATGCTAAAATAAATGATGTCATGATATATCTTAAAATATTCTAAAGTAATATTCTTTTACATATTTTCTAGAAGAGATTGCAACAACAAAAAATTGGTTTGAAAGCCATGAAGTAATGTCACATCTTTGGTGTTGACTTGGCACAAACACAGCAGAGCCACAGCATTTCCACCATGGGCCTGTTAAAGGCGTGAGGGATAATAATACTTATGATGAAAGTTGAAGAAACCCTCCATTATCTAACGTAGTCTTGACGACTTTCGAAGCGCAAATGAATCTAAGGATAGTCGAGTTTCATGATTAAACCTTGTTTCATCAAATGAACCTTTGAATTTCTTTTTGTTTAAAAGAATTTTGAAACGCAGAGTGATCAGAGGAGAGTCAAGTTTAATAAATTAAACCCTTCCTTGGACTACCTTGGCGATGGGCCTGGATGGGGAACTCTGCGGCTCAAGATCGGCTCAAGACCACATGCCTATACGGGCATCGGAACGGCCAGTGGGAGTGCTTTCATTCATGTGCTGCCCAGGGAAATCTCTGGCCTGCAGTCACAGCACTGTGCTTCAACTTTACTCATAGACATAAGCCATTTACACTGAGCTTAGATTTCATAAATTCTGCTGAGTAGATGATAAGATAAAATAATGCTTGAGTCAAAACGTTTAACCGATGGTTAAACGACCGCATTCATCAAAACCGTTCAGCATTTCTCGCTCGTTTAACCAATTTTTTTCATGCATTTTGTTACATTATGCATGTTGTTTTTGTCCTTTACATGTTTTTTATATTTGCATCGGCACTGATCAGTGCATTGACGCCGATTCATTTCCCTGTTTCCATTTTTAGATACAGTTTGTTAGTGTTGCATGAGTCTTATTTTTGTTTTTTCTTCAGTAGTTTGGATGGGCGTGCTGACGCAAAACATGGCAAGGAAAAGTGACTATACTTTGGCTTTGACTTACTGAAATACTGTTTAACTCTCAAAAAATTATGGTATAGTATCATATTTTTCTCATTACCAGGTTTAAGCAAACTCAGAGTATTTATAGATGTTTCTGGGAGGGTCTTCCATATTATCGTCCTAACTTCAAAACCACACCACTGATTTCCATTAAACTCGAGACACGATCTTTAAAGAAAATATACGATTCAATATGACGTCATATTTGTATATGTGTTCAACCAATCAGAATCAAAGTATAAACAAGGGAAACGCTCTCGGCGGTCTCGCCTGCATTACGCAATTCGATATGATAAAAAAATTGAGGTTGGGACATTATTTATAGGCAGGGTGGCCCATTAGCAGGCCCTCAAAATTGCATTTTGAAGTGAATATTTACAAAAATTACAAAAAATTACAGGTATTTACTATTATTTTGATTGATAACTTTCATGAAATATGAACAAATTAATAAAAAAAAAATTAATTCTCATATTAAGTTGTGAAAACACAATCCAAGTCTACTGACTTTTGACCTTGTGACCTGGAATTTGGGTCATATGATTTGTGATACTTGATAACCCTTGGGTATAAGTTTCATAGAATTTGAACAATCAATTTTGAAAATATGCTAAAAAATTCAATATCTTGATGTTGATGGCACACAACAAAGTCTAAGTTTGTTGACCTAAAATGACCTTTGACCTTAACTTAGTGACCTGAAATACTAATCACATGATTAGGGATACTTGATAACCCTTAAGTCCAAGTTTCATTGACTAAGAACTTATACTTTCAAAATTATATCAAAAATTCAAAAACTTAACCTTACATGTAGGTTAAGTGTTTGATGTTGACGCCGCCGCCGTCACCTGAAAAACGGTGCCTATGTCTTGCTTTTTGCTACGCCTCCTACGGTCTACTGCGCTGCATGACAACTCGTCTCATTTCAAAATGATGGCTAACTCGATATTGGGTACGTAGCTCATGAAATATCATTATTTCTATAAGATATTATGAATATCTATAATATTATTTGTCAAAGCAAATCATTATTTTACGGTAAGTTTGTTGAATTGGACTCCCTTAAAGTCTTACGTAATATGTTTTTTAATTGGTTTAATGCTTAATGTTCCGATCAGCTCGGATGACGGTGTAGGGATGCAAACAAAACTTGACTCGTAACTTCAGCTTGCCGTTATACGTGCATTTTTTGAACGAACGGAAGGCACTTCAATGTTATTTCAAGGGCTATATCATGGGTAAACCATTAGGTTGTGGATATATTTTGACAATTAAATTAATGCCTATTAGTATTACGATTTAAGTCTAATAGTCTGATCAACATTTTAGTCTTGTGTGTGGGACTTTCTTAACTTGCTCAGTCCTCAGTTGATCATATTTCCACTTACGTTTCTGAACGCACTCGGTACCTCGCACGAAGCTTGATTTATTTCTTGCAGCCTCAATTTTGAGCAATAAAAACACCTACTGTCAACTGAAACGATATCCATTTATTTTTTAAAGCATCTTAATTTAATCCAATTGATTATTTTATTGTTTTGAAAGCAGTAACTGTCTTTTCCTTCGCATTATTAGAACAGCAACTTAGTCTAACTCCCGCTTCTGCATGCACACGATTTTTAGTGTCAGTGCAGTGGTGAAAATTTCGGGTACCCGGT
Source organism: Strongylocentrotus purpuratus (assembly GCF_000002235.5). Classification (NCBI taxonomy): domain Eukaryota; kingdom Metazoa; phylum Echinodermata; class Echinoidea; order Camarodonta; family Strongylocentrotidae; genus Strongylocentrotus; species Strongylocentrotus purpuratus. The sequence continues at coordinate 9,647,775 of NW_022145594.1, forward strand.
CCCCGCCCAAAATTTTCAAGTCAAACCCGGGTTCAACAAAACCTGTGATGACTCAGGCCTAGTCAATACGCAATAGCATTCACTCTCTATGCTTTGCTGGAGTTAGACCAAAAGCTTCAGTCTTTCTATATCGTCGGTTGTTCCACTGAGACTATGTCTGGCTCCACTAGACCTCGATTATAGAGACTGAAGTACGACCTATGGGGACTGTACGGAACAAATGGTTCGGTTCGGCCAGACCGCGATGAATGAGATATGCAACAAGATTTTCACTCTTTACATCCTCATAAATGCTGCAATATTACAATAAATATATTAAAAAATAAAAAATAACATACATGTATATAAAGCTAATTTGATTTATGATAGCTCGCTCATTTAGATCCTAAATTAATGATTAAACCGAGAAAGTCTTGTAGTCAACATGATTCGTTGTCATCCATCGTGGTTTTAGTTGATGAATATTCATTTGTTCTTTCGGACGTCCAATAGCTACGTACGAGTCAGCCCGGCTTGACCCAGTGATATATGAATATTTGTAAATCCAATATGAAACGAGTGCTCTGATTGGCCATTGGCTATGTTTTGGTAGGTTGTCCCGGAAACATATCTGCCGGGTCATGTCATAGATTCCTACATGTAGTTCCATTGTTCTGAGATAAAAAAATGGATAACTCATATAAGTACATCCGTAAATCCGTAAATTTCGCATTTTGAAATAAGAAATAAAAAGATGCACAAATGTAAATAGGATAAAAATATTCAGAGTTTTTTCTATCTGATTTATAAATCAGAAAATTAGATTTAGAGTAAAGGAGGGGGTAATCAACCAACCGTTGACAGTTTTCCGGTCCATTGGATGCATGGTAAAATCCCTTTAAAATACATTGCATAATAGCATATCACATATCCCACACATACCATAACATGCCAGAGTCACTGAAGAACCACATTTGCAGTGGAAAATATGTCCTTAAATATCACATATTAACGATACGCATGTCTGTAAGGAATATGGGTACCATAAAATGAGCTTTGTTTCAAGTATTTTTCAGATTTAGAGCCCGATTTTGTGTGAGTCGCAAGCTCAAAAGTATCTCATTGCATGTATTAAATCAATGCAGCCAGACACAGCAGCGCACACTTGATATCTCTGTCTAATTCAGATTCCAATTTCCGATCACCGCAGACATAGTTTTCAGCATGGCGAGCTCTGGCGTGGGATACCTACCTGCGCCACCCGCTAGTGCTATAGATCAGCGGGGAAACGCACGGCGCATGAGCGCTTCCTATTGAATTTGTACATGCGACCGAAAACTGTCTCGCTAGGCCGATAACTGTCTCCGAAACAGTGAAAATTGAAATGAATATTGTCATAGTAATTTTTTTTTTCTGGGATTCTTTTTTTTTTAAATTATAGATCTAATAGAGTAAAGGAGCCGGTAATCGGCCAGCTCCAGTTTTCGGCCGATTGGTTGGATGGAAGGTAAAATCCCTCTAAAATACGTCGCATAATAGCATAACACATATCCCACACATACCATACCATGCCAGTGTCACTGAAGAACCACATTTGCAATGAAAAATATATCCTAAAATATCACATTTTAGCGATGTAATCGGCGGTCCCGCTACCCAAGTCTGAAAAATCGAGTATCTTACCCGTGTCTGTAAGAAATATGGGTACCATAAAATGAGCTTTATTTCAAGTATTTTTCAGATTTAGAGCCCGATTTTGTGCTAATCGCAAGCTCAAAAGTATCTCATCGCATGTATTAAATCAATGCAGCCGCACACCGCAACGCACACACGATATCTCTGTCTAATTCAGATTCCAACATCCGATCACCGCAGTACTAGTTTTCGGCCTGGCGAGCTCCTGGGAGCTCCGGCGTGGGATATCTGCTCCGCCCGCTAGTGCTATAGATCAGCGCGGAAACGCACGGCGCGTGCGCGCGCTTCCTATTGACTTTGTACATGCGGCCGAAAACTGGTACGCTATGCCGAAAACTGACTCCGAAACAGTGAAAATTGAAATGAATATAGTCATGGCAATTCGTGATTTTTTTCTGGGATTCTTGTTTTGTTTAAATAATAATAATATTTGCTTCATGATTTGAACAAAAAATGATAATAAATAGGAAGTAAAGGGTCCAAAAGATAGGATTTTGTCTTAAGTGGCCGAAAACCGGCTCCTTTACTCTAGACTCTAGTCTAATATTTGCTTCATGATTTGAACAAGAAATGATAATAGATCCATAAAAAAGAATTTTGTCTGAAGTGGCCAAAAAAAACCTCCTTAACAGTCTTTACTCTACATTTTTTTTTCCCCCAAAAAATTTTGTTAAAAACGATCCCAAATTTTGAAGATTGAAAAATCCAACGCAGCCATGGCACACACATAGGAGCATCACTATCCTGACTGTGTAGTAAAAGCTGTGCTTTTGATTCTCAACATTTCAAACACCACTGTACAAAGCTCAACTGATTTCACTCAAAATCGGTACTTTAGTGACAATCGATGACACCTAAATAGCAGTAAAATATATTTTGTTTAACTTACTGATGTTAAAAAGAATAATTTATAAAATCAAATTGTAAGTCTAGTGTCAAACTTTGCTTACAGCTGCCTCAACATGATTGTGTACAGTCTATGCGATATTGTGTGGTGTGTATATTTGTGTATAGACTTCTAGGTCCCTGCCTCACAGCATGTATGCAGTGCTAGAGGTCAATACGCTTTAGCATTGACTCTATTAGACCGAAAGCTTCAGTCTCTATAATCGTCGGTTGTTCCACTGAGACTACGTCTGGCTCCACTAGACCTCCGGTTATAGAGACAGAACGATCGCCTATGCCAGCCTGTGTTGAACTTATTCCGCTAGATTTTAGCCGCTAGGCCCCTCCCACAAACTTGCCACGGCCGTATTGTTATGCCCCCAAAATCCCCCAAAATGTCATTTTACCTCGTTCATTTCCAATTTTAAATTAGGCCTAGGCTATAATACATCGGTTCCACTTACTAACTTTATTGATATAATCCGTTTAATGGTCCCTTTTAAGGAAATTATGGGTCAAAATCGACATCCATGTTGAAAATCTTGCAAGCCGTGTTAAACTCTCGCTGCCGTCAATCTCATCCCTTCTAGTCTACGCCGAAGGCAAAATGATTATGAAGGAAAAACTGTGATAACGCCATTACGAACGTGTAGATGGCGCAGTTTTTCCTTCATAATCATTTTGCCTTCGGCGTAGACTAGAAGGGATGAGATTGACGGCAGCGAGAGTTTAACACGGCTTGCAAGATTTTCAACATGGATGTCGATTTTGACCCATAATTTCCTTAAAAGGGACCATTAAACGGATTATATCAATAAAGTTAGTAAGTGGAACCGATGTATTATAGCCTAGGCCTAATTTAAAATTGGAAATGAACGAGGTAAAATGACATTTTGGGGGATTTTGGGGGCATAACAATACGGCCGTGGCAAGTTTGTGGGAGGGGCCTAGCGGCTAAAATCTAGCGGAATAAGTTCAACACAGGCTGGCATAGGCGATCGTTCTGTCTCTATAACCGGAGGTCTAGTGGAGCCAGACGTAGTCTCAGTGGAACAACCGACGATTATAGAGACTGAAGCTTTCGGTCTATGACTCTATATGCTTTGCGGGAGTGCCATGGCATGAGCATTGCCATTGACTCTCTTTTTGCTGGAGTGGAAAAATCGTCCAGACGGCCTACATTCAAGCTTAAATTAGAATTTTAAATAGAGTATTGCATAGAATTTTCAAATTTTAACCTCTCCTACAATTAGGGTGTCTGCTCGCTCACTCTGTTTTGTGTACTAAAATCCTTCCCATGCCCGATGGCAATGGCTAAAACGGGTCGGGTCCTGCCCCGATAGATTTCTACATGTGGGACAACGGTACAAAGTTTACATTGAATTTGTACTTACCTAAACTAGTTTTGCTTGAGCAGGTCAGAAAGGTTGCTTAAAATTCACCTTTTCTGGTAGAAAATATAATTATTCATTGATTTACGACTACCTATTGTTGCAATCCTGTTTTTAAAAGTCCACCTTGCCTCCAAAAAGTGAATTTCTCCGAGTATTTTTCTATCTCGCTCCTTGAAGTTGAACCTGCAGCATGCTAAATATAGCGATCAGGAGTTATGGTGCCTCGAAGACCTCAAAATGAAAAGGAAATGGAAAATGTTAACTAAAATATGACAAACACCAAAATATTGCTCTTTAGACTCAAGGTGATGCATGCCTTCGGATCGGAAACAGAGAGAGGGAGAGGGTGTGTGTGTGTGAGAGAGAGAGAGAGAGAGAGAGAGAGAGAGAGAGAGAGAGAGAGAGAGAGAGAGAGAGAGAGAGAGAGAGAGAGGGAGAGAGAGCTCATTCCTCTGCTCTTCTTGGCTTACTGAGTGTAGCTAGTTTAAGTAAACTCCAAAAATAATTTGGTTTTAATAGATGAAGAAAAAAATCTCTTATAAACTTTGAAGAATTGATGTTTTTCAATATTGTGTATTCAGAATCATTGATTTTTTATATGAATAATTTATCAAAATTCACATTATTTCATGACTTAACTGAAAACATTACTCTATATTAGTGCATCCACACACAAAAAAACATATTACTATCAATACTTGGATGCGCCATAGTCTGTGAGGAAATAAGATTTTTAGGGGGAAAATTGCAAAAGTTATATTATCAATATAAAGAAAACAATTATAATACCTCACTAGCAGCGCTCAAAATACACGGGGGCGATGGGCGATTCACCCCCGTGAGCTCCATAATCGCCCCCATCAGGTTGTCTACGGGGGCGATTGCAAAATTAAAAATCGCCCCCGTGAAATTATAAAATAAAGATTTTCAGCGAATTGAATAATATTGAAAAGGATGCAATTCATAGTTGTACTCGATAATTCTCACTTAACATATTCTCTCTCTCTCTCTCTCTCTCTCTCTCTCTCTCTCTCTCCCTGTCTTGCATAAAGAAAATATGAAAATAATATTTTGCCTTGATTAAGAAAAATTGAAAATGTTATCAGTATTAAACAGGGAGAAGGAAAGGGGAGGAAATTAATCAAAACAAACATTGAAGAATCCAATTCACTGTTCTTTCGTGATGCATAAGAATGAAATTACATTAAAAGGTGAAATAATAAATTGAAGTGCGATGATAAATCAATTCTTTGACGTTGATTGATTGAATAAAAAATAATGAAACAATATGGTCTGATGGTCATATATCTTCGAATATTAGAAAGTTTCATCCACCATCGTGTTGTTGAACACTATTTGCAATTTAATTTTAATGCGGTGACTTGTCGGTTACGAGCAGAAGGTCATATCAGGCTTCTATATTCTATAATACTATCAACAGATATCTGGATAGAGACACTTCGTCACATCAAGCTACGAGAAAGTATATCATCATCTCACAGAATTCTACTCGAACACCGCATCGAAATTCTTTTAACCCTTTTTTTTTTCTTCTTCCTCTTTTTCGGTCCCTTTTAGCTCTCCTTTTTTCCTTTTCCTTCCTTCTCTCTCTCTTTTTTTAGCGGGGGCGGGGGAGGCAAAGGCCTTTTGCCCCACCCCCATCCGCAACTTGTTGGCGGGAAAATTGCAAGTGATATCCCCCTTCTTTTCTTTACTTCTTACTCAATTTTCCTTCCCTTTATCTCCTCTTTTCCTTTTTTCTTTCCATTTCCTTCCTTCCTTCTATTTTGTTTTATTGGGGGGAGGCAACAGCCTGGGAGGCAAGGCCCTTTCGCCCCCCGATCTCCTTCTTCCCCCTTTTCTTTTTTCTTCCTCTTCTCTCTCTCTCTCTCTCTCTCTCTCTCTCTCTCTCTCTCTCTTGTGGAAAAAGGGGGGGGGGTGTGGGGGTGTGTGTGTGGGGGGGGGGGGTGTGGGGGGGGGGGGGCAAGTCCCGCTCACCCCCGCTGGATCCGCGCCTGCATCTACCTTATATCTACTAACGTTAGACCCTAATAATGGATCTAGACGATTAATTGACCTGGTCTCAGTTACGGGTAAACTTTTTTTTTCTCAATTACTTGGTCTAACCATGAAAACCGTCTAATTTTACTTTAGATTTTCAAACAGTAACAGTTACGACCTAAATTAGGCCTAAGGCCAAGGGCTGTACTCTACATTTTAATAACAAATTAACGTTAACGTTAGACTTAAAGGTAAAGACCAGTATTGGCAACGCCCCAATTTCAAAAAATGAAATGGAAGCTCTCATTACCAATCATTTGAAAGAATATGTTTTGACTAATACATGATGATAAAAAATTTGCCGGGAAACCGCCTACTAATTCATATATTTGGTAAATTTATTTCTCTCATGGTCTGGTGAGGGTAGTCCCATATACATCTTTCTGTGTATAGTGCTTGTAACTTTACGAAGAATGAGCCAAATTTCTTATCATTTTGATGATTCCAGAACCTTGCAGATGCTAGATGCTAGATGATCGACCTTTTCTGATCGATTCCACAACGTTTCTTTCACAATGCAATCGCATGACCATTACTGGTCTTTACCTTTAACTTAAACTGTTGTTTCTCTGTGATACAAGAGGGAAAAGAACACTTCTTTTTTCAAAAAAAAAAGAAAGAAGAAAATTCCCCCTTTTTCCCCCTTCTTTTTTCCCAGGGGGGGGGGGGGGCGGCCCCCCACCCCCTCGATCCGCCACTGATCACGGGGATAAAAGTATACAGCTATGTAACAAGTAAATAAAATTTTCTAAGAGGGAGAATGCCGACTTAAATAAATGATAATGAATAGAAATTTAACCAATAGAAATTTGTATTAAAATAGGAGCCCCCGTCAGCACTAAAAGAGCCCCGTGAGAAGGTTCACGAGGCTATTTTTTTTTGGAAGAGCCCCCGTGGACAAAAATTTAATTTGAGCCCTGCTCACTAGGTAATGACATCACAGACTCATGAGTGATCGAGTTACCAATTTGTCTTGTGATTTTCAAAGTTTATCATTAAAAGTTCGTAACTTTATTATTATCTTTTTATCTTATTAGTAATCCGATTTTGCTCAATATTGTTTTGATTGGTTTGTCTGATTTTACTGCTTCCATTGAAAGTAAGTTATTTTTGTAGTGGACTTGCGGTGTGAGAATGAATACGCCCACCAACATGTACATGTACATCTTACCCTCGAACTTTAAACCTTGCAGTATTATCCTCATGTTTAATGAAAACGGCACACCTGGCCTTTTCGTACACGATTGTACATAGTCAGCACCCCGATCCCTTATTCATATTACCCAATACAATATAGTAACCATGCAACCACACCAAAAGGAGGATGAAATCTACTCCGCCCCACTTGATCCCAGACCAAATGAACAAGATCAGCCGCCCAATCAGCAAGAACGCGCCGATACCAACGATGAAGGCACGGACAACTCCCCAGAACACACCCTTGGTGTGTCTTCAGAGCTAGACATGGCAATAAATATATATAAATAGATAGCTTGAAACGTCTATTTCTGAAGTATAATAAAGATGTCATTACCTCAAAAATAGTTACAGTGAAAAGTAAAAAATAATCAAAAACCCAAAGTGGTAGTACACAATTCCATTTTATATGGTGAAATTATTCCGATTTGCAATACATGCCGAGGCGTCTCCAAATGGGAGGGGGTGCGACACCCCCACCTGTCAGGATATTGTTTGTAAAATTGCGCTGCCGTCGGGAAAAAAGAGAAAAGGGGGAGGGAAAAGAGAGAGGGAAAAGGAAATAAATAAAAGGAAAGGAAAGGAAAAAAAAAAGAAAGAAAGAGAAAAAAGAGGGGGGAGAGGAAGGAAAGAAAAAGAAAGAAAAGAAAGAAAAGAAAGAAGAGGAAAAACAGAAGAAAAAGAGAAAAGGGTAACAAGAGAAACGGGGGGGGGGGGTGAAAGAGAGGAGAGAGAGGGGAAGGTAAGAGCATGAGAGAGAGGAGGAGTGGGAGTGAAAGAGGAAGGGGTTGTTGGGTGAAGTCGTCTCGTCGAGGTATTCGTGTTCTATATCAATGCAGAAGTGAGATGTATAATGTCGGTCGGCCGACAAGTTTTTTTCTCTACGAACTGTGACATTTTATCCGAGGTGACGACTTCGAGAGTGACTACAACTACGAGAATTGTATTTTATCGAATTTTCACTTTCCTATAATATCAGCTAAAGAAATAAGAGGTTTAACATTTTCGGGCAAACTAAATTCAAACAAGGATAAAGAGTCAACAACCATAGAACGAATCATCTTCCTTTCTCTAATATTTTGATGAAACTTGACACCTTCCGCGCTTTGCGCGGGAGGGAGAAACTTCATTTAGAACGGTACAATGAATCGTCTTCTTTCTCTAATAATTTAAGGAAACGTCTAAGCTTTCGCGCTTCGCCCGGGAGGGGGGGGGGAACTGAATTCAGACAAGGATTAAGAATCGAGTATGGTAAAACGAATCGTCTTCTTTCTTTAATAATCTAAGGAAACGTCTAAGCTTTCGCGCGGTAATAGGGGGTTGGGAAAATAACTTCAGACAAGGATTACAAGTCGAGAACAGTACAACGAATCGTCTCCTTTCTCTCATAATTGAAGGAAACGTCAAAGCTCGAAGCGCGGTTGGGGAAAACTGAATTAAGACAATGAGGGTTAAGTGTCGCGAATGGTACAACGAATCGTCTTCTTTTTATAATAATAATGTGAAACGTCTAAGCTTTCGCACTTCGCGCGGGGGGGGGGGGGGGGGGACTGAATTTAGACAAGGAATAAGAGTCGAGAACAGTAAAACGAATCGTCTGTTTTCCCTAATAATTTAAGGAAACGTCGAAGCTTCCGCGCTTCAAGCGCGAGGGGGAAACTGAATTCGAATACGGTACAACGAATCGTCTTCTTTCATCTAATAAGTTAAGGAAACGTCTAAGCTTTGCGCAGGAAGGAGGGGGAAACTTCATTCAGATAAGGATTAAGAGTCAAGAACAGTAAACCGAATCGTCTGCTTTTTCTCATAATTTAATGAAACGTCAAAGCTTCCGCGCTTCGCGCGTGAGGGGGAGTAACTGAATTCAGATAAGGATTAAGAGTCGAATACGGTGCAACGAATCGTCTTCTTTCTCTCATAATTTAAGGAAACGTCAAAGCTTCCGCGCTTCGCGCGGGAACGGGAGTAACTGAATTCAGACAAGGATTAACAGTCGACAACGGTACATCAAATCGTCCTCTTTTTATAATAATTTAATGAATCGTCAAAGCATTCGCGCTTCGCGCGGGAGGGGGGGGGGGGGGGGACTTTATTCAGACAAGTCGAGAACGGAACAATAACTCGTCTTCTTTTCCTAATAATTTAAGGAAACCTCTAAGCTTCCGCGCTTCGCGCAAGAGGCCTATCACCTACACCCCCTAATGAGCGCGCTTTGCGCGCTCTTAAAGTGATTCGCTTACTCACTACCGCCCCTCTCTAAAATAAGATCCTAGCTCCGCGCCTGCATTAAAATATAAAGCTATGATGCTGACTAATAATTCGTATATTTATGTCGTCGAGGAGAATGACCATTTGCGCATACGCAAGTACTTCAGATAGGCCATAGGAAAAACAATTTAGCCTTCGGCCCGGGTGTTATATGGTTAAATTTGTAGATATTGAGACATTTAATTTTGTCGGTAATTGGTGGCTAGTTTTGTCGGTAATCGTTGGCCTCTACACCCCCCCCCCCCCCCCCCCCCACTGAAAAAGGTCTAGCGACGCCCCTGAATACATGTACCTGCATTGTTAGGCGATTAGCAATTTCTCGGGCAACTGTAGATCAGTCGTCTCACTGGGTTATTTTAGCGATATTTTTTTCCGGTTGAGAGGACACACAATGAGATGAGCTTTTAATCAATTTGATTAAACGGCGTTTTCCTCCAAAACTGGAGAATGGAGCCATGAAAGTGATTGTGATGAAAGTTAAGACAATTGAGCCCCCTTTGCTTATGCGAGCATGACCACTCCACCTTTCATTACACTAATGAAACTGCGGTCAGCCGGTCAGATCAAGCGGCGGAAAATTACAACAGGATAATACTTTTTATTAGGGTTAATTCAACGCTAGTACCTTTTACAAACTGAGGCGACCCTGGCAGACATTCAGACTATTCATAGAGCAGGTGATACAACTGGAAACTATTAACACTAATCTTAATGCATAGCAAAGAGAGTACATCGAATATACTTTATTATGATAAGAACAACATTTTCAACAGCATAGGAATAGGAAGTATTATGTTTCATCAATGAGTAATTGTTTCAACAAGATTGGATCTCTTATTGGACTGTGCGGATAGAAACTAATCGAATCCGAGGACAAACCCTGATAATTAAGCTGACTGTGGATTCGATACTTGTCTAATTTTATACATTGTACTATGGCTTTGGTTAATACAACTGTTATCATGTTTCGTGCTAATCATCCAGCTTACACCGGAGTTTGTATCGTGTTTGCCCTTCTCCTCATGTGTGTTTCAGTCGTCGGAAACTTTCTGGTAATCGCAACTTTTCTAAAAACTGATCGTCTTCGAAAACCTACATATTACCTTCTATCCAGTTTAGCTTTTGTCGACTTTTTAAATGGTGCTGTTGGCATCCCGGTGGAAATATTTAAAAGATTTGTACTTATTGAATTCACATGTCTTTATACATCGTCACGGTATTTATCAGCACTAACTTATCTTTTTGGGGGCAATTCTATGATACATTTAGTCATGGTGACCTGGGACCGTTACATCGCTGTCCACAAACCTCTCCGCTACGAAACGCTCGTCACTTCAAAGCAAATCGCACTCGGAATTTTCTTTAGCTGGTCCATCAGTATCAGTTTGGTGATTGGCTTAGTGGCCAAGAAAGAAGACCCAACCCTGATCGGAAACTACTGCGCCGGTACTAATTATACTCAAACCGATCGCCTTACTAGAATAGGGATCTTACTCGTTATGACTGCTGTTTTTTTATCAGGAATTACATTGATCACCCTTAACGTTATTATCCTACGTACAGCTATGCGACATGCGCGTAGAATCGCTCAGATGCAGCAGGCGGTCGGAGCCGGACATGACGATACTACTTCTCGTGTAAAGGCATCGCAAATAGTCACAATTATCACCCTTGGGTTTCTTATCTGTTACATTCCAACAAGTATATTTCATATCATCCTCGGCATTGACATTGAGGGTCGTCTGTTCAGTCGACCTTTTGATGACGTCACAATATTCATATTTTACTGCAGCTCTGCTCTGAACCCGATTATATACTGCTACCGTGATCGTGTATTTCGTGAAAACGCTCTCAGATATTTCAAGGACAAAGCTGTCTGGAGAAATCTTTGTTCTGCTGAATCTACTTTTGTTTAAGGGGAGACATGAACCAGATTTGTCAGTAACGGGCCTATCACTTTTTAAAAGGGACACAAAACCGCTTAAGTTCTTATTCGAAAAACAAGGGCACTCATCAGAAAGAAGAAAGGGCACTTTTCGAAAGTAGAAATTGACACTTATCAGAGGGGAAAAAAGGCAATTATTAAAAAGGGAAAATAATTCGCTAGAAAGTACAAGGGGGAATTGTCAGAAGTAAAAATGGACACTACTCAGATATGAATAGCGGCTTATTAGAGGCAAAAAGAAAGATTTGTTTAGTAAGGGAAAGGGCACTTATCAGAAGTAAAACGAGGCACTTATCGGTAGGGGAAAAGGAACTCATTAGAAAATAAAGGAACATCTGTCAGATTTGGAAAAGGGCACTTATTACATTTTTCATTTTTTTAAATATTTTTTTTATTGATGTTTTTTGTTTTTGTTTATTGTTGTTATCTTTGCTTTACATTATGCTATGAATGCTTTGGGAACTACGCACAAGGCCTAAGGGCTTTATTTATGTAGTTCCCCATTTCATTATCTTAATTTGTTCATGAACTATTTTGTAGCTTTTATCAATGTAATTTTTAACCGAGACTGCAATAAATGAGAATTGAATTGAACTGAATAAAAGAAAGGGGCATGTATTAGATTTAAGTCAGGACACTTATCTATCAGAGGTGAATATGGGCACTTGGAAGAAGGGGAAAGTGGCCCTATACAATTGAAAAGGGAATTGTTTTGAATGAATTTTTTCCTCTTTAAGGTCATTGAAAAGGTAGGGGTGTCCTGGAAAAAGAGGGGATGTGCCCCCTCCCCGGAAGCACCGCCTCGGACTAAAGGAAAGATGTTTATGATATGATACGAAACGACGCTTAGTCCTCTGAAGGAATACGAAGCATATTACGAAGGTCATCATGAAATATGCGAAGTATGAATACACTATTCTCAAGAGAAGTTATGAAAACTTATCAGGCTATGTTAGAGTAAAATATGACTTAGCATTAATGATAACAAACATCACGATGGTCAAACGATATAACTTATATAAAGTAAACGTTGGTGAAAACCCGATGATAGTAATTACAGTGAGTTTTTATAGGATCTGCATTCATTTCTTAATCGTCGATATTGAGTAAGACATTAATCTACTGTTGCTACAGTCAATTTGTAAAGCTGAATTGTTATCAAAACTTCATAAATCAGTTTTGAATAACAGTATCTAGATGCTCGGACATAGTGATATCGTACACGTTGGATAGATTACTAGATTTTATCAACCACACATTATAATCAGAAAAAAACAACAACGGATATAGAGATAAGGGTACTTAAACTTTAGTTTAGGCTTGTCTGGTCTTTCTCTCTTTTTAATATAATTTGTTTGATATCGTTGTATGTGTTATTACATCTTTTAAACTGTTAATGTTTGCTTATATTGTTCGATCATGTAAATCATGTAAATGCATGTTTGAATGTATTAATAATATTGTATCTCTTGTATCTTGCTTTCGATCACTTTACAAGAAATAAGGGGAATTTGTTTACACTTGATTTCATGTATAATGATTTGCAATTGTATTATATTTCTAAATTGTAAGTGTGTATGCTTTTATTGGAATTAAATAGAGTTGAACTTGAACTTAGACTTCAGATACGTGAATTAACAAAATGGATTTACAATGTGAACAATTCAAATGTGTAAGAATACAAACACAGCTAAAATATGTGGAGCTTTATAATTATAAATGATATCCGAACAAGAAACTAGCTTTTCGAGGCTATAATATGGTAATGCAACTCAAGACGTTACATTTCCTTAGTCACATGTTATAACATGTTAACACAAAACAAACTTCTCATTATCTTTGCTTTCGCTCTCCAAGCGAAAATCATTTGTTCTCGTCTCTGAAATGCTTGTAAAACATTTAAAATACTCATTTTATCTAGTCATTAAAGATAGTGTATCCCTTTTGCAGCCAACATCAAATTGTGTAGAACTTTGCAGGTACCATGAATATATGTTTAATTCAATTCAATTTATATTTATGTCATGTATATCCTATAGATCTGTGAAATTTAAACGTTAGCAGTGACCTAGTAATGCGAGGGAAACCGTTCACTCTCTAGACTTCACTGTTGAGTGACTGACTGACCTTTTTAAAATTTGTTAATAACATCGATACAATTAGCTGTGAATGTGAATTATCATATTTTGTACACATCAATGACCAGCTTATAATAATGACCAAAATTAAACTTATCGAGTCTTTACTCAATACAAAACGTACGACAATGCGATACAAGGGTCTGACATCAGATTACCTTCTAGGCCTATTTTTTGCAATTTGAATATTCCTAACGCCAATATCATTCCAAATAGAGGCAATTGCCATATGCAGTTCTAATCTTTTAAGAGGAGTTTTAGTAGGTATTATCTCTTGTGTACCATAGGATTTACATTATTTTATATTTTCAGCCTGGAAAAGGGACAAACTACCTGTAAATCAATCATGGGCGTCAATCCTTACGTAATACCTATTGTTCACACTGTTCAGGGGGGGGGGGGTGAATGAATAGATCACCACCCTGAACAATAGGTATCAATTACAGATCTACGCCCATGAAATCAATGATATAAAACAAGTGAACTGACTTGACTCTCTTCATTTGTGTCTTGTTTCTCATAACACTATATATCACGTGGCAAACTTTGACATAAGAAATAACCTTTATTCGTCAACTCCTTGATGACTTTGTCGTGACTTTGTGTATTTAATCATACCAAATGTTATTTCAATGCATGTAAATAATGAAAATGCGCTTTGGTTTGTTGCTTTCATGCAATGAGTTATCTAAAAAAAGAAAAAGAATTGTTTAAAGGTACTATGTCCCTTTTGCAGCCAACCTCAAATGCTGTAGAACTTTGCAGGAATTATGAATATGTCATGTATGTCCTATCTGTGAAATTCAAACGTTAGCAGTGTCCTCATATTCAAATTATGCAAGGAAACCCGTTTACTTGCTAGACTTCACTGTCAGACACTATTGAGTGACTGACTGGCCTTTTTTCTTCTTTGCTAATAACATACATAAAAAGAGTTGTAAAGGGTACATGAGCATTTGTCTACATCAATAACCCACTTCTTGTGACGGCCAAGATTAAACTGATTGAATCTTTGCGCAGCATAAAACGTAGGACCATTCGGTACAATTGTCTGAAAATCAAGACTATTACTTTTGGGCTCTATAGCCCTAAAGTCGATTTGACAACTAATAGTCATAATTTTCCCACTTAAAGTCTGTTTCAAGCCCCACCTTTTTTAGGGAAGTTCTAAATTAGTATTATCTTTCAAATGCAGTTGGAATTTCACTTTTTCATTTTTTTGGCCTGCAAATGGGACATAGTACCTTTAACACAATAAACATACTATTGTAATGATTCCACATAAAAAACTTTAACACAGTAACAAAGTCTAACAGCTCTAACAAAACAAATCAAACAAATGCATACTCATTACGACTTATTATATACCTGTAACAGTAATTTAATGTTTAACATATATATTCACCATATCTCTGGGTGGTCTGATTATTTTGCGAGATGTTGTCTGAGTGCGGAAGGTTTTATGTTTATCAACTTCTATTACTTTCTGCGTAGCATTCTGTTCTAGACTCGGATTATGTAGGTTAGTTTGGTTGGGAATGATATTGAGGTTGTCATTGAGAATGTAGGTCATTTAAGGCTGCCATTGAAGTAATGATTGAGAATGTAATTTTTGTTGTTATTGAGAATGTCTTTGAGAGTATCATTGGGGATAATCATAAGGCTGTCATTGAGGTCATTGAGGTTGAGGTTGCCATCAGTGGCATACGCAGGATTTTTTCAAGGGGGGGGGGGGGGGTTTAACATTTTGAAATCGGGCCGAAAATTTCGCAACGACTCAGCCAGCCGCTGAATAAGCGGGGGGGGGGGGGGGTCTCGCAATTTGAAAATTTGACATTATTCTTCGTTGGGGGGAGGGGTCATCTTTTTTAGGTCAACCATGGGCATAAAAAAAAAAATCCAAAGGGAGGGGGGGGGGGGTATTAAAAATACACACATAAAAAATACCAAGGGGGGGGGGGGGGGGGGTTTAACCCCCTAACCCCCCCCCCCCCCCCCGCGTACGCACCTGGTTGCCATTGAGGTTGTCATTGATGTCCAACCCTTGAAATAAGTTCATTTGTATGAAAGCAGAAAAATAAGACAAACAGAAATGGGAAAGTTTGAAATAAATCGGACCCAAAATATGAAAGGAATGAAGGTTTGAAATAATCGTGACGCTGACAACTCTCCTGTTTGTCGTGTACGCAAATATCCTGAATTCCTGTTTTTCTCCCCCGAATAGTGCCTTGTCCCTTGGGGCACTACTCAAAATATATTATGGATATTATGGATAATGTGGAGCCAATATATACCTATAGTGAATATAACTTTCACATTTCTGGTCCGATATCATTCAAGCTTTCAAAAGTCAACTTCTCTGATTTTTCTGCTTTCCACTAGTCAATTATTGTTTGCAATCAAGGTTGTATTTCCCTAAATGATGGATGTCATTAATGTCGTCAATGAGATTGTCATTGAGGATGTCATTAGGGTTGAAATTCAACAACCCATCATTTATGATCCAAGCAATATATAATTAACAACCAATCAATGATTCAATCAATCTACAAATTAACAACCAACCAATATACAATTTACAACTTAAAAACCAATATATGATCCAAGCAATCTACAAATTAACAACCAATCAATGATCCAATAATTCTACAAATCAACAACCAATCAAATTCTACAAATTAACAACCAACCAATCTTCAAATCAACAACCAATCGATCATTTACTCAATCCACACATTAACCACCAATCAGTGTACAAATCAAGAACCAATCAATAAACAAACCAGTCTACATTTATCAACAACCAATCAATAAATAAACCAGTCTACATCTATCAACAACCAATCAATAAACAAACCAGTCTACATTTATCAACAACCAATCAATAAATAAACCAGTCTACATCTATCAACAACCAATCAATAAATAAACCAGTTTACATTTATCAACAACCAATCAATAAATAAACCAGTTTACATTTATCAGCAACCAACCGATGATCCAATCAAACTACAAATCAACAACCAATCAATAGGTCATCAAGACAATCTTATAATTAATCTATTTAGCAATTAAACACTTCATTGACCTCATGAACTTTTTTACCAAGACAAAACTCAGAACTTTCTTTCAAAATTCAGTCAGGAACAATAAAACTTAATTAATCATTTTGCTGTTTATTATTTAAAAAAACACATCAATGAACACACATTTCATTTGAAAGACATTTAAAATTGCTTACAAAAGCATTTGGACGGATATCAATTTACTTTCCTCTCAATAAGATCTATGAGTATACAGTGTGTAAAAAAAAAAAGAAAAAAAAAAGTATACCCAACTTTAGTAGCTTTTTATAATTAAAAAAAAACAAAAAACAAACATAATTAGTGCTATATGGAAACTTATTTCATGGTTAAGAGTAAATTGTTTTCTGTCTAATGATACTATATATATTTTTTCTTCTACGGATGACTGAGCACCAGAGTTTTTAAAAAATGTCTTCAAAATCTCCTTATACCAAGTTTGGGCTGATCCATTGAATGTGGGTCAGGCTATATGCATGCGGTACATGGTCTAACATAAATTCTGCTTAGTGGTTCATGCTTCAGTGCTTCATTGTTTAAAGTGATCCGATGTATCTTAGCTTTCACAGAAACTTGATTCAATCCACAGGAAAATCTTAAATTAGTAGAAAACATCCTGCTAATTCATAATTCATGATATCTAAAACTTTACTTCTCACTAGCCCATTGCACCATTTAATATGCTAAAGGTGTGTAAGATGCATAAGGTATTTGTCTTGAACAGCACATGAAATTTGGAGGTTTGCTGACCTCAAAGATTCAGTAAATGCAACAAAGAAAGTCATAATGATAACTAACAAAGATCTTGAGAGTAGACTCTTATGAAACGATAGGTAGATAGCATCCATGTAATTAGTAAACGTTGTCCATTTTGAATGACTCGATGTCCAGGTTTCCCTTAAACAAGGAATGCAAGAGAAGCCAAGATTGTGTCATCAAAACAAAGGATATATTCTCTATTGTGCTTGTAAATGAGTCCTTTCTTGAGTCTGAGTTGCATTTATTACCTTTTCTATTTCAATGCACAAAACCATGGGTGTCGATCCGTAACTGATACCTATTCATCAGGGGGGGATGATCTATTCATTCATCCCCCCCTGATGAATAGGTATTACGTAAGGATCGACACCCATGCACAAAACCAATATGTCGGACTGAAATAACAGTGCAGAACGGCTTTAGACCAAACTTGGTACGAGAGGATTTCAACATCACCTTTCGAAAAGTCATTGATGGCAGGCGATATTATAAATAAGATACCGTTAGACAGAATATTAGTTACTCTTTAAAATAATATTAGTTACTCTTTAAAATGATATATAATTCAAGTTCGCACAGGTTATAACTTTAAAATAATCTACCAAAGGTGTGTGTACTTTATAGATATGCACTGTATATTTTGTAACCAACATAATATTATAGCAATGACTATATTTACTTCACAGAAGTCTTTTCCTGCCCAATAAAATAACAAAGTTGATTGAGTAGTGTATGTCAACCATCATCTCTTTTGAATACATTCTTTGAGAGTATGACTCATGTTCTGGCAACAATTGGTCTGCTGTAAAATGACTTACACCAACCAAGTTTATAGACCCAGCCCTATAGAGTACCGAAGCTGTGACGTCATAAAAATCTATTTTGAGAATTTCTCAATTTTTTCTTCATTTTCCGAAAGAGCATCAAAAATAATGTCCAAAAGTCAAAAACCAATTGAATATGTTAAGTATTGGCTGAGATATGACCATCTGAATGAGTCAGAGCAATATAATACTGGGTTCCTATCTCTCTCTCTCTAAGTGCCATATCGTTTGACTTTGGCGATCATGCTGTTCCACAACCCTCGGTTCCTAGCCTTCTGTATTAGTATGATAGTATCACTCCCAGTTCTTTCACTCCTCTCTCTTCCAACAATTTCTGCAGACTGTCCATCCAAGTATCCCCCTTCTTCCCCTACTCCTTCTTCCCACAATTTTCCCTGTCAAAGCAAGATTCTCTAGGCCTTCTTTACGTGTAATGTGACCCATGAACTTCAACTGCCTAATCAACACCTCACGTATCATCTTCCTTTGCACTCCAACTCGTGTAAGAACTTCCTCATTACTAACTTTGTCAGTCCAGGGGATTTTCATCATTCTTCTTAAAAACCACATTTCGCAACTTTCCAAACGCTTTTTAGTATCAGAGGCTAAAGTCCATGTTTCACTACCATACATAAGTACTGGGTAGATGTAACAATTCAATACCCCTATTCTGGTCCTCATACACATTGTTCAATTTGTCAGAATTTTGCCTAACTTTGAAAATGCAGATTTAGCGAGAGCTATCCTTCTCATAGGAGATCTATTTATTCAGGTGGTCATATCTCAGCCAATACTTAACATATTCAATCAGTTTTCGACATTCGGATATTATTTTTGATGCTCTTTCGGAAAGTGAAGAAAAAAATTGAGAAATTCCAAAAATAGATTTTGATGATGTTGTACCATTGGCAGTGAAGGAGATCACAGTCATAGGGCCACAACTGAACAAGATGGATTAAGGTACCGTTTGATAATCATGTAAACGTCTTAATTGCTACAAACTTTGACATAATGTGCATTAAAACAATTATCATTGATTACATGGACATGGTAACTAATCATTTGTTCTCATATCAGTTAGTATTACTACCAAGCAAGCACGGATCTCCTTGGTATGATCCAGATGAGGTTGGTTATTGGTTATCGGTGGTTATTTTACCTGACGGCTAAGTAAGCAACCTGACGGCCGACGGCCTTAGGTCCTTTCCGAGGGACCTGGTAATGAGGATTAATGACTTACCAAAGGGCACTAGCGCATTTGTAATTTGTAATTTGCATAGTAATAAAGGTGCACGGTCCGTATCCTGGGGATAAAGAACAGAATTTCCTTTACTTGTTTCATTATTGACAATGTCAGCAATGCCCTAGCTTCCACATAGTTTGATACTATCTTCTTTTCTGTTATTGTCTCTACACAAATCAGAATATTGGATGGATGTTGCTGCTTATAATTATATGGATGAGGCGCGATGGCTCAGTAGTAGAGCTGTGGTCTCGTAACTGGGAGGTCCTGGGCTCATAACCAAGTCGATATGCTAGTGCCTTTTGTTAAGACATTAGTCCTCATTACCAAGTCCCTTCGGAGAGAGGACTTAAATCCATCAGTTGCTTACTTACATACACATGCTTTCTTAGCAGTCAGGTAAATCAAACATACATGTATCTGTTTCAGCCCTGCCTTCGCCTGCCTGTTCCATTTCCAGTACAGCAGCTACAGGACATTGTGCTGATGATATGGCTACAGCTGTACCAGCCTCTCGAGCTAGGCCTGCGCTTTCCCATATCAATACTACTGCCTTGACAGATGGTGCCAATGTGGTCAAAGACATGCCAGTCACATACCCACTTCATCTCCAACAAAAGAGGACAGTCCTGATAGGAAAATAATATTTTTCAATTTAACAGTCATCACTAGATTATTTGATATATTTCTGCATGATTTTAATGATGCATTCTTTTAGGGTGGTACTTTAAACAGGTTTCTTGTGTTGTTTAATTAGACCACTATTATACTTTTCTGATGATCCAAAATCAATAACCTCATTCAATTCATCATTTCAATTTTTTTCCAGTTCACACTTACACAAAGTAGGAAAAGGCTGAGGAGAAGCCAGTTTACAAACATAAATCCGGCGTAAATATTCATAAATGAATGATACACGCAGATAAAACTATAACAACAACAACAACAACAACTTCTAAAATCTAAAAAATAAGTGAAACTTCAGCTTTAACACTGTCTCTGTGAGGAAATAATACCCAGAGCAAATGCTACACGAACAAAAGTCATTTCAATGAAAGGTACCATCCATAATTCTGATGAAACTAGATGGAACTTTGACTGCTTGCAGTTGAATATGATGCCTCCACCATAGAGCGATTTCACAAACTAAAACAGAAGCAATTTTTCAAATTCAAGTTTAATTGTAATCCAATAACAGGTCCTCAGAATATTGTGATTTCAAGCTGTTTTTCATATACAAGTATGACCATTTTATCTTTGACCTCATGACCCTTAAATCTAATCAGTTCATCGGCTTTGCAAGATACATACATGTTCTGCGTTTGATGGTAATCTGTCCATCGGTTCTAATGATGTGATTACGAGCTATTTTTGCATACCTAATGAGCACTGTGACCTTTGACCTCGTGACCCCAAAATGTAATCAATTCATTGGCTTTGCAAGATACATACCGGGACATGACCTAAGTTTGGCAGGAATCCATCAATCGGTTCTTGAGATAATGCGATCACGAGAACGGGACGTATATACGTACAGACGGACAACCTGAAAATATAATGCCTCCGGCTACTTCGTAACGTAGGCATAAAATCAAATGATTTTGAACTCACCCACCATCAAGCCTAAGCACAGTGTCATGTCTGGCTTTGTGTAGGTAATGAAACAAATAGGATTGATGTTTTCTTGTAAAACTTGGCCTTGGCTTCAGACTCTGAGATCAATTCTGGAAAGGGGAGGTAGAAATCATACCTGTCCTCAACAAACAGGTTGACTTCATCCTACAAAAAAGAGAGCCAAAAAGATATCATTAAAAAAAATGGAGGAATCACCACTGAAGTTGCATAATTGGGCAATTGAATTCAACTTATTATAATTATCTGGCGACCAGATTTTAGTATTGATGGCAAAGATTGATGGCAAAGATTAAAGATAAATATAAATACTTTGCATTTGTGCAAGTTACTTACTAATCCCATATCTTACTTATTCTTATTCTTTGTTCTTTTTGCCTTCACATATACATTTATTCCCCCCTTTTATTTCCAGCTCTCTCTCTCTCTCTCTCTCTCCCCACTCTAACTTTGTGTTTTGAGTGTTTATCTCTCTCTCTCTCTTAAAATTGTCCCTGTTGTAAAATCAAAACAAATTACTTTTATTTCTACGGACAAAATAAACAAATGTCCTAATATCACACGAAATGAATCATCCATTTTGATTTTGCAACATGTACAATATACAATTAACAAAGAAGAAACAAAAACTGTAATTCAAAGTATATATACAGTGCCTCCCAGAAAAAATGAAACCGAGAAGTATTAATGTTCTATCATAACTTAATCACAACTATAATTAATGAATGATACATATTTGGAAAGCTTAGAGTCTCCTCTTCCTCACTTGGAAGCAATGATAGACGATCACAAACCTGACGTTATCATTGGAACAGAGTCGCATTTAAAACCAGACATCCTTAATTCTGAGGGCACTCCAATAGGCTTTACCAAATACAGAAAGGATAGGACATGTGCTAGAAAAGGAGGAGTCTTCATCATGATAAGGGATACTTTCATAGCTACTGAATGCAGCATTTGTACATCGCAGACTGAGTTGATGTGGATCTCTCTACAAATTCAAGGTTTTAAGCCATTGCTCATAGGAGTATTCTATAGGCCTCCCAACTCGGACAGAGAAAACCTCCAACACCTCTCTGAATCCCTGCAGTACATCTCCAGTAGCATGAGAAACTCGACCATACTTGTTGCTGGTGACTTCAACTTACCTCACATTGGTCCAACCGCACAGTTAAGCCCTATGCTAACGAAGGAAGAAAATGCTCTTGCCTTCTTGACATATGCAACGACTTTTACTTGGAGCAGATGGTCAAAGAGCCTACCAGAACAGCAGGCGCTACAAAGAACATCCTTGATCTTGTTCTCACTACCCATCCAGCCTCCATTGATGAGTGCAAAGTCACAGCAGGTATCAGTGACCACGACATCGTGAGCTTTGGAGTTAACAAAACTCCATCAATTTCAAGGAAGAAAGCTCGGAAAGTATTCATGTATGATAAAGCTGATACAACCGGCATACGTGCAGATCTCCTCAAGTTTTAGTCTTCTTTCTTACGTAGCAGCCCAGAACCTAGAACAGTACAGCAGAACTGGGATGACTTCAAAACAGAGATTGGAGACCTCATGGAGAGTTACATTCCAACAAAGGTGTCTGGAAAGAAAAGAACCAGTCCCTGGATCACAAACACCATAAAGAGAGGAGTCAGAAGAAAGCAAAGACTGTACAATAAAGCTAAAGCTTCAAAAACACCAGATGATTGGCTTAAGTACAACAATTATCAGAAAGAATTAAGATCTCAACTGCGTCATAACTACTGGACTTATCACAACAAGATGTTCTCTCCTGATGACAAGAACAACAAAGCATTCTGGAAGTTCATCAAATCCAGAAAGCAAGAGTCATCTGGAGTTGGATCCCTCAAATGTGGTGAAATGCTTGTATCAGACAGTAAAGGGAAAGCAACTGAATTGAACGACCAATTCCAATCAGTTTTCACACTGGAGGATAACTCGAACATTCCAGATCTTAGACAACCCGTGTTTCCTTCAATGGATCGCATTGAAATCTCTGTGGAAGGCATTGTCACGCTACTGAAAGCTATAAATGTTAGCAAAGCCACAGGACCAGATGGCATACCAGGAAGGATCTTGAAGTTCTTTGCTGAAGACATTGCACCGATCCTGACCTTTATCTTTCAACAATCTCTAGATACAAGAACAGTACCATCTGACTGGCGTCTTGCAAACATCTCACCAATTTTCAAGAAAGGAGACAGGAGCAAGGCCTCCAACTACCGCCCTGTATCAATCACGTCCATCTGCAGTAAACTGCTCGAACATGTCATTTTCAGCAATATCATGGATCACTATGACGAAAATAATATTCTCAATGATGTTCAGCACGGCTTTCGTCCTGGCCATTCATGTGAGACCCAGTTGATCATTACATCTCAAGTTGATGCAGTTGCATTAGACTTCTCCAAAGCCTTTGACCGTGTACCCCATAACCACCTCCTCCATAAGCTCCATCACTATAGGATCCATGACAACCTTATCAGATGGATCAGGGTGTTCCTAACTGAAAGGTTACAACGTGTTGTTGTAGATGGAGAGTCATCTGAATGGGTTCCAGTCACCTCTGGAGTACCGCAGGGCACAGTTCTCGGCCCACTTCTGTTTATATCCTTCATCAATGACATAGTCGATGGGATCTCTTCCAAAATCCGACTCTTTGCTGATGATTGTCTTCTATACCGTCCGATCACTGATGTCACTGATAGCCAAGCCCTACAACACCGAGAAATGCTACCACATCACATTCTCCCTACGTCGGAAAGCCATCACCACAACATACATGCTAGGAGACACTCCTCTTGCGTTGGTAACAGATCTCCGGTATCTAGGACTGACTTTCTCATCCAACTTGTCCTGGCAAGGCAACATGAACAACATCACATCCGGAGCCAATCGGATGCTGGGACTAGTCAGCAGAAATCTCCACAAAACCTCACAAAAGATCCGCCAACAAGTCTACTTCTCTCTTGTTAGACCTCATCTGGAATACTGTTGCTAGGTCTGGAACCCTCACACAAACAAGCATATATCCAAAATCGAGGCAGTACAAAGGCGAGCAGCAAGATTCACCCTCCAGAGATATCGTTGTATGGCCAGTGTCTCGGCCATGATTCAACATCTGAAATGGGAGAGCCTGGAGAGGAGAAGAAATGCTGCAAGCCTCCACCTCATGTACAAGATCCAAAACGACACAGTAGCCATCAATGCACACCATTACACAGCACCCATGATTGCCAGCAACACACTCAAAGAAGTTGCTGGCTATCCCATCCCGCACCCAGCTCTACCAGAACTCATTTTTCCCTCGGACAGTAAATGCGTGAAATGCACTTTCAAAGATCACCCTTGACGCTACTTCACTGGAGGGCTTCAAGGGAGCGCTTCCACCAAGCATCTAGACCAAGAACTAGATAGTTTATTCCTCAGCACTACATCCTGACTTATGGATCCTGCTGAGTATCGTCGTAGAAGAAGTAGAAGTGTCATACTACTCAGATAATGCATATTTCACGCATGAGTGATTAAAAGCAATTTGAAGGAAGGAAACCAAAAAGACATTTGGCGGGCGGTATCTGAATTACGAAAAAAACTTCACATTTCTAGAAAGTTGAGTTTCTGCCCTTTCATATGACACCTCAATCAGGAAAAATGAGCGGGGAATGACAAAGTTCTGTTTGTCTAAAGTAGTGCTTGCATTTCCATAATTTTATTAAACGAATTCATTTTTACTGGCTGCCTGCCATATCAATAAACGAAATTAACAAAAGACTTAACTCCGTTTCGTTGACAATCAACCGTAGACGAGAGTCTTCATGCATGGCTAATTGTCAACGAAACGGAGTCAAGTCTTTTGTCAACTCTGCTTTTTGCTACGGCAGGCACCCAGTGAAAACAAATTTGTTTGTTAAAATTATGAAAATGTAAGGGCTACTTTAAACAAACAGAATTTTGTTATTCCTGGCTCATTTTTCTCGATTGAGGTATCATATGAAAGAGCAGAAAATGAACTTTCTAGAAATATGAATTTTTCTTTGAAATTCAGATACCACCCGCCAAATTACTTTTTGGTTTCCTTCCTTCAAATTGCTTTTAATCACTTATGCGTGAAATATGCATCACGTGAGTAGCATCAACTGAAAGAGGAGACTCTAAGCTTTCCAAATATGTATCATTCATTAATTATGGTTGTGATTAAGTTATGATAAAACATCGATACTTCTCGGTTTCGTTTTTTCTGGGACGCACTGTATATATATACCGGTAATGCCATAATATTAACTACAGATCAAGATGTTGTAGAAGTGAAATCCTGGTTGATAAATTGTTACCTCTGAGATGTCTAGCTCACACTCTGATACCGATTGCACACCATGCAGCTCTAATCTCAGTTCTAATCTCCTTGGGCCTTTCTCATCACCATCCTGTAAATCGAGACTGTACTGTGGCACTGGTAACTCCACCTTGGTGCTGGAGATCTCCTCAATGAGTCCACTCTTACCCTGGCTCCTGCCTCCTCCAGGATCCTTGCTGGATCCCACACCAAGATCTTGAAGTCTGTCCTCCAGCTCAGACTGGTCCAGGTCCTGGTTAGACAGTTCCTGGATCTTACCCAGGAGAGAGTCTGGGCTAAGCCCTGCAAGGTTCTCTTCAAGGATTTCTGCCTCTGTCTTTTCCCGCTTCCCAAAGAACCGCTTTGCCGATGCTAGAGATGCAACGTCTCCCTTGAACTTGAGACCCTGGCACTCTTTGTACGTCCTGGAGAGTTTCACTTTGTGTTGATTCTCTACATAGTCCATGCCAAGCTGGATCAGTAGATCTTCATCTACACCACTTTTAAAACTCTCCTCTAAAACATAGGGATTGAAGGCTAGACGGGCAACACTGTATTCACCTGCAAGTAAAGCATTTGATAAGGAGGGATTTTACTGAAGTGAAGGTTTAAAATTGGGGTATATATTCTTGGAACATACAGTACAACCAAAATAAAGTACCTCTCATATGTGAGTTCTTTACCTATTCGAGGATCATACTTATGCTTCCGTTACAACCACACCTTGAAGTACAGTTGCCATGGCAACCCAATTATGAGGAAGTGGGCAGGTCTGCTGGCTTATAAAAATTCAACATTGATATGGGGAAGGACAAAGATAATGAACATGTAACTCTCATCTGTTAAGAACTTTCATTATAACGTTTTGTTTTGTTAGCTAGGACCCTCTGCTATCAAAATACTGGCAGGGGCGGATCCATGGGCTGCCAAGTGAAAATCTGATTTCCCAAGAAAAACACAATAATGTGTCCAGACCCACACAATATTAGTACCTAGATGTTGCAGTGTACTAGATGCCAGGAAAACATCACTTACAGGTGTTCAAAATAGCCACACAAAAAATTGCCTCACCGCTTTGCAGCTCGTGGCTGATGCTCTGCATGTTAGTAGATGCCAGGAAAACATCACAAAAATAGAAGAAAACAAATTGCCTATGCGGCGGGTCACCCTCCCCCCCCCCCCCCCCCCCCTTTAGCAAAAGGCTAGATCACCCCTGACTGGAATTTTAGAAAAATAACATATGTTTGTACTTCAACAATATGGAAACGAATAGTAAACACCTTGATATGTATTTCAAACTGCCTGCTTGATTGCAAGAAAGTGACTGTTGCTATGGAAATGTAAAGGAAAAATGTTGACATTTGTGAGAAAAACCCTGTAATAAATGCACAATATCAAACAACCGTCTGCACAGTAAAGAAGAATCTTTTGTTTCTGTTAGCTACTATCATCAGCTATCATAATCTGCCTGTTTGCCTTTAAATTAGTTTTGGGTGTGACCACTAGGATCATGTCATTCCACAGACGAAGGCTCAAGTACATGGTTGAATGATTTACTTTTTTCAGTCATATTAGTCACTGTGACTGTATTGTCCGTGCTTCCATGCTCACATGTCCTTATAGTCCATGGGCCAGACCAGATATTGGTACCACCAGAGGTGGCAAAACCTTTGTACTTTTTTTTTGTTTGTTGGGCATATATACGGGTAAAAAGTTATGATAGCATAGTCATATAATCAGCAGTTTCCATGGCAACACAACACTAAAACCGGTATTATTCAAAGAAACAGTTAAAGTCATTTAAAAATTATAAAAACACTTTTGAATGCATAAAAATGTAGTTTAGAATACCTCACCATAAAGGAAAGTAATTAAATGCAAATTACATTACCATTTATAACGGTTGCCATAGTAACGACCCCAGAATGGCCTAAAATCAAGGACTTTGGTGTATTTTCAGTAACTTATTAGACAATATGCCCTTTCAAGACAAGTTAAAGTCCCCTTTCCAATTTAATGAAACAACTATATGACTAATACATCATATAAGCCAAGAATATGCTATTTAGTACCTTCCCATTGTAACCATTGCGACGTGAATTAGAGTTAACAAGATGCCCTGTATGGTACTATATGCCATATTTTGGCTATATTTTGTCATTGGAGAGCTATTGAAAGTTCATTTTGGTGTCTATACCCAGGTTTTCAGGCCCACAGAATTTTTTTTTAGAATACCTCACCATAAAGAAAAGTAATGAAATGCAAATTACATTACCATTTATAACGGTTGCCATAGTAACAACCCCAGAATGGCCTAAAATCAAGGATTTTGGCGTATTTTCAGTAACATATTAGGCAATATTCCCTTTCAAGACAAGTTAAAGTCCCCTTTCCAATTTAATGAAAAACTATCTGACTAATCTATCATATCAGCCAAGAATATATATAGTACATTTGTATTGTTACCATGACAACATGAATTAGAGTTTACAAGATGCCATGTACGGTACTATATGCCATATTTTGATCTTGGTCTTGGATTATTTTCCTCCTAAATACTCCGAAGAAGAGTTTTGACTGGAGGTGGCTATATCTTGGGATTGGAGAGGTGTTGAAAGTTCATTTTGGTGTCTATACCCAGGTTTTCAGGCACAGGGAACTTAGCTAAAGCATTATTTTGGACATTAACATAGGACATCACTGCTAATTTTCATACATTTGCATAAAATCAGAGCAAAATGACCATAAATGTATTCTGCCACTGCATATTACAAGCTGTTTTTTAGTGTTTAGAAAGATATAACATTGTGATGACTACATTAGATGCTAGAAAACTTCATTTGATTGTATGCAATGTTGGAACCAGCACAGATTCATCACATTAATGACTATTTGTTTGTTATTGTATAAAAACTGTGAAGTCCCTGGGATGTATATCTCTTGGCATATGCACACTGTGGTCACCCATTGAGAAGATGTTTCAAATGCTGGACTGAGGGACCTATGTGTAGAGTCAGGTATC
This sequence comes from Strongylocentrotus purpuratus, assembly GCF_000002235.5. Taxonomy (NCBI): domain Eukaryota; kingdom Metazoa; phylum Echinodermata; class Echinoidea; order Camarodonta; family Strongylocentrotidae; genus Strongylocentrotus; species Strongylocentrotus purpuratus. Next base: position 9,676,245 of record NW_022145594.1, read on the forward strand.
ACTGATATTGGCTCTGTAGCTGGAGTGATGTAATGCTGCAAGTACAACTGTGCAGTCAAGTTGTTGTACGAGGCATAATTTATGCGACAGGCGTGGAAAGGCTTCCTACCCTGTCTGGAAACTAACCACACTGATGACCAGGTTCACCTGGAAGAAAGCCTTAGAGTCGTGAACAGCCTATGTGAAGATGTTTCTCAAGCTGCTGGCTGTGAGATGATTGAGAACTAGTCCTTTGAGCCCATCTTCAAGCTGTTTGATGTCTACCTTGATTACCTGATACAGGAGAATGGGATCCTCTCGGCCTTCTGGATGTATGTGGACATCGTTGAGGTTATGCTAGGTCTGGTTCAGGCATCTAGAGAGGGTGTCTGCATGGGTGCTGCACCTCGCTTTCATTCGTGCAATGATTCCCTGGTGCTTCGCCGACGACAAACTGAACTAAGCACGCTTTCTTCCCTACTATATTTATTATGTACAAATATCCCGGCTGGCCAATTGATCACCCAGATGTGCATGAACAATTCATGCAGGGCCAGAGATTTTCTGTACAACTTGGTAGGACCTCTTTGGCAGAATCCCAGTCGACCAGAAAATTGAAAAAAACATCAACAAGGACACACAGACAACTGGGGTGGGGGGGGGGGGGACAAAAGGTTCAGCCTAAAACCAGGAGCTGACAGTAGGTACTACCTGACATCTGAGTACAGAAGGTCAGGAGCTCATATTATTTTGAGGGAGTTGAGAGACATGGTCAGCAGAAACAGTTTACAGCACTTCAATCATCCGGACCTGCAACTAAGCCGGATAAGAAAAGATGAGACCGATGTTTGTTCATTTGTGGAACTAATCGAGAACAGCTGAGCCATGATGAAACAGAGTTGGTCAACTTGTCTACTGTATCCTGGCCCCACCAGATATTGCCAAAGACCGGCTGAAAGTTCACAAAGTTGGAAAAGAAGCATACCGAAAAGATTGTTTGGAAAAAGAGCAACCCATGGTAAACTTTCATGACAAGATGAAAAAAGAGAGCCTGAAGACCTTCCTCAACATCAATTAAAAGCAGGCTGGGTACAAAGCTAAAGGGAATCAGGTAATCGTGAAGGCAGATCGAAACCTCTTTGGGCGCATGCATGATCATCATTGCTCACAGCAGAGCGCTATATATTAGAGAGGTTCTAGGACGCCCACTCGGACCAATACCGTGGTCACTGGCAACAGCATTGCTCTCTGCGCAAGACAAACAGAGCTGGAGAAAATTGTGTCACCAGCAGATCTCACTCCGAAGCCTTCAGCTTGTATCATTGGAATTTATGGAAGGAAATGATACTGAAATTGAATGGAATAACTGGAAGACTAAGTTTGTTGGTATTTGTGATGAACATTGCCCTAAGATTTCTCTGAGGGTTAGGGGTATGAAGACAAAATGGGTCACGCCTGAGTACACTCGATTGTGCTATGATAGAGATGCACTCAGGAAGAAAGCTGAAAATTCAAAGGACCGACGGGATTGGAGTCTTTTCAGATCCTGCCGTAACCATGTCAATAATCTAAGAGTTACTTTGAAAAAGTCTTTTTGTCATGAACAAATAGTTCAAAACAAAAGGAACCCTTCAGAACTTTGGAAGATGCTTAAACAAATTGCCCCTACTTCCACCAAAAGCGTTCCCAATACTTTGAACCTTGATGTAAATTGTGTTAATGAGTATTTTACATCTATTGGTAGTCTGCTTGCTGCCAGTCATTCCTATGTTGAACCTGTGATCTTGTCATTATCTCAGGACTCTATTCGATCTGTCTTTGAATTTGATTTGATTTCTGAGGATTTTGTACGAAAAGAATTGCACTCTATTCAGATTAATAAGGCAACTGGCCTAGAAGGGCTTAGTGCACGTCTCCTGAAGTTGGCCACACCCGTTATTTGTACACCTATTACTCACCTGTTTAATCTTTCTCTGCAAACCAGCCAAATTCCAGCTGACTGGAAGCAGGCACAAGTTACCCCAATTCACAAGGGTGGGGATAGGGACGATGTTAGCAACTATCGTCCCATATCTGTTATACCGTCGATTATGAAAATATTGGAAAAGGCAGTTAACGTGCAACTTCGAGACTATCTGTCAGATATTAATCTCCTAACCCCTCACCAATCTGGATTTAGGAAAGGTTATTCAACAAACACCGTACTTGCATTTTTGAGCAATTATTTGTTGACTAACATGGATAAAGGTAGAATAACTGGAATAGTCTTTCTTGACATACGAAAGGCATTCGACTCTGTTAATCATAGATTATTACTAGATAAGTTAAAACTGTATGGCATTACGGGACAAGCATTATCATGGTTCGAATCATATCTTGTACACCGGGCGCAGTGTACCTCCTTGCTAGGTAAAAAATCTGACGTGCTAAAGTTAAAGTCTGGAGTCCCCCAGGGATCTATTTTGGGGCCCCTCCTTTTCACTCTTTTCATGAACGATCTTCCATCAGTCATCGAGCACGGTAAAGTGATTATGTATGCAGATGACACTGCCCTTATGTACAGTTCTTCAAATCCAAGGGAAATCGAAACATGTCTTAATCATGATTTGGATTGTGTGAGAAAGTGGTTAGAAAGAAACCAACTTACCCTGAATACGGACAAGACATGCTTCATGATTTTTGGAACACCGCAGAAATTGCTGAACTTGCAATACACACCAATCGCAATAAAAGTTTCTAATGTACCAATCAAGCAAGTTCAAAGTGTAAAATATCTGGGAGTTTGTCTAGACCAGCACATGACGTGGCAGGATCATGTGAAATACACTTCAAATAAAATTGCCTCTAGGTCGGCCCTACTTCGTAGAGTCAGGAAATATCTCACAATCGATAGTGCCAAACTACTTGCCAATTCCCTTATCCCTCCTTATTATGACTATTGTAGTGTTTCATGGAGTACTTGTAATAAAAGAACAAAAGATATCTTGATTAAGCAACACAAGCAGATGGCAAGAATTGTCCTGAAAATAAATACTTTGATTCCCACATCTGAAATTTTTAGTACCCTGAGATGGATTGACATGGAAAAAAGATGGGAGTTCAATAAAAGTAAATTAATGTATGATGTTATGAATAATAGTGCCCCATCATATTTATATGATATGTTCACCCTGTCCGCCCATACTCATAGATACTCAACAAGGAATGCTGACAATTTGGGCGTCATTATTCCAAGAATTAAAACAGAATGTGGAAAACGTGCCTTCTCAGTTGATGGTGCTCTTCAGTGGAATAGCCTACCCCACTCAGTTCGAAATGCCCCGACCAAGAATAATTTTTGTTCTCTCTATTTTAAGCAGCGATCTTAAAGATAAATTTGCCTTTCTTTCTTTATTTATTTCTTTCATGAATATTTACATAAATTTCTCAATATAATAATTTGTTAAAATCTAAATAGATCATTGATAATAATCAGAGTATATTGTTATCGATTTGAAATTGCTCATTGAAATTTATCATTCTTACTACGGCTTTGTTTCATTATTCACTCTTACTCTTTACTCACTTTCTGTTATATGTTGCTATGTATTGATGTTTTCCATGATGTTTATATTGTTCAAGTAGTTTGTTTCTTCATATATGTTCATTTATGTACAGGGCCCCCTGGAAAACAGTACTTTGATTACTGACGGGGCTACCCTGTTAAAATAAAACGGAATAAATAAATAAATAAATAAATAAATTGATAGAATGAGCCTTGTCCATAGACTCAAAGGGGGTGACAAGTCATTTGCACATCTAGCAGATGCTGCACTGACGCAAGCTCTGCACGAAGGCACTGATAGTGCCAGGACTGATGTCATGTTCGATGTCTACAGGGATGAGTCCATCAAGAATGCTGAGAGAGGGAGAAGCTTCATGATAAGTCACTTTATGTGGCAAGTGGAGAAGCACTATGAAGAAATCATAACTCTGAAGACAACACATAACTCTGAAGACAACACAAGAGGAAGCTGACACACATGCTTCTTCATGCATGGCATGCTGCGGAGGATGGATACATATCCATAGTAACCACAGCCGAAGACACAGATGTGTTGGTAATCTGTGTCTGTATTATCGTGCTGTCCCATGGTGTTACATTTTTCCACTGTGCCCTCATCATTTCCATTCCGTCTGCATACTGGTCCCTTACCACTTACAGCATGCTCGTACCAGCTAGTGTCACCGTGTTGGCCTTTCCGGCGCCGGGTCTCACCAGAGCCCCACCGGCTGGGTACCTGCTGCTTACCACCGGGAACGCAACCATAAAAGAGCCATTCGCTGAACATTCGCTTGGCCTTGAAGACGTCAAACACGGTATATAAAAGCTGGGCACTCGCCCTAGCTACCAGTCACACTTCAGTTCTCAAGTTCATGGATGTACGTCCTCATTGTTCTTCTCAACAATTAATCATAAATCTTCATAATTCTTCATAATGCCTACACATGGAAGCAGGGCGGCAGAGCGACTAACAAATTAGAAGGGGGGGGGGGGCAACAAAAAGGGCACCTACAAAGGGGCACTTTAATAAAGTAATAGGTGCACTTGTCAAAGTAAAAGGGGCAATTTTCCTACAGTATGTACAAAGGGGCACTTCTGGGGTACTTCGAAACTGGGGAGGGGGCTGTGCACACCAGACTGGTATACAGTAACAGCCCGTTGAACAAATTATGACACATCGTCACGTCACCGTTCTCACTGCCCCACGAACGGGTCCATGATGGCCTCGTACCAGCCCCCGTCCTTATACCGTCCTCTTATAGTCCTCATACCGGGTTCTCACTGTGTGCCTCCGCTTGTGCCCACACTGCGAAAGTTTTGGGCATGCCCACAACTTTTGCCGGGTCTCGGCTGGTCTCTTTGGCCACTAACAGGCCCTTACCGTGCATGTTCACCGATCACTCAACGCCCCGTCGTGTGCCCTCATCGTTTTCCACCGACCACACAAAATTTACCACACGGTGGCACACGGTAGGCTTAGCCGGCGCGATGGGACAGTAATTTAGCAAGAAGCTGACCTGCTTTCTGAGAAGTCTGGCTGGACAAAGAACCGCATCGGGTACATTTATGTTTGCAAACTGCAAGCTTTTTGGGTGAAGATGTCTGCCAAGCTCTAACGTCCGCCTTTACTGGCTGCAACATAGTGCGTTTGCAGGACGTGGAAGCTGGTTGCACTTAAGTTCCTGACTTTAAGCATCTTGGTGAAGAATGGGATGTTTCAACAACCCTAATAGACAAGATACAAGTGTTTGTGTGTCGAAATGTATGCATGCACATCCACAATCTGATGAGACCGGATCAATGAACTCTGCTACCACCTCTTCTTTGCAAAAGAGGTAGAATCCAGCCAGCTACCTCCAAGCAAAGACTCTTTGCACATGCATGTTCTTCGGGTGAACTACATGTACCAGGCTGCAATATGGCGACGCTGCCTTGTGAGTTAACCTGTAGTCAAAGATCCAACGACCTGTGGGTGGAACACAGATGGCAACGGCAATCTGTCAATAGAATAGGTAGCACAGCACCGGAATTTGTGTTGCAATTGATGTCCTGCAAGTGTACTGTGCCCGTGCCTGCAAACTTCCTGCCTCGTGAACCAACTGAAATGCACTAACATGTGCAAATTAAAGACCTTCACAAACCAGCAGGAAGATGATGAAGATAAAAAAAGTGGCAAAAGTCAAGGTAGACGATTCAGACACAGACTCATGATAAATTAAAATGAGATGAACATATTTTGTTCCAAGAGAAATGTACCTGTAGGAAACAACTTTGGTGTTCCCTTATTAACGTGTTGACTGCAGGAGTAACTTTGAGAAAGTTTGCAGAAGTGAGGATGAAAATACATGTAGTAGATGTTGCTTTCTTCTCTCTTGTCAATTCAGGATGAAAACAAAGAGAGGTGTTGCAGACAAAAGAAGAGTCGGTGACCTGTGATTGTGTGTGATCTATTTACCACAAGTCACCAGTATCTAATTGACAAATAAGCTGCCATTATCAAAGTCATGGTGACAACTTACGGTAGGCTTTCAATTCCAGATCACATGGAAAAGACACTTGTAGGTTAAACTCTAAGACGTACTAGATACAGTGTATATTTTATCAGTTACATCATTTCGAACAATCAATGTAAAATTTCAAAGGCATATACATGTTTTTTCTGGCGTTGAGAATGTGAATTAATTTGTGTCCAAAAAGACTACTTAAATTCAATCACACCTTTCTTTCATAGAGAGTAAACAAAAAATAGGAAAGAGAGGGTGTGACAAAATAGTTTCTGAGACTTCGTGCAAACCGCCTGTACTATTTCTGCCCAAAGAAGGCGTTTTGATAAACAGACACACATTTTCTGGCATTCATATTTACCTTTGACTCATTTATTCTCATTTCGCTTGTAGTATTCTTCGGGACAGTTTTGATACAATAGCAAGTAAATGGTCATTAATGTGATGAATCTGTGCTGGTTCCAGCATTGCATACAATCAAATGAAGTTTTCTAGCATCTAATGTAGTCATCACAATGTTCTAAACCCTAAGAAACAGCTTGTAATATGCAGGGGCAGAATACTTTTATGGTCATTTTGCTCTGATTTTATGCAAATGTATGATGTCCTATGTAATGTCCAAAATAAAGCTTTAGCTGTGTTCCCTGTGCCTGAAAACCTGGGTATAGACACCAAAATGAACTTTCAACACCACTCCAATCCCAAGATATAGCCAAAATATGGCATATAGTACCGTACAGGGCATCTTGTAAACTCTAATTCATGTTGCCATGGTAATAATGGGAATGTACTATATATCATATTCTTGGCTTATATGATAGATTAGTCATATAGTTTTTTCAATAATTTGGAAAGGGGACTTTAACTTGTCTTGAATGAGCAAATCGTCTAATATGTTACTGAAAATATGCCAATGTCCTTGATTTTAGGCTATTCTGGGGTCGTTGCTATGGCAACCGTTATTAATGGTAATATAATTTGCATTTCATTACTTTTCTTCATGGTGAGGTATTCTTAACTTTTATTCTGTGGGCCTGAAAACCTGGGTATAGACACCAAAATGAACTTTCAACACCTCTCCAATCCCAAGATATAGCCAAAATATGGCATATACAATGTAGTACCGTACAGGGCATCTTGTAAACTCTAATTCATGTTGCCATGGTAATAATGGGACTGTACTATATAACATATTCTTGGCTTATATGACAGATAAGTCAAATAGTTGTGTCATTATTTTGGAAAGGGGACTTTAACTTGTCTTGAATGAGTATATTGTGTAATATATTACTGAAATTACTCCAAAATCCTTGATTTTAGGCTATTCTGGGGTTGTTACCATGGCAATCATTATAAATGGTGTTGTAATTTGCATTTCATTGCTTTCCTTTATGGTGAGGTATTCTAAACTGTACATTTTTACGCATTCAAAAGTGTTTTCATAATTTTTAAATGACTCTAACTGTTCCTTTGAATAATACCGGTTTTAGTGTAGTGTTGCCATGGAAACTGCTGATTATATGACTAAGCTGCCAGTCTGGAAATGCTATCATATCAAAATTTTATGTATAGATATAGGGCATTTCAAAATGCATAAGTAGATCTTGCCACCTTGAGTGGTACCAATAACCCAAATTTCTGGTCTTGGCCCATGGACTATTAGGCTTCAGTCTCCCTATGGCAATTATAATTAGCAGGTTTATTCGGAAAACATGGATTATTCCAACATAAGCAATGCATTTGTGTTGGAAGCAGAAAACTTCTTTTTTTTTTTTAATTACACAGAGTACCAATGAAACAAGGTCAAAGATATATCTACAGCACAAACACAAAAATGGGCAAGTTTAAACCAAAAATGTTGTGCAACATCTTATCAAACCATTGTTAAGGTTATTTTGTTGTCTGTATATCAATAAGATTTGTTCATCAAAGAGGTCTGTTGCTTTTGTGCCTGTTACATCATGTAAAGGCACAGAGTTTTCATCAAATTGATAAACTGTACTACCCTCAGACTGTTACCTGAAGCATCTTTGTCTTGTTCAAGAGGACCAGTAGCTACTGCTATAGGGTCAGAGTCAGTAGCAGGCTTGGGGATTTTCTTCCAGCTACACATGTTGATGTACAACACAGACTTTGTTGGTTTCTAAATAAAGGTAAGAACAGAGAGGAAACAAGGAACCTAATAAAGTAGAAATATTCAACCACTGGCACTTAAGAATTATGCCTCCACTTCTGATGAAATATCCCTCAAACTGTTTCTCATCTGACTGACTGCTTGATCAGGTGAACCCAAATCCACTTGTTATTCTTTGTTACTTATCCGGTTAGATGAACAGTAGTGGATCAATTTTGAATTTTTTTTTTTACTTAAGATGGCCTTGAACCTTTGACCTATAATCAAAGCCATAGCAAGATATTATGTGTACGGTACATTACATTCACCTAAAAATTAATTAAATTACAATAATTAGTGATATAGTTGAGACCCCTTTGAAAAACAGCTTATAGCTGACAAGGGCAATCCATCCCATGAGTGGAGAATAAATAAATAAAAATAAAATAAAGAATTAAAGAATCAATCAGATAAGTTTCCCTATATTTTATCATTAATAAAGGTCTGTGTTAACTCAAAATTTCAGATTATCTTTCATTGTACATCTAGCATTGAAGTCACTACCTTAGCACCATTTTCTCCTATCTGAACAATGTGACCAAGTCCCTTTAAAGCTATAGGAAGTTATTGCATGAACAGCACAATTGTTGATGACGACAACAACTACGATTAAGGGGAAAAGTGATGTATGTCTTGCTCCGATAGTCAGGTGAGACAAATATGCCATAAATCGTTAAGACATCAACTCAATAAATCACATTCTATTCTATGTGTAGGCAATAGATACAAATTGTTAAGTACTCAAGGTACTTAATATTATATCAGTGTAACATAAAAAAGAGTTGTGGTTTAAAAAAACTTAAAGGTATTACAAAGTTTTGGGAAATTTTGAAAAATGGGTGGATAGTGAATCTTTACAATTTTGATATATTTGGATGCCCCTATACATGTATTAAAAGCACTAGAAACTTTAGCCCCTAAACTTTTGCTTTCGAGAAAAATTGAATATAAAGATTTATCGGTGCTCCTGGTAAATTTTATTAATTTCAAATAGCTCCTACAGCCGTACAATGGTAGCTGCGACCATGAAAATTTCAGAATATGTAGTTGTGGTATATAATTTCCGAACGGGAATAGCTAATCGGTCGATGTTAGTCAAGAAACATTGTTTTATAGCGTAATTAATATCTTGACCTTGAGAGGGAGCTATACAACATAACTTTAGAGTCGATTTCGACCGCGACAACAATCAATGAATATTGTAGGATCGCCTATGCTTCCAATATGTTCATTTGAACCAAATTCACGACCCCATACCAAAACTTTTACCATTACCTTTAATGTAACAATATTTTGCATTAAAAATTGTTTTCTGTACTGTTTGATACAGAAATCTAGACAAATACATATTTATTGAAATTTCAAAATGTTGCAAAATACACTTCTGTTTTTACACGTGTTTATAAATAGGGATGAATACGTACAATTATTGATGTCTTGATGCAGGCGAAGGGCTTGGGTAGCTCCATGTTTTGTTTGCCTTCCTCCATCGTTTTCTTGATGAATCTCTGATATGCTGCTGGATCTGAACTAGCCATTTCGTCCAGCATAGCCCACACATGAGAGGCTTGCTTTGAAGCATCACTCCCCTGGCCTAGTCCCCCATCCATTCTAAACACACACTATGTGTAATGTGTCGTCGAGAACCTGCAAATTAAAGAGAAGGTTTATGGGGATGAATACGAAGCCAAATTAAAGAGAAGGTTTATGGGGATGAATACGATGCCAAATTAAAGAGAAGGTTTATGGGGATGAATTTGATGCCAAACTTTCTATGTAGTATGGGTTCTGCTTTGTTTGCCTTAATCAGGGTAAATAAATGAGCAGTTTTTAACAATTCCTATTTACAACATAATGTTCAGGAGACACAACTTCTCTCTCTCTCTATTTTAAGACCTCATCTCTCATACCAAAATGCAACCCCCCTTTTTTTCATCAACAGCCTATGTTACTATTACAGTACTTGCACGCCTGGTGCATTCAATTGTCAAGCCTTATTGGCTTATACGGATAAACCATTTTCCATTTATACTACGGTTTATCATATTTTGAATGTCAATTTGTCAATTTATATAATCTTGATATTGTTATCTGTTATGATATTCCTTGTTTTATCTTTATAAGTCATGATGATGGAAATAAATGTCAAGTCAACTCGTCAGTTTTAACTGTTGTGCTTTACACCCTTGATAAGAGTCATTGGCTAGTATTTGGAAAAAATCTCTTCCAAAGTGAGTAGACAATATTTGTCTGCACAAAACAAGTCTTGTCAAACAAAGTTTAGATGGTATATTGACTCCCTATCACCCATTGCATCATGGAATTGGGGAATCCCCTGCAGGCGGGGCTTGGTCGGATTCCTGGAGACATTACTATCATGTGGCATACCAAGTATCAACACTTGATTAGTGAAGTTACACCTAATTATTTTGTGTAGGGCCCTCTATAATTCATGCTTGGGTGAGCACTGCTCACTTTTGTAAAGGGTATGAAAATTAGGTTGCGCAGGAATTAGCCTTCCAATTTGTGAAAGGTAAATCCTTTGGAGCTTATGAATATTGAGGATGATATGACCAATTTATGAGCAATTGTGATGAGTTTTGGTTTTTGCTGAGTGAAATTTGTGGTTTATGGGATTAACATTTCATGCATGAGTGAACAGGAATGTAAACAAAGGTGAAACCGCCGTTTTTCCTGCTGTCGCTTTCATACTGTCGGTGAAATTCACTCGCTGTGGCGACCCCTTGCCGGAAGTGAAGAATTATTACGTAATTATTAAGCCCGCGCCCCATCTAGCTGGCATGCAGCATGTTCAACAAAAAGTCAACAAACACAGCTGGTTACGATAAAGCGCGCGTACACTGCGACATTAGACCATTTTAATCAGTGTTTTAATCGCTGTTTTCTCCCGAACGCATTCACAGTGGCTGTTTCATCTGTGTCACACCGATATAATGAGAATTTCTCCTGCTCTAGAGCAGGATAATTTAATAACCTATATCTCTTCTTTTCATCAGCTATTTAATCGGCTTTTTCTCCTCAGTAGCATTCATACTGGCCGTTTCATCAGATGCGTCCAGATGCATCTGATGAAAATCAGGCCAGTTTGAAAGGGGTATAAGTGGTGTGTTCAAGAGAGTCAGGACGGGGTGATGGTACATGTTGTAATTTCCATGTTACAAACTGTTATTTTTTTTTACATCTGTGACTTTGAATAAAAACCTCCACCCCACATTTCAATTATTGTAAGATTAGTTGAACATCTCATTGATTTACTTAATACCCAGGTAGGGATTATGTAAATTGAATATTGAACTTCAAATACGGTTTGTTGAAAAAAGGAATGTCAAAGATTTCGGCTACTTATCCTTCTGTAAATGGTAACTGAAATGTGGGGTGCAGGTTTTCAAATTAGTCACAGATGTAAAAAAATAACAGTTTGTAACATGGAAATTACAACATGTACTATCGCCCCATCCTGACTCCCATGAACACACCACTGAGTCTACCAGGGAAAGTTACAATGCTACAATAAACTAGATGGAACTTCGACTGCGTGCAGCTGAAAATGATGCCTCCGCCATAGAGCAATTTTACAAACCAAAACAGAAACAATTTTTAAAATTCAAGTTTGATTGTAATCCATCTGTCGGTTTTAATGATGCATGCACAAGTTATTTATAGGCATACATAATGAGTCACATGACCTTTGACCTGATGACCCTAAAACCAAATCAGTTGATTGGCTCTGCAAGATACATATACCGGTACATGTCTTGAGTTTGATAGTATTCTGTCTATTGGTTCTCATGATAATACGATCACAAGCTGTATGGTCTTTCACCATTTGTTGATGATCTTGCAGATTTTGTGGTAGCAGACGAACATAACGCGCACACACCACCGACTAAGAAAGTCCTAGAGGGCGCAGAGGTTTGCTCACTAAAATCCTTCTCATTGGTTAAGGTAGAGCCTAAAAATACGGAATCAGTTTTGGTCAAAGAACTTTTGATAGAGATTAACGCCAATACGAACGTGTAGCTCGCGCACAGTTTTTCCTTCATAATCTTTTTGCCTTCGGCGTAGACTAGAAGGGATGAGATTTAGATGACGTCATGCACAGCGAGAGTAAAAATACGTCTTGCAAGATTTTCAACATGGATGTTGATTTTCACCCATAATTTCTTAAAAAGGAACCATTAAACGGATTATTTCAGTCAAGTTGGTAAGTGGAACCGATGTATTATAGCCTAGGCCTAATTTACAATATCAGTAGGGGCGCTGGTCCGAGAATAAGGATCGTCTTCATAAACGAGGATCGTCTTCGTAAACACGGACTGATGCGTCCTCAAGAATAAGGACCGTCTGCATTTTTGCAGATGTTTCATATTTTAGATCGGCGCATTGGCGATGCGAAAAACGGATTCTGCAATGAATTTCTTGATGCATTTTACATTGACATTGTACAGAGACCTTCACATTATAAGCAATAAATCCTTGGAAAGACGGACAACCCATAAAAGTAGATGGTGAACTAGTGTTATTTTCCCCCGGGGAATCCAGTTTTGGCATTGCCAGCAACTCTGCAATATTCATAGCATTTTGGTCAGAATGGACAAAAAAGTGGTTCACGCAAAGCTTTCATTTTTTGCTCAACAGCTGCATTCTAATGCATTAGGCTATATATGCAAAAAGTGGGGGAAGGGTATTTTCAAACTTATATCCTACGTGATCCCTTGGGGCTAGCAAAAAAAGAAGAACATCAACGTATTCCTTACGACTTAAACTAATTATCCCTCGGGGGGGGGGGGGGGGGGGGTCGATTCTCAAAAGTTGGAAATCTCCCGAGTTGCCATGGAAACGCATTTAAATTGCTGTTTTGACCAATATTTTTTTAGAAATTTGAAATGAACCCCCTTTGGAAATATGGGAATTAATCTGCCCTTTCAAATGACACCTCATTTATTGAGTATCACCTTCAGGATCACAACAGATTAAGGTTTGAATCTAAATTTATTTTTAAAAACTTGATCTATTTTGCAATGCACATAGACTCTATAGGGATGTGTGCAATGTCAATGGGAAGGGCTTTAGCACACAAAACGTAGTGCGCGATCAGACACCCCTTAGGATGAATGATGAGGCATCAAATAAAAAGGTCTTATCAAGCTCTGTTTGATGGTATAAAGCAAGAGCTTGAATTCTGGGATTATTTTTTTTGGTCACATACCCAACTACGATAAGGAAGGAAATTATATTGAACTGGAAGCCCGACTGCTGAGAACGCAGCATTCTTCCAGAATCTCGCTCGGGTAAAGGTAAAGCCGGTATACGAGTCTAGGCCTACATGTAAATAAATAGGTGGGACAATAATGAATGCTCATTCAACCTTCTCACTCAGTTCCTTTTTCTCTCTCTCTGAGTTTACTCAATAGTCACATTTGAAAGAAATATAAGATCTACGAAACACTAGATAAAATGCAATTTAATAATATCTAAATTATATTGTTTACCCTTTGACTGAAGCTTCTTTATCAATAAAATTCGGGTAGGTATACAGCACAATCTCGTACCTCCGCTCCTTCGGAATTCGACTTTTTTCTTCAGTCATTAACTGGTAGGCAATCTTTTGGAACCTGTAGAGGTTTGCGCACGTCACTACGTAAAGGAAATGTTGACGCCCCCTAATGAATATGCATTATGCTTGTGCCGACACGGCGTGTGTACTGTCCGTACACGCTGTGCATGCATAGACTATGGCTATGTTGACAGCACATCTGCACTACCGATTCAAGCAAGAGAATATATATATTTCACTACACTTGTATTGTTTTGAATACATTAATTGCATCTATACTTGCATCAATTAAGTTAGTGCATTTCTAAATTTGTATTGTACTGTTGTGACTTCATACTTGCATCAATATAAGTTATTGCATCTAACCTGTTCGAAACTGCATTTTGCGTGTCCCAAATTTATATCTTTGTCATGGGTGCATTGTTTGCATCAATCAAGTTATTGCATTGTACATGTTCCAAGCTGCATTCTACGTGTACCAAAATTTCTATCTTTTGGTAATTGTGTTGTTTTGACTACAGACTCCCATTATTTAAGTTATTGCATTGTATATGTTCCAAGCTGCATTCTACGTGTACCAAAATGTCTATCTTTGGGTAATTCTGTTGTTTTGCCTACACACTCCAATCATTTAAATTATTACATTGTTCATGTTCCAAGCTGCATTCTACGTATTCCAAAATGTTGAGTCATTGTATTGTTTTGCCTACACACTCCCATTATTCAAATTATTGCATTGTACATGTTCCAAGCTGCATTCTACGTGTTCCAAAATGTGTATCTTTAGGGGATAATATTGGTTAGCCTACACACTCCCATCATCCAAATTATTGCAATGTACATGTTCCAAGCTGCATTCTACGTGTTCCAAAATTTCTATCTTTGGGTAATTGTATTGTTTTGACTACACACTTGCCTCAATCAAATTATTGCATTGTATATGTTCCAAGCTGCATTCTACGTATTCCAAAATTTCTATCTTTGGGTAATTATATTGTTTTGCCTACACACTCCCATCATTCAAATTATTGCAATGTACATGTTCCAAGCTGCATTCTACGTGTTCCAAAATGTATATCTTTATTGTTTTGCCTACACACTCCCATCATCCAAATTATTGCATTGTACATGTTCCAAGCTGCATTCTACGTATTCCAAAATGTTGAGTAATTGTATTGTTTTGCCTACACACTCCAATCATTTAAATTATTACATTGTTCATGTTCCAAGCTGCATTCTACGTATTCCAAAATGTTGAGTAATTGTATTGTTTTGCCTACACACTCCCATTATTCAAATTATTGCATTGTACATGTTCCAAGCTGCATTCTACGTGTTCCAAAATGTGTATCTTTAGGGGATAATATTGTTTAGCCTACACACTCCCATCATCCAAATTATTGCATTGTACATGTTCCAAGCTGCATTCTACGTGTTCCAAAATTTCTATCTTTGGGTAATTGTATTGTTTTGACTACACACTTGCCTCAATCAAATTATTGCATTGTATATGTTCCAAGCTGCATTCTACGTATTCCAAAATTTCTATTTTTGGGTAATTGTATTGTTTTGCCTACACACTCCCATCATTCAAATTATTGCATTGTACATGTTCCAAGCTGCATTCTACGTGTTCCAAAATTTCTATCTTTGGGTAATTGTATTGTTTTGACTACACACTTGCCTCAATCAAATTATTGCATTGTATATGTTCCCAGCTGCATTCTACGTATTCCAAAATTTCTATCTTTGGGTAATTATATTGTTTTGCCTACACACTCCCATCATTCAAATTATTGCACTGTACATGTTCCAAGCTGCATTCTACGCGTTCCAAAATGTCTATTTTTACGGGATAATATTGTTTTGCCTACACACTCCCATCAATCAAATTATTGCATTGTACATGTTCCAAGCTGCATTCTACGTGTTCCAAAATTTCTATCTTTGGGTAATTGTATTGTTTTGCTTACACACTCCATCATTAAAATTATTGCATTGTATATGTTCCAAGCTGCATTCTACGTATTCCAAAATTTCTATTTTTGGGTAATTGTATTGTTTTGCCTACACACTCCCATCATTCAAATTATTGCATTGTACATGTTCCAAGCTGCATTCTACGTGTTCCAAAATTTCTATCTTTGGGTAATTGTATTGTTTTGACTACACACTTGCCTCAATCAAATTATTGCATTGTATATGTTCCAAGCTGCATTCTACGTATTCCAAAATTTCTATCTTTGGGTAATTATATTGTTTTGCCTACACACTCCCATCATTCAAATTATTGCATTGTATATGTTCCAAGCTGCATTCTACGTATTCCAAAATTTCTATCTTTGGGTAATTATATTGTTTTGCCTACACACTCCCATCATTCAAATTATTGCAATGTACATGTTCCAAGCTGCATTCTACGTGTTCCAAAATGTATATCTTTGGGTAATTGGTATTGTTTTGACTACACACTTGCCTCAATCAAATTATTGCATTGTATATGTTCCAAGCTGCATTCTACGTATTCCAAAATTTCTATTTTTGGGTAATTGTATTGTTTTGCCTACACACTCCCATCATTCAAATTATTGCATTGTACATGTTCCAAGCTGCATTCTACGTGTTCCAAAATTTCTATCTTTGGGTAATTGTATTGTTTTGACTACACACTTGCCTCAATCAAATTATTGCATTGTATATGTTCCAAGCTGCATTCTACGTATTCCAAAATTTCTATCTTTGGGTAATTATATTGTTTTGCCTACACACTCCCATCATTCAAATTATTGCATTGTACATGTTCCAAGCTGCATTCTACGCGTTCCAAAATGTCTATTTTTACGGGATAATATTGTTTTGCCTACACACTCCCATCAATCAAATTATTGCATTGTACATGTTCCAAGCTGCATTCTACGTGTTCCAAAATTTCTATCTTTGGGTAATTGTATTGTTTTGCTTACACACTCCATCATTAAAATTATTGCATTGTATATGTTCCAAGCTGCATTCTACGTATTCCAAAATTTCTATTTTTGGGTAATTGTATTGTTTTGCCTACACACTCCCATCATTCAAATTATTGCATTGTACATGTTCCAAGCTGCATTCTACGTGTTCCAAAATTTCTATCTTTGGGTAATTGTATTGTTTTGACTACACACTTGCCTCAATCAAATTATTGCATTGTATATGTTCCAAGCTGCATTCTACGTATTCCAAAATTTCTATCTTTGGGTAATTATATTGTTTTGCCTACACACTCCCATCATTCAAATTATTGCATTGTATATGTTCCAAGCTGCATTCTACGTATTCCAAAATTTCTATCTTTGGGTAATTATATTGTTTTGCCTACACACTCCCATCATTCAAATTATTGCAATGTACATGTTCCAAGCTGCATTCTACGTGTTCCAAAATGTATATCTTTGGGTAATTGGTATTGTTTTGACTACACACTTGCCTCAATCAAATTATTGCATTGTATATGTTCCAAGCTGCATTCTACGTATTCCAAAATTTCTATTTTTGGGTAATTGTATTGTTTTGCCTACACACTCCCATCATTCAAATTATTGCATTGTACATGTTCCAAGCTGCATTCTACGTGTTCCAAAATTTCTATCTTTGGGTAATTGTATTGTTTTGACTACACACTTGCCTCAATCAAATTATTGCATTGTATATGTTCCAAGCTGCATTCTACGTATTCCAAAATTTCTATCTTTGGGTAATTATATTGTTTTGCCTACACACTCCCATCATTCAAATTATTGCATTGTACATGTTCCAAGCTGCATTCTACGCGTTCCAAAATGTCTATTTTTACGGGATAATATTGTTTTGCCTACACACTCCCATCAATCAAATTATTGCATTGTACATGTTCCAAGCTGCATTCTACGTGTTCCAAAATTTCTATCTTTGGGTAATTGTATTGTTTTGCTTACACACTCCATCATTAAAATTATTGCATTGTATATGTTCCAAGCTGCATTCTACGTATTCCAAAATTTCTATTTTTGGGTAATTGTATTGTTTTGCCTACACACTCCCATCATTCAAATTATTGCATTGTACATGTTCCAAGCTGCATTCTACGTGTTCCAAAATTTCTATCTTTGGGTAATTGTATTGTTTTGACTACACACTTGCCTCAATCAAATTATTGCATTGTATATGTTCCAAGCTGCATTCTACGTATTCCAAAATTTCTATCTTTGGGTAATTATATTGTTTTGCCTACACACTCCCATCATTCAAATTATTGCAATGTACATGTTCCAAGCTGCATTCTACGTGTTCCAAAATGTATATCTTTATTGTTTTGCCTACACACTCCCATCATCCAAATTATTGCATTGTACATGTTCCAAGCTGCATTCTACGTATTCCAAAATGTTGAGTAATTGTATTGTTTTGCCTACACACTCCAATCATTTAAATTATTACATTGTTCATGTTCCAAGCTGCATTCTACGTATTCCAAAATGTTGAGTAATTGTATTGTTTTGCCTACACACTCCCATTATTCAAATTATTGCATTGTACATGTTCCAAGCTGCATTCTACGTGTTCCAAAATGTGTATCTTTAGGGGATAATATTGTTTAGCCTACACACTCCCATCATCCAAATTATTGCATTGTACATGTTCCAAGCTGCATTCTACGTGTTCCAAAATTTCTATCTTTGGGTAATTGTATTGTTTTGACTACACACTTGCCTCAATCAAATTATTGCATTGTATATGTTCCAAGCTGCATTCTACGTATTCCAAAATTTCTATTTTTGGGTAATTGTATTGTTTTGCCTACACACTCCCATCATTCAAATTATTGCATTGTACATGTTCCAAGCTGCATTCTACGTGTTCCAAAATTTCTATCTTTGGGTAATTGTATTGTTTTGACTACACACTTGCCTCAATCAAATTATTGCATTGTATATGTTCCCAGCTGCATTCTACGTATTCCAAAATTTCTATCTTTGGGTAATTATATTGTTTTGCCTACACACTCCCATCATTCAAATTATTGCACTGTACATGTTCCAAGCTGCATTCTACGCGTTCCAAAATGTCTATTTTTACGGGATAATATTGTTTTGCCTACACACTCCCATCAATCAAATTATTGCATTGTACATGTTCCAAGCTGCATTCTACGTGTTCCAAAATTTCTATCTTTGGGTAATTGTATTGTTTTGCTTACACACTCCATCATTAAAATTATTGCATTGTATATGTTCCAAGCTGCATTCTACGTATTCCAAAATTTCTATTTTTGGGTAATTGTATTGTTTTGCCTACACACTCCCATCATTCAAATTATTGCATTGTACATGTTCCAAGCTGCATTCTACGTGTTCCAAAATTTCTATCTTTGGGTAATTGTATTGTTTTGACTACACACTTGCCTCAATCAAATTATTGCATTGTATATGTTCCAAGCTGCATTCTACGTATTCCAAAATTTCTATCTTTGGGTAATTATATTGTTTTGCCTACACACTCCCATCATTCAAATTATTGCATTGTATATGTTCCAAGCTGCATTCTACGTATTCCAAAATTTCTATCTTTGGGTAATTATATTGTTTTGCCTACACACTCCCATCATTCAAATTATTGCAATGTACATGTTCCAAGCTGCATTCTACGTGTTCCAAAATGTATATCTTTGGGTAATTGGTATTGTTTTGACTACACACTTGCCTCAATCAAATTATTGCATTGTATATGTTCCAAGCTGCATTCTACGTATTCCAAAATTTCTATTTTTGGGTAATTGTATTGTTTTGCCTACACACTCCCATCATTCAAATTATTGCATTGTACATGTTCCAAGCTGCATTCTACGTGTTCCAAAATTTCTATCTTTGGGTAATTGTATTGTTTTGACTACACACTTGCCTCAATCAAATTATTGCATTGTATATGTTCCAAGCTGCATTCTACGTATTCCAAAATTTCTATCTTTGGGTAATTATATTGTTTTGCCTACACACTCCCATCATTCAAATTATTGCATTGTACATGTTCCAAGCTGCATTCTACGCGTTCCAAAATGTCTATTTTTACGGGATAATATTGTTTTGCCTACACACTCCCATCAATCAAATTATTGCATTGTACATGTTCCAAGCTGCATTCTACGTGTTCCAAAATTTCTATCTTTGGGTAATTGTATTGTTTTGCTTACACACTCCATCATTAAAATTATTGCATTGTATATGTTCCAAGCTGCATTCTACGTATTCCAAAATTTCTATTTTTGGGTAATTGTATTGTTTTGCCTACACACTCCCATCATTCAAATTATTGCATTGTACATGTTCCAAGCTGCATTCTACGTGTTCCAAAATTTCTATCTTTGGGTAATTGTATTGTTTTGACTACACACTTGCCTCAATCAAATTATTGCATTGTATATGTTCCAAGCTGCATTCTACGTATTCCAAAATTTCTATCTTTGGGTAATTATATTGTTTTGCCTACACACTCCCATCATTCAAATTATTGCATTGTATATGTTCCAAGCTGCATTCTACGTATTCCAAAATTTCTATCTTTGGGTAATTATATTGTTTTGCCTACACACTCCCATCATTCAAATTATTGCAATGTACATGTTCCAAGCTGCATTCTACGTGTTCCAAAATGTATATCTTTGGGTAATTGGTATTGTTTTGACTACACACTTGCCTCAATCAAATTATTGCATTGTATATGTTCCAAGCTGCATTCTACGTATTCCAAAATTTCTATTTTTGGGTAATTGTATTGTTTTGCCTACACACTCCCATCATTCAAATTATTGCATTGTACATGTTCCAAGCTGCATTCTACGTGTTCCAAAATTTCTATCTTTGGGTAATTGTATTGTTTTGACTACACACTTGCCTCAATCAAATTATTGCATTGTATATGTTCCAAGCTGCATTCTACGTATTCCAAAATTTCTATCTTTGGGTAATTATATTGTTTTGCCTACACACTCCCATCATTCAAATTATTGCATTGTACATGTTCCAAGCTGCATTCTACGCGTTCCAAAATGTCTATTTTTACGGGATAATATTGTTTTGCCTACACACTCCCATCAATCAAATTATTGCATTGTACATGTTCCAAGCTGCATTCTACGTGTTCCAAAATTTCTATCTTTGGGTAATTGTATTGTTTTGCTTACACACTCCATCATTAAAATTATTGCATTGTATATGTTCCAAGCTGCATTCTACGTATTCCAAAATTTCTATTTTTGGGTAATTGTATTGTTTTGCCTACACACTCCCATCATTCAAATTATTGCATTGTACATGTTCCAAGCTGCATTCTACGTGTTCCAAAATTTCTATCTTTGGGTAATTGTATTGTTTTGACTACACACTTGCCTCAATCAAATTATTGCATTGTATATGTTCCAAGCTGCATTCTACGTATTCCAAAATTTCTATCTTTGGGTAATTATATTGTTTTGCCTACACACTCCCATCATTCAAATTATTGCATTGTATATGTTCCAAGCTGCATTCTACGTATTCCAAAATTTCTATCTTTGGGTAATTATATTGTTTTGCCTACACACTCCCATCATTCAAATTATTGCAATGTACATGTTCCAAGCTGCATTCTACGTGTTCCAAAATGTATATCTTTGGGTAATTGGTATTGTTTTGACTACACACTTGCCTCAATCAAATTATTGCATTGTATATGTTCCAAGCTGCATTCTACGTATTCCAAAATTTCTATCTTTGGGTAATTGTATTGTTTTGCCTACACACTCCCATCATTCAAATTATTGCAGTGTACATGTTCCAAGCTGCATTCTACGTGTTCCAAAATTTCTATCTTTGGGTTATTGTATTGTTTTGTCTACATACCACTCAGGCGCGGATCCAGGATTTTCCAATAGGGGGGCCGGAAATTTAAAAATTGCGCATACCGTTTTTGTCCAACTCAATATACCAATACTGACAAGGTCATAATAGAAGCACCATACCGGTACATCGGGGGGGGGGGGGGAGGGCTATAGCCCCTTGCCCGAAAAAGTAATTTTCTGGTTTCACAATTCGGCTAGTGAGCGAAGCGAGTGAGCAAAAATTTGAGCATAATATGTATTTTGTGAAATAATTATTTGTCACCAAAATAAATGAGAAAAGATTTTTTTTAAAAATCATATTCGGGCAGCTCGCTGTTCCCCCCCCCCCTTACTGGCGAAGCGCATAAGCTTTGATGCTTCATTAATTTATGAGAGGAAGAAGATGATTCGTTGTTCCATTCTCGGTTCTTAATCCTTGTTTGAATTCAGTTTTCTTTAAATTATTAGAGAAAGAAGACAATTCTTTGTACCATTCTCGTCTCTTAATCCTTGTTGAATTTAGCTTTCCCCCTTCAGCACGAGGCGTGGAAGCTTTGACGTTTTATTAAATTATTAGAGAAAGAAGATGATTCGTTGTTCCATTCTCGACTCTTAATCCTTGTTTGAATTTATTTTTCATAAAATTATTAGAGCAAAAGGTCTAGCGACGCCCCTGTGCGTACCCTAGATAACACTGAGTGGGTGGGGAAGAGAAAAGTCGGGTGAGGAAGGGGGAAAGAAAAGGAAATGGCGCTAAGTGACAGTAACGACGAATAAGGGAAAACTGTAATCCGGAGATTTGGGGGTCATTCCTGAAGGCTTGGCATACGTTATTGAATAGAGGGGGCCGGGCCGGCCGCATAAAATCTCGAGCCGCGGATTCAAAGTTAAACATTAAAAACAGCCCCTGCGCTCCCGGCTCCCCCCCCCCCCCCCCCCACTCAGTGTTATTTAGGGTACGCATATGCTCGTACCCTCTTTTTAACAGCACCCCCTATCTGAGAACTGCCAACATTTCCAAACCCCCCTTTCGCGGGCTTTTCGCGGGCTTTTCCTGCCTTGGAGACCCCCCTAAATCAGGAAAAATGCTCAATGTACCCCCCTAAATTCGGAATAATTTCTCAGGAGTCCAAAGAGATGAGAGAAAAAAAGAAAAACACCCCCTTTTTAAAGAAATCTCAGGGTGGAAAGTCAAATACACCCCTTTTTTTTACAATTCTCGGGCCGGACTTTGTCGCACGAAAAATACCCCTTTACCGGACATTTTGGCAACACGCATGCGGTCATTCCGACCTTTGAGTGGGGGGGGGGGGGGGGGGGCCGGGCCTGCGCTACAAAGGTCATCACTCTTTAGTGAGAAATTTGAAAAGGGCACATAGGCCCGATTTCACAAAGCAAGGTTTGAGCTCAAACCTCCTTTTGTTTCGCCAAACCTCCCTTTGTTATTTACAAACCAGGTTTATATGTTGGATCTCTTTTAAATAGAAGCTATATACTCAACAGTCAGATTTTGCCCTTCATTTGGATTCAGCTCACAACCAACTCGCTTGTGTTTGTATTTGAACTAATGTCGGTAGTAATCATGGACAGGGGCGGCAATCCTGGATCCGATACGGGGACACGTCCCCCAGGAAATTTAGTAATATAGCCAGAAAGAAATCTAGCGGAAAGAACGTACATATTGAGCTTAGGGATTTTCTAGATAATTTCGCCCGATAACACAAAACTATGATATGACGCTCCCGGGCCGTGATTTATCCATGGTTGGTGTAATAGATCTGTTTTTTCTTTCATTTCCACTAACCTAATTATGTGCTATCACAATTATGATTGTTTCATTTTCCCTTTAAAGCAGGCGCGTAGCTAGGGGCGGTAGGGGCAGTAAGAGGACATAGGACGAAAAAGGAGCAGACAAAGCAACATTTTTGGAAATTCTGACAAGTCGAGAACGGTACAACGAATCATCTTCTTTCTCTAATAATAAATGAAATGTCAAAGCTTCCGCGCTTCGCTCGCTCGGGGGCAACTGAATTCAGACAAGGATTGAGAGTCGAGAATGAAACAACGAATCGTCTTCTTTCACTAATAATTTAATGAAAATAATTTTAAACAAGGATTAAGAGTCGAGAATGGAACAACGAATCATCTTCTTTCTCTAATAATTTAATAAAACGTCAAAGCTTCCACGCCTCGTGCTGAAGGGGGAAAGCTGAATTCAAACAAGGATTAAGAGACGAGAATGGAACAAAGAATCGTCTTCTTTCTCTCATAATTTAATGAAGCGTCAGAAGTTTACGCGCGGGCGGGGAAAATTGAATTTAGACAAGGATTGAGAGTCGAGAATGGAACAACGAATCATCTTCTATCTCTAATAATTTAATAAAACGTCAAAGCTTATGCGCTTCGCCAGTAATGGGAGGGGGGAACAGCGAGCTGCCCGAATATGATTTTTTTTTATTTTTATCTTTTCTCATTTATTTTGGTGACAAATTACACTTTCACAAAATACAATTTATGCTCAAATTTTTGCTCGCTCGCTTCGCTCTCTAGCCGAATTGTGAAACCAGAAAATTACTTTTTCGTGCAAGGGGCTAAAGCCTCCCCCCCCCCCCCCCCGATGTTCCGGTATCGTGCTTCCATTATGACCTTGTCAGTATTGGTATATTGAGTTGGACAAAAACGGTAGGGCAATTTTTAAATTTCCGCCCCCCCCCCCCTATTGGAAAATCCTGGATCCGCGCCTGAGTGATGTGTAGACAAAACAATACAATTACCCAAAGATAGAAATTTTGGAACACGTAGAATGCAGCTTGGAACATGTACATTGCAATAATTTGAATAATGGGAGTGTGTAGGCAAAACAATATTATCCCCTAAAGATAGACATTTTGGAACACGTAGAATGCAGCTTGGAACATGTACAATGCAATAATTTGAATAATGGGAGTGTGTAGGCAAAACAATATTATCCCCTTAAAGATATACATTTTGGAACACGTAGAATGCAGCTTGAAACATGTACAATGCAATAATTTGGATATGATTGGAGTGTGTAGGCAAAACAACACAATTACCCAAAGATAGAAATTTTGGAACACGTAGAATGCAGCTTGGAACATGTACAATGCAATAATTTGGATGATAGGAGTGTGTAGGCAAAACAATATTATCCCCTAAAGATACACATTTTGGAACACGTAGAATGCAGCTTGGAACATGTACAATGCAATAATTTGAATAATGGGAGTGTGTAGGCAAAACAATACAATTACTCAACATTTTGGAATACGTAGAATGCAGCTTGGAACATGAACAATGTAATAATTTGAATGATTGGAGTGTGTAGGCAAAACAATACAATTACTCAACATTTTGGAATATGTAGAATGCAGCTTGGAACATGTACAATGCAATAATTTGAATGATTGGAGTGTGTAGGCAAAACAATACAATTACTCAACATTTTGGAATATGTAGAATGCAGCTTGGAACATGTACAATGCAATAATTTGGATGATGGGAGTGTGTAGGCAAAACAATAAAGATATACATTTTGGAACACGTAGAATGCAGCTTGGAACATGTACATTGCAATAATTTGAATAATTGGAGTGTGTAGGCAAAACAATATTATCCCGTAAAGATAGACATTTTGGAACACGTAGAATGCAGCTTGGAACATGTACAATGCAATAATTTGAATGATGGGAGTGTGTAGGCAAAACAATATAATTACCCAAAGATAGAAATTTTGAAATACGTAGAATGCAGCTTGGAACATATACAATGCAATAATTTGATTGAGGCAAGTGTGTAGTCAAAACAATACAATTACCCAAAGATAGAAATTTTGGAACACGTAGAATGCAGCTTGGAACATGTACAATGCAATAATTTGGATGATGGGAGTGTGTAGGCAAAACAACAGAATTACCCAAAGATAGACATTTTGGTACACGTAGAATGCAGCTTGGAACATATACAATGCAATAACTTAAATAATGGGAGTCTGTAGTCAAAACAACACAATTACCAAAAGATAGAAATTTTGGTACACGTAGAATGCAGCTTGGAACATGTACAATGCAATAACTTGATTGATGCAAACAATGCACCCATGACAAAGATATAAATTTGGGACACGCAAAATGCAGTTTCGAACAGGTTAGATGCAATAACTTATATTGATGCAAGTATGAAGTCACAACAGTACAATACAAATTTAGAAATGCACTAACTTAATTGATGCAAGTATAGATGCAATTAATGTATTCAAAACAATACAAGTGTAGTGAAATATATATATTCTCTTGCTTGAATCGGTAGTGCAGATGTGCTGTCAACATAGCCATAGTCTATGCATGCACAGCGTGTACGGACAGTACACACGCCGTGTCGGCACAAGCATAATGCATATTCATTAGGGGGCGTCAACATTTCCTTTACGTAGTGACGTGCGCAAACCTCTACAGGTTCCAAAAGATTGCCTACCATATTTAACTATGGCAAGCTAGCTAGGCTAAGTAAAGTTGCACTAAAAATTTTCTGTAGAATCTGATTAGAATCTATGTGCTATTTCCCTATTTCGGGGATGCTGAACACCGTTAGCATGATATTATTAGTATTTTCTTTAAAATGACAAATATTTCTTATTTTCAGCTACCAATCTAATTGATTGAATAAAAATTGCAGTTTTCCCAGGTCATGGAATTAGGCCATTTGCTTGAATATGAGGGTTGCCATGGTAACGCCTGTATTTTGAGAAAATAACATGTTTCTAGTGATAAAAACGTAAAAACATATATCTATCGAAATATATCAGTTTCATGGTAATAGTTTGATTATCATCCTGATCTTGATCCAGTGGCGGATCCGGGGGGGGGGGGGGGGGGTGCAATTTTTCAAATTTTCGAGGGCCAAAAAAAAAAAAAGGTGCGACACCCCCCCTGTCAGGATATTGTCGGTAAAATTGCGCTGCCGTCGGGAAAAAAGAGAAATGGGGGAGGGAAAAAGAGAGGAAAAGGGAAAAAAAGGAGAAAGGAAAAGAAAAGAAAGAAAGAAAGGAAAGAAGGAAAAGAAAGAAAAGAAAAGAAAAGAAAGAAAGATAAAAAAAAAGAACAAGAGAGAGGAGAGGAAAGAAAGGAAAAGAAAGGAAAGGGAAATAAAGAAGAAAAAAGAGAAAAAAGGAAACAAAAGAAACGAGGGATGAAAGAGAGGAGAGAGAGAAACGGGGCGGTAAGAGCCTGGGAGAGGAGGAGTGGGAGTAAAAAAGAGAGGGTTTAATGGGAGGAGTTGTCTTGTCGAGGGAGCAAGAAAGAGACGCATAATGTTGCTGTGTCGGGTCAGCTGTGTCGGTATTTTTGCTCGATCCTCGTGTACAGTATCAATGCAGAAGTTTGATGTCGGTGAGATGTACACAGTGGCGGATCCAGGGGGGTCACCCTGGGAAAAATAACGTGTAAAAATACGTGATTTTTACCTTTTGGGGGGGGGGGGGGTATGGCCCCCGGTCGACGCGATTTTCAAATTTTCGGGAGCAAACATTTTTTTAAAAATAGTGCTCACTGCCCCCTGCCCTAGCCCCCGCTGCGTACAGTCATGGTTCAGTGAGAAAGCAATGGCCTCGTAACTGTGAGGCCCCAGGATCAAAATCGTGTCGATGTGCTATATCAGTGCCCTTTTGTGGGGCATTAATCCTCATTACTGTCATTTATGACTTAAGGGCGTAGGTCCCCTATTTGATAAGCATAGTAGCATACACATGCTTTAGCAGTCACGCAAAACACACATTGTCAAATTATTATTCAATAAAATCCGAGAATGTATACTATTATCTAGATCTATTATTTTTAAATTATTTTAAAAATAATTTCATAAGTTTCATAAGGGGTAAAACAAAAATATTCCACCTATATGAGCGACAATGTAGAAACATAGCCCATCCCCTTGACACCGTATCCGGCCACCTACCCCCTGGACAGCCACCCCCCGGATAACCAACCTCTAAGACGACTACCCCGGAGAACTACCCCCTAGGACAACTACCCTCTAGGACAACTACCCCTGGACAACTACCCCCGGACAACTATCCCCTAGGATAGTTGTTCAGGGGGGGGGGGGTGGTGTGGTAGTTGTCCTAGGGGATGGTTGTCGTAGGGGGTAGTTGTCTGGGGGTAGTTTTCCGAGGGGTAGTTGTCCGGGGGTAGTTGTCCTAGGGGGTAGCTGTCCGGGAGGAAGTTGTCCGGGGGAGTCGCCCGGGGGTAGATGTCCTAGGGGGTAATTGTCTAGGGGAAGTTGTCCGGGGTAGTTTTCCAGAGGGTAGTCGTCCTAGAGGGTGGTTGCCCTAGGGGAAGTAGTCCTAGAGGGTGGTTATTCCGGGGGGAGGGGGTGGATGTCCAGGGGGTAGGTGGCCTAGAACCCTGAGACACAGTATTATACAGTTTGTTGCTTAAATAACCAGAAGACTCACTCTCAAAATCTTTTGCTTTGCGAACGTGTCAGAGTCGTTGCCATGAAAACAGATCCCCAAAAATTCAAGTGCATTGCAATGACATGATAATAATACAAACTTACCGTTTACGCTGACAGTTTTGAAAAATTTTGGGCATAATTATGTCGATAATGCTTGGCTTAGGCAGTTTTGGACATGAAAACATTGTTGGTTACAGATGATACCCTGGTAGTTGGAAGGTGCTACATGCTCTATAGTCTATAGGACCCTTGATAATACATTTTGAATAGAAGTAGAAGAGACAAAAACATTATTTACCGACTGAGACTCGGTAGTTGCGTTTTGAACGAAACTCTTTTCAAAATAGGCAAATATCCAAACGGTTTTGTTTATACATGTATTATATTGTTAAGGAATGGAAAATATACAACATTATATTATTGAATGTCAACAGTTCACGGAAAGAGAAATAATACATCTACGACCATACTGGCAGGCGCGGATCCAGGGGGGCCGAGCGGGCCTTGCCCCCCCCCCCCCCGCCCCCCAAAAAAGGGAGAGAGAGAGAGAGAAAAAGAGAAGGAAAAGAAGGGAAGGAAGGGAAAGGGAAAAGGGAGAGAAAGGGAAAGAAAGAAGAGGAAGAGGAAAAGAAAAGGGGAAAAAGAAGGAAATCGAGGGGGGGGGGGGCAAAAGGGCCTGCCTCCCAGGCTGTTACCTCCCCCCCCCCCCCCAAAAAAAAAGGAAGGAACAAATGAAGGGAAAAAAAGGGGAAAGATTTTTTTGGTGGTATGTTTGTGTGTGTGTGTGTGTATGCTAAAGAAAGCAACAAACAAAACAAAAAGCGTTCCTCCCCCCCCCCTTCCTAAGCCACTGAACGAAATATCTGACGACGTAATTTTTTAATTTCCAGGGCAAGAAGAAAAAAAAAAATTTAAAAAAATCGTTCATCTGACCGTGATTAAATGCCTTAAAGCCTCTGAGCCTCCGGGGGCTCTGCCCCCTGGATTTCACCTAGGGCCCAAAGGCAGGCACTTGGATGCTCATCTGACCGTAATTTATTACCTAAAACCCCTGTGCTTTCGGAGGCTCCGCCCCCTGGACCCCACACCAAATAGTGAACTGCCAGTGTCACAAATATGTTATTAAAATATGATCATCTGACCGTAATCAAATGCCTATCGGGCGCTACGCCCCCTCGGCCCCACCAGGGGACCTGAGGCGGGCCCCAGCATTCTTATCTGACTGTTATATAATGCCTCAAATCCCTGAGTTTCAAGGGGCTCAGCCCCTGGACCCCACGCTAATTAGTGACCTGCCAGTGTCATTAATAAGGTATGAAAATATGCTCATCTGACCGTAATCTATTGCCTAAAACCCCTGAGCTTCCGTGGGCTCCGCCCCTAGACCCCGCGCAAATGAGCAGCCAGTGTCACAAATAAGGTATCAAAATATTTTCATCTGTTCGTAATTAAGCTTCCAGGGGCTTCGCCCCTTTACTCCCGCCAATGCTTTTCCTCCTAGACCCCACGCTAATTTACGCTACGCTCTATCTGAACGTAAATACTTTAGCCTTCCCCCTCCCACTTTTAATAACTTTCAGCGGGGGGGGGGGGGGGGGTGATTTGCTCATTACGTCACCGCTGATCACCATTACGTACCAATATTAGGCTTGCATAATTTCAAATTTGCCCCCCCCCCCCCTAAGAAAACCTGGATCCGCGCCTAGTCACTAGTGTGGTTGTGTGTTTAAAGCCCAAACGTTCTATTCAGAAACGTTTGAGCTGAAATACAGGACCTAATCAGTTTGGGATGGGGGGGGGGGCAAACATTCAAGGGGCTCACCTTTCAAGGGCAGTGGCGTACGTAATGAGCAAAATCTTTTTTTTTGGGGGGGGGGTAGAAGAAAAATTTGCATCACCACCACTCTTACATGTTACATGCAGGCCACGCGGAACGTTTTTCAAAGTGGAGTATCAATTTTCGTGGGGTCCAGAGGCGGAGCCACAGGAAGCTCAGGGGTTTTAGGCATTTAATTACGGTCAGATGAGCATATTTTGATACCTTATTTGTGACACTGGCTGGTCAATAATTGGCGTGGGGTCCAGAGGGCTGAGCCCCATGAAGCTCATGCAGTGGTTTTAGGCATTTAATGTTGGTCAGATGAGCATTTTAGGGCTCCTGGTGAGGTCCAGGAGGCGGAGACCCCGGAAGCCCATGGGTATTAGGCATTTGAATATTGTCAGATGAGCATATTTTGATACCTTATTTGTGACAGTGGCAGGTCACTAATTGGCAGTGGGTCCTTGTTGGATTACAGGGGGTAGAGCCCCCGGAAGCTCAGGGGTTTAAGATATTTAATTATGGTCAGATGAGCATCGAGGGGCCCGCCTGATGGCCCTTGGTGGGGTCCAGGGGGCGGAGCCTCCGTAAGCTCAGGAGTTTTAGGCATTTAATTACGTCTGTCAGATGAGCATATTTTGATACCTCATTTCTTTCTTTCTTTCTTTTCTCTTTAACATATTTTTTCAAAAAAGTGAGGGGGGTTCGAGCCCCCAAGCTCCGCCGTTCTGCAGGCCAGGACATGAAGGCCTCTAAAAAGCACGTTTTTTGCCTGACTGTCAGTTTGGTAATTTGTAATTTTTCAACAAACGCATAAACATTTTTCTGTGAAGTATAGTCATATGTTTATTAAAAATTCAAATATCTATTCGTATGCCACTCGTCAAAAAGAAAATTTTCATCACCGGAAAGTGACACTTACTTCTTCACTTAATTCATTGAATGTTGCTGGTGTGAATAAATGGAACCAATTACACACTTGTATAAAACTAAGTTCATCTTTCACCTGTGCTAAACAGCTTTGTCGCAAGGAACCTATTACAAAATTGTAGCAATGCAGTATTTCGTGTAGGTATGTGTGTATGCAGTATTTGTACGTGTGTGTGTGCGTGTGTGGTATGGAGACTGAATCATATTGAATTTAATTTGTTTTTCTCTGGGGGCCCTATTTATAAGCAATTTGCTTCTTTGTGGTCCTGATCATATATTTGCTTTGTATTTTGTATGTTTTATGTATTCTATTTTCTAATGTATGTTTTGCTTTTACATGTTTATGGTTTAATAAATTCAAATTCAATCTAATTCAATTCGATTGTTGTAAATGTATGTACCTGAGATATTGGTTCATTGTTTTGTTTCGTGTTTAGATGGAGAAGTCTGATAGAAATATGAAACTGATTAAACAAGATTTTGATCACAATCAAACTATCAACTTTAATTTGATATACTGTCACATTTTTATTATGTATGTCTGTTGCTTCATTATAATTTATAATTCATTTCATTTTCTGAATATTCAACTGTTACCATGGCAACAGCCATTCTCAAGCGTGATCATGACCCTGGATAACTCTAGTGTTAATTGAAATATGTTAATTGATATAGGTATATGTTAACATTTACGTTGTGCTTCTATGTGTTTTGAATAAAAAATATGTTATTTTTCGGGAAAATAATTTGTTGCCATGGCAAAAGTTCTGGCAATTTCACCCACCACCAATTTATTGACGAACAACAGATAAGGACAGCCGAGTAATCCGGGTTACACAAATTAACAAATAAACAAACAAGCAGAAAACGAGAATAGAATAGCCTTTGTTTAAAGAGAGAGGGTAATAATAATAATTATCCTTGCTTATATAGCGCCTATAAACACTTACTTTATCAGAAGTCTCTAAGCGCTCTACAATATTAATGCAGCATAATTACCGTGGCTTTAGCAGTGCAACTGTTACGCGCGCTGCGTTTCAAGGAATAAATAGCCCATGCACATTATCATCGAGTTTTTAAAGCAAAGCATACCTACCTTGATGTTTGCATTATGGCGTTACCATAGAGACTATTTAGTCAAGCATGACAATTTCCTTCAAAACATATATCTTGATTGATTGAAAATGATTATAGACTTTAAACATTTTGCACCCACACATTTGTTTCATATTTTGCCTTGATTTTGTATAATAATATAGTTTTCTAAAAATACTCAATACTACAATGTCGTTGCCATATCATTGCCATAGTGGGATAATAGGGGTTAAATTTGGACCAGAGGTCCAGTTTTACTAGCCCCCACTTTTCTATATTCACTGCAACGAAATGACTCCTGGCAAATCTGCATTTTCCAGTAAAACCTTTAGTGGAAAGTGGGAAAGTGGCCCTCATTCATGCCATCGTAATAAACGTGTGACCAGAGGTCCATCAATACTAACCCCACATTTGGACATATTAACTTTGCCTCTTATATCTGGAAGGGGCGTGATCAAGGTAAAATTCAAAGAGAAAGATTGCTGGAAGATGGCAGATTGTTCTAGCTGGTTTGGGTTGGGGATATAGTGGGAGGATGCCCCTCGTCATTCAGACCGTGGTTACTCACTGTGATAGGATGTGGTGTGGTGTGATATTATCTGGAATGATGTGATATGATGATTTGTTCTGTCGTGTGGTTTGACCTGCAGAGATGAGCAAGAAAGGGTTGTATCGATTGCAAGAGTCTACATCAACCTTTATATTTTTTTTTATACCCCAAAGGATATATTTTAACTCTTCAATTTCAAACGAAAATATTTAAAATTCGCCAACATGAAATATCCTCTAGACAAGAGTAAAGGTCCATATTTGATAACTTAAACCACGATTGAATGTAGGCCTGTATATCATTATTTTTAAATAGAGATCAGAATTGTTTGTATTGTGCTCGGATGATTAGAATTCTGATAAATCTAAAACAACTTGGAAAGTTTAAGGTTTTTAAACTATAATATTGAATAATTTCTGCTCTATAACGATACAGATGACTTCAGGGTCAATTTGGTCAAACTACGTTATTCGAAATGTCCAAGGGGGGGGGGGGGGGGGATCCGGTACTTGATTGATACTGACATTTAGTTATGAAAGGAAAGTAATATATGTTATATATAAAGAATAGAAACAAGATAACTTTGATTTTATCTGACAATTGAAGAAATCGCCAAAATGTTTTTTTGTAGGACGGTTTCTTTAAAAAAAAAAAAAAAAATGATGCCTACAGTCATATTCGAAACTCATGTGATGATTAACCTCTTAAGAGAATTGGAGGGGGGGGGGGTAGAATAAAATGTTTAAAACCCGTAAAATTTGAATATTAATTTGTATTATGTCAAGCCAAATATACCCGATCCCACGTCATGCTCATATACAAAAGATTACGATGACCCCCCCCCCCCCCACCGACCCCCTTCATCCCTTTCCCATCATGTAAAAGATAATGCGTGTCACTCTAAAATTTTGGAGCATTAAGCGTATATTAACCATGCTAACATTTATTGTTAGATACCCTCTTTTCTAAAAAACAGAGAAAAGTGAAGAGCAATATTTTCTTGTCTACCTATGATTATCCATGTTTTCTTTGTTTTACATACTTCATAGCAAAAATCTTTGGTTTCATTCTTCCAGTCAAGGGTGTCGATTTGTATCCGTGGTTGGGGGGGGGGGGGGGGGGGGGGATGATAGGTGCCAAAATATTTTCGGCAATGGATCAAAGCAACCAAGAGGTAGAAGCGCGTGGCAAGTTGCACCCCTCACAAGCGCGTAGCCAGGATTTCATTTTAGGGGGGCGGTAGTGAGCACGCGAAGCGCGGTCCCTAGGGGGATGGATGCGTGGAGGCGGAGTCCGTCCCGTACCCCCCCCCCCCCGCACGATGCGCGGAAGCTTTGACGTTTCACTAAAATATTAGAGAAAGAAGACGATTCGTTGGACCGTTCTCGACTCTTAATCCTTGTTTGAATCAAATTCCCCTTCCACCGCGCTTAGCGCGGAAGCTCTGACGTTTCATTAGATTATTAAAGAAAGAAGACGATTCGATGTACCATTCTCAACTCTTAATCGTTCTTTGAATCAAGTTCCCCTTTCTCCCTGCGTAGCGCGGAAGCTCTGACGTTTCATTAGATTATTAAAGAAAGAAGACGATTCGATGTACCATTTTCGACTCTTAATCCTTGTCTGAATTCATTTTCGCCCATTCCTGCGCGAAGCGCGGAAGCTCTGACGTTTCATTAGATTATTAAAGAAAGAAAACGATTCTATGTACCATTCTTGACTCTTACTCCTCGTCTGAATTCATTTTCGCCCATTCCTGCGCGAAGCGCGGAAGCTTTCACATGTTATTACATTATTAGAGAAATAAGACGATTTGTTGTATCGTGTCCTTCATGAACTCAGTTTCCCCCTACCTTTGAAGCTTTAACGTTTCAATAAATTATTACTCTTAATCCTTGTCTCCTAGTCTCCGATTTCATCACGAAATCGTCACAGAGTTCATCTACGTTTACACTGTCCAGGATTGTCTGATGTGCATTGCAGATTGCTACTTTTGCGCTTCGCGCTAAACATTTAGCTCGTTGCTTTTTGACGCTTCGTCTTTGCATTTGGCGCACTGCATTTCTATGATGCTGTTGATTAAACAAATTGAATAAATTCATCAATTCCTGCATGCATGATGAAGCCATATGAGCAAGAATTCAATTTGTTCTTGTCTCATATACGGTTGTTTTATTTACTTCGTATATAATGAGATAGCAAAATGTGTATATTAACTACTCTCATCGGGCTCTCATCATTAATTTTTCTCTTAATTTTTTTATTTTCTGATGGTGAATTATTGGGGGGGGGGGATGATTGTACAGGCCATCCCCCCCCCCCCGGGATCGACACCCATGCTTCCAGTATTTCATCTTTCCAACTATCTATTGTCAGAACATTCATAAACTGAGTAATATATGAACACATCAGATTTCTAAATTCAGATTTATTATTTCCTACTTTCAAAAGCACATAACATAAATAATATGACAAAAACACATATCGGTTAAGGATGAAGTTTTAGTACGTAAATCTCATTAAGATAATATTTGAATATTAGTATCTTAACAATAAGTGATTTTTTACCTGTTATGATATTTACATCTCTGAAGAATGCAGTTGCGCAACTCCACCTCTAATAACAATAATAATGATTATGATAGTTTAATGATGATAATGATATAGATAACAATATTAATGAAAATGGTAATAATAGTAATGATAATAATAATAATAATAATAATAATAATCATAATCATAATGTATTTGAAAATAATGGGTCATACATAAATTATGATCAAATAATAACTAAATATAAAGACATGGAGAGGTGGAGGTATAAAAGTGAAAGGTGTATATTGCAATAGATGTGGAGGGGGCAGAGGGAGGTGAATAGAGGGGTGGATTCTTAAAATATATGAACAGGTGTATGCCATATATGCAGATCAACAGATAGAGAGAGAGGGGGGGGGGGGACGAGGTAGAGATGCAGAGAGAAGTATGAATAGAAAGATAGAGTACGAGTGATAGTCAAGTGAAACGGATATAGCAGAATTCTCGATATTAACAAACAAACCTGAAATGAAGATGATACTATCCCCGCCCCAAAGCATTCCCCTTGTGTTGTCGTGGTAGTCTTAGCTATATACATATTTGGGTAACCTGTCACTTAAAGTAGTTTCTTTCACCTTCGTTTTTACGTATCATATGAGTATTCTTTAAACGACACAATTGTGCTGTTCTTCTGAATTTCTTCCTTCACCTCCCATCTTCGTTTTCTTTCATTGAAGCTCGGTAGATCCTCGCCGGGTCTCCGGGTCAACGCTTTCGTCTCTCCGTCCTCCTTGGGGGTTGAGCCATCAATAAGATGGTGACATTTGATATCCAGAGGATGTTTGGGTAGGTATATCTCTCCATCTGCGCTTCTCCTGTACACCGGTTTCAGTCTTCCTCCAGGTATGCGAGCTGGAATATGTCTTTGAAGTTCTCTCTCGATGGAGCCGGAGTAGAAGAATGACTTTCTTTCTGGAAGTAGTTTTTCAAGCTCCTTTTCATAGGCGGTGGGCGCTGCATACTTTAGAGGAGTAAGATCCTTAACAGGCCTAATATCTTTCCAGGAACGTCGTTTTGCTTTCTTTTTCTTTACCTTGATAGGTTCAGGGTCAGGAATCTTAGGCTTAGGTGTTATCTTCTTAGGCCTTTTCCGTTTTTTCGCTTCTAGTACTGATTTCACATTTTTCACCTCGGGAGAGGTGAGATCCTCTATGTCCTTTTCCAAGTCATCATCATCCTCACTGAATGGATAAGGCTCTATGGACAAGGAAGAAGATGTATTTCGAGTTTCAACAGAACCATCACAGTCATCTTGTTCACTAGGTTCTGTAGACTTTCTGGACTCCGCTCGCTGGCACATCAGAGAAAGAGAACTCTTCGGGTCAGGAGTAGATGATGTTGATTCGATAGTCTTTGTAGTACCAAGTGCGGGTAAACGAAAGGCACGCCCCTGCAGCATTCCCCGTTGTAGCAAGTTTGCTTTAGATGGTATAGAGTCTCCTGAGAACACCCTCGTACTAAGTTCTTTCTCCTGAACCTTTCGATCTGCTTGACGCATCTCATGGTTCAATTGATTCACCATTGACAGCCTGGAAGATACCTCTGGTCGAATGGGAAACGGCTGGCCAACCTGAGATTGGTTACGTTGGTGAATCCTCGGCAGATACGTAACACCAGTCAACGAATGGACAGACGTATGAACTGGAGTTCCAGAAGGCATCGAGAGTTGCTTATGAAGGTTTCGAGTTGTTTGAGTTTGTAACATTCGAGATCGGATATCAGGTAGGAAGGTTTTTAACTGGTGCGCTTGCATAGGCATGGTGATCGAAGTAGTGCAATGCACGGAGTTTATAGCATGGAGAGAATAAAGTGTATATCAAAGATTTCACTGTGTTGATAGATAGTAGTTTAAACGACTTCCCAGGAGTTCTTCGATGTTAATTCCAAGCCTGTACACAACGACACTTCAAGTGACCACTGTTGTCTCCTGATCTGCTATACCAAATATAAATTCTTCATGTTCTTTTCCTTGAGCTGGCTCTGCCACATCCACTTGCATCCATCAAATAAAAGGTAGCGTCATTTTGGACTAGGAAAAGGTGCGTTGCTCCCTCGTTAACAAATGGAACTATATACCAGGTCCTTATGATATTTTTACAAACTAGAATATTTTTCGAGCGCACGAGCCTGTACCTTACCGTCACGATTATAACACTAACATGAATGCTGTACATGACTTATAGTCTTTTCATGAGGTATCGATTTACCTTCAAAATGGACCGACTGACTACGCATCATTAATCATGTGGCTTTGGTTTAGCTTTTGACGCCTTTGGAGCTAGCTTCTTAAACAGATCGATAACATGCAAGTCATAGATAATGAATACCAGCCATCTTGGTTATTGTCTTACCAGAAGTTATAGATTAATTTCCATGTTACCCCAAACATTCTTTCACAGCCTATCCCTATAATATATCGATGATTTATTTTCTTAGAACACCTTGCTATTGAGTGAAGTGAAGGTGTTGCGGTGATCAATGTCATTATAAGCATGGA
This sequence comes from Strongylocentrotus purpuratus, assembly GCF_000002235.5. Taxonomy (NCBI): domain Eukaryota; kingdom Metazoa; phylum Echinodermata; class Echinoidea; order Camarodonta; family Strongylocentrotidae; genus Strongylocentrotus; species Strongylocentrotus purpuratus. The sequence goes on from NW_022145594.1 coordinate 9,713,850, forward strand.
AACGATGATTGTTATCATACATCACTATATTCATTATAATTGTTGTTATATATTTATGATAAATATTATTATTATTATTATTAGGCCTATTATTATCAATATAATAAATTATTAGGCAGTAGTAGTAGAAGTAATAGTAGTAGTAGTAGTAGTAGTAGTAGTAGTAGTAGAAGTAGTAGTAGTTGTAGTAGTATTGTTATTTTTATTATTACTACAAATATTCTTATTATTATCAAAACTGTAGTAGTAGTAGTAGTAGTAGTAGTAGTAGTAGTAGTAGTAGTAGTTTAGTAGAAGTAGTAATATCATTATCGTTATTGTCATTGTTATTACTTTTCTTACCATTATTTATGTCAATTAAAAGAACGCCTACTTTTGAGAGTGATACATGATAGGAAAATTTCCCATCCATTCGATATTTGCCTTAAACCTAATTAGGCCGGGGGGGGGGGGGCATAATGCCCTCTCCTCTCCAGAATTTTTCGCGCTGCGTCTTCACCGCTTGCATTTCCTGATTCATGTTTCAGTACTTTTTCTTTCAAGTCTCCCACACAATTTGATACCAAATTTGTACAATTCGGACTTGGTGTCAAATTTATTGATCACATGTCAATAAACATTGGCATTTTCTCTTTTTGCTATTGTGTTAGCCTATAGAAGAATCAATGATAATCTCAAAATGAGTAGATCTTTGTCATTGTTAAGAAGGTCTACACTCATATTCCACTAAGTGAGACCAATCTTGGGTTCATCCAACAAAATAAAATATGAAATGTAAAAAAAAAAAAATAGAAAACATAAGAAGAAAAAAATACAATACGAATAAAATACAAATAAAATTTAAAACGATATATATTATTTGAATTGAAAAAAAAATATTATTGCTATTGTTCATCCTCACATTCTATTTCCTCAATTATCCTAGAATGGTCGAACCGTATGATATGTTGATGATGAAAAACAATAGAAAACAAATAAAAGAAAATTAAGAAAAACAAAAAATATATGAACTAACAGTCTGTTTGTTGTTGCTACTTTGTGAAGTTGAACTTCTCACCAAACAACTAATTTTCCAACTATTTTACACTGTAGAACTGCAAAATAGGTATATGTTTTGCAAATTTTGCCCCAAAATTGCATATTATATAAGAAATCAATGGTTAAAAATACAGCAACATAATTGTATCAATATTGTTGTCATGTTATTCATTATACTTTAATCAATATGTGTACCAATATTCGTCTTCATATCGCTAATCATAGTCGAGATCTTGGGGAGGGGGGGGGGGGGGTCAGAATGCCCCCCGGTATTAGAAACCCTCGAAATACCCCGTCCTCATTAGGTTTAAGACTCGAGCTTTGGAAGATACATTCTGCATATATGTATGTATATACAACAAATGACAAAAAACTTTCCCTAAACTTTATACCTATTCCTATACCTTAAATGTTGTGCCATTTAAAAAAACGGATTTTCTATCAAACAGATCATTCGCTGACAACATGATGCAGACTATTATTACCACCAGATCCGCGACATTCGAATAAAACATAAGTAAAACATAGTTTTTACAAATATCTTGCTAGCCATCTAACAAAAAATTACCTAGTCCTCGATAAGCATCAGGTGAAAACTTTCAATCCATCTGTTGGTTTCACACCTCTTTAAAAAGCAAGACAGAGAGTAAATCAAAAGATTGCATATAAGTATTTCGTGAACTGATAAAAAGACAATCATGATTATTTGTCTTTTTCTGTTCGTATATATAAGTGGGGGGTGTTTCACAAAGATCCTAAGTAGAACTTAACACTAAGTTGGACTTAAAAATTATGGACAGCCATTGGAGCCTTAAAATGAAATATATTCAAAAGCAGAAATTCAAGTATTTTAGACTTTTTATAAATTCCACATCCAGAACATGAAACCTCCTTGATGATAGAAAATATGAATGATTTGAATCAACATTTTATGCCTTTCAAAATAACTTTTACAAAATATTTTCAAAGATGCTAACGGCTTTCCATAATTTTTAAGTCCAACTTAGAGATAAGTTCAACTTAAGATCTTTGTGAAACACCCCCCAGATGACTATATTAGGTAGTTGCCAAGCAGAATGTGATGAAATGAAAATTGTCTGATTATGAATTCGATTGGGTCTTCACTCATTGATTCTTCACCAAGATCAATGTAATATCCAGGAACCTTAAACCAATTTTACGTCATTGTTAAAAGGAATCCCGATCAATATCTTTTGTTGTACGGCATCGTCGTGGTATAGTGTTTTTGAGTGTCTCGTTGAACCCAAATACGTCGTGGTTTATGGATCGAAATCAAACCTGAAAGATGTTCTTCCTGTTGCTACAAGATCAAAACATACTTGTACTGCATTGACCCAGAAAGGGTTTGTTCGTAGAGGGTCTTACTAATTAGATCTCAGTCGACGTGAATCATTACTGTCTGTCATGTATGACAAGCCTAATCACGAATACAAATCCATGGCACCAGTCTTTACGTCCCTGTATAGAGTGGTGAATTGTGACGTCATCAAAAATCTATTTTTAGAATTTCTCATTTTTTTCTTCATTTTCCGAAAGAGTATAATAAATAAAGTCCAAATGTCAAAAACCAATTGAATATGTTAAGTATTGGCTGAGATATGACCATCTGAATAAAAAGATTGCCTATGGGAACTCAGTGGTATCTACTCTGGCTCCTAACCATTAGGAGCCAGAGCATATAACACTGAGTTCCTATAGGAAATATATTCATTCAGATGGTCATATCTCAGCCAATACTAATATATTCAATTGGTTTTCGACATTTGGACATTATTTTTGATGCTCTTTCGGAAAATGAAGACAAAATTGAGAAATTCTAAAAATAGATTTTTATGACGTCACAGCTTCGGTACTCTATTGGATATAATATAAGTTAGGCCTTGTATTAGTTTAAAGAGAAAGTCTCTTTCTAGTAAAAGTGGGAAGAACAAAATTGTGAGCTTTCTTTTTCTCGTCATTTGTATGTGGGGGATTATCATGATAATCACAATGAAGGTCTTTTAGAAATAAAGGTCTCCCAATTCAGATATGTCAAGAGATACAGTACTTCTTAACTGTTGATTACATTTTGAAATGGCACGTTGTTGTATATAGTTCAATGTGCACCCATACCAGTGCCCGTGAGTTTATTTAGCACCGATGTGTTTAGGTTAACCTCATTAACGAGATCCTTGTGAGGGAAATAAAGAAATCGCTAGAAGTAAAACAAATTGATTTGACCCATGACCCAAGGTATAGGCGTCAGAACAATTTCCTTCAGAATTATCTTCAGTTGGGCTTTTGACCCTAATTCCATTCTCACCTACCCTCTTAGGCCACACGTGTTATACATAACATTAACGAATCACCCACATTATCTGATGGCTATCAAACTTTCTAAAAAGTTTTACCCCTGTTTAAAAAGTAGAACACGATATAGAAATAAATGGAGAAACAAAATCACCTTATGTTTCAATACAATTTATTAACATATCATTCAATGTAACACCTTCCTTTTCCAGGCTATGTCAAGTAAGCTTCTTGTCTTTTCCAATCGTCTATATCAGTTACGAATACAATGAAATTGAAGCAATTACACATGTTTGCTTTAATAATCTAGTTGTTATACTGAAAGCTTTTGCTATTTTAAGGGCATTATTATCATATATTATTATATATTATCATATATAGCACCATGCATGCTGTCATGTCGTTGATGACTCTCGAAAAGAATAAGCTATTAAATTTATATTAAAATGTCTTTGTATATGAACATTCTACGACTCCAATTTTCGATCTACACGAGACTGTTTAATAGGCCAAACAGAAATAAATTCTAGTTACTCTTCCCTCCTCTTTCATTTTCTCGGCCCAACTCCATTCTTTGTTATCTGATATCTCTGTTCTGAAAAAAAAAAATAATAATACCAATCCGAGGACTGCTGAACAATATGACTGACAAACAGCACTAGTATAATACAAATTCACCTTGTGTTCAACCTCTGTTATAGATGTACAAATTAATTTTGAATTAACGATTTCCATTTTAAATAGGCCATTTTCGGAATATGTTCAAATTCAATTCACAAATCATTGTTAAATGCCTGGTTTACAAATGATTTCATACACTTGTTACGAATAACTGTATTTGAATATAGTCAGAATGTGAATGAATATACATTAAATACTAATACTAATTTATAATAAAAATACTAATTTAGAACTTGCCTAAAAAAAAGGGGGGGGGGCTTGAAATGTCTTGAAGTGGGAAAATAACGATTTTTAGTCATCGAATCGACTTAAGAGCTATAGAGCCAGTAAATAATAGTCTGATTTTCAGACCATTGTACCGAAGTGTACTGCGCAAAGATTCAATCAGTTTAATTTTGGCATTACAAGAAGTGGGTTATTGAGGTAGACAAATACTCATGTACCCGTTACAGCTCATTTTATGTATGTTATTTCCAAAGAAGAAGAAAAGCCAGTTAGGTACTCAATAGTGTCTGACAGTGAAGTCTAGCAAGTAAACGGGTTTCCTTGCATAATTGAATATTAGGACAATGCTAACGTTTAAAGTTCACAGATAGGACATACATGACATATTCATATTCCTGCAAAGTTCTACAGAATTTGATGATGGCTGCAAAAGGGAAATAGCATCTTTAAGGAAATAGTCTATCATATTTGTGATAGAAAATCAGATATCAAATAACATGACACCCCTTTTCCTCTTGTTTTCGAGAAATCCGGACAAGAAACTAAGAATAAATTTTACTTGGCCTTATCAATACACTCTCTGGTCTACTCTGGTCTAGATACGGTCTTGTACACATGATATTTACTCTTATAATAGATGTAATTGTATTTTAACATATCAATAGAGACACGTGTTCCAATTAAAAGACACATTGATAAATAAGATCAATACGTTTATCTGGGCAAATACAAATGGCAAAGGTTGCGTTGTGAACAAAGCGTCGTGTGAGGGCGCATTATCTTTTAAACAGTTCTGCAAGTTTTAGTTAGTAGGTTTTGAGAACTTGATTCTAGACTTCATTACATGTATTTCTATTTCTTTATATTCTCAATTATAAGAATAATTTTTGTTTTTGTTGTTGGTGATGTAAATAATAATAATACATTTATAGAGCGCAGAAACTATCCAACATTAAGTATATATTCTACTGCGCTACAGGAGCTCCTGATATGCTTAGATTTACAGTTAATTAAAAAGATGTGTTTTCAGTTTTGATTTAAAGACATTTACAGATTTTAACATCCAAAGCGGTCGTATGACTCGTGAAGAATCCGGGCCTCGTGAAATAGTGTTCTGATACTAGCAAAACACAAACTTCAAAATATTGGCAGTTTCAGTCAGCATAACATAGCACTTTTTGTAAAGTTGAAAACAAATCTGCATATACATGTACACAGAAAACAATTTAACATACAGGTAATTTCAGTAATAAATATAGTTGTTTCTTTCAGAAATTGATATTCTATTTACATATAAGCCAAGTCAATAGCAAAAATATTCCTTATTCAAACGTATGTATTGTATATGCTTCTAGTATACACAATGGGTGCTTCTGAACTGCGCACTACACGTAATGGTTCTCCACTGCGCACTTTTGATTCCTTAGGTGGAATGTAACTTGGCCATTGCAGTTCTCTCTCTTTACCGTTCCCATTCTTGCCTCTTCGTGTGTAGCTCTCTGCTATTTCGAGCGCAATGCTGGCAACTGATCTAAAGCTAGACTGTCTACTGGTTCTGCTCGTGCGATAACTGCTGTTACTCCTCCTAGGAAACTGATCACGAGAAAAAATAGGATTGTCATATGTGAACGTGCTACTCGCTAAAGAATGGGTGTCATCGTCCCGTAGTCTGTAGGATTTACTCAGCGAGGACATAATATCCTCTTCTGTACGCGCGATATCGTAATACAACGGTCTTTGTCTACACGAGCCCAAATCTTGCGCTATGGCATCCCGCAGGTTTGATGATATATGTTGTGCTTGGTGCAGCTCTTTTGCGATACAGTTGCGCAGTTCTTCAAACTGTGACGTTGTGCTACCAACACTGCGTAGACTACTAGCTCTTCTTCTGCGTATGCTGTGTACACCTAAGCTCTCTCGCCGGCCTGTTGATGGAGGTAGCAACGCAGAAGATGAACGATCTAAAACATTTTTATCTTCCAAATCGACAACCGTCACTACTGGTTCCTGGTCCATACAAAGACCTTTCGTTGAGGTTCCTTTGCTCCTTTTCGGCGATCTTTTCTTCTTCTTGATAGGACTGTTTTGTTGCGAACCCCCAGACTCTTGAACATAATCTGCGGGCTTGTCCAATATGGACTTTTCGCTGCCACTTGGCTCGGTGCCAATCGATGCAGGATCTTCATGGCTGGTAGCTGAGGAGGAACCATCAAAATCACAACCACTGTCATGGCGACCGTCACCCTCAACAATCAACTGACAAAGTTTTTCCTTGGCCACCCCTACATGACTCTGGAGAAGCCTGATAGTTTCATCTTTCTGCAAGAGAAAAAATGTTGACACTTTTGAATTACATATGAGTGCGAGAATAGAATAGATTGATAGAAATTTCAGTTGACATAGAAAATCAGAACAAAGATTGACAGTAGAAAAAGAGAGGGCATACAAGAAGAAGAAAACATTTGCATAGGGCTAAAAGCTACGTTTCTAAGCGCTTTACATTGTCATTGGATTGAATTGTTAATCCGCACGTGACAGTGCACACGCTCCGCTCCCTGGGGAGTATTCCGTCCTGGCACCATTTTATTAGGCCACAACAGCCTCACAGAAGGAAAAATAAAGATTGTATATATACATATATATTATGATGTGCAAATCCAATACTTATCGACTTCTAACCGTAAAATCCGAAGCGAGTCATTTACTCCTTAATGCTGCAGGCCCTTTCCCATTTATGCTGCAACGTTTTATTCTATATTACCTACCAAATATATGACACATTTGACATTGATCTTAATCTTTTATCAAATGACGCACTACAGAAAATAAATTAATGGATCAACTAAAGGAATACATTTCAAAACAACGAGGAATATGCCAAATATAATCAATCGCTGTTTACAAAACTACTGTCCTTTTCCCTCATAATTTCAATATATTTGCAATTGCATTCTGAATAGTTCTACATCATACCCAGCTGGGACCTGGGTATGTATACAGAAGGAAGATTTAGATATTTATATTTATATATAATATTATATTCATATATGATTAAAACAACAGAAGAAAAAAGCTTGAGAGTAGTGGATTTACTACTGGTGTATACATGTATTATATATATATACACACCTGTAGAAAGAAAGAACTGCACTCACCTCGCCAAGTGACCGCTTTAAAGCTGCATTTTCAGCAGATAAGAGGAATAACTCTTCTTCTACTTGACCGAACGATTGACCGTGATTGGTTGCTAGGTATGACGAGGTTATCGTCCTTGACAACGGCATAGTGGCATCCGGGTTATCCTTCCATGCGAGAATCTAGAAACAAGATGAAATAGGTTTCGGATTACTATTACAAATCATTGTTGGACAAATCATGAATGAAATATCAAGTTTGTACATTGTAAGATATTGTTAAAGCTGAAGTTGAGTTCTGGTCATGCGATTGCATTGTGAAAGAAACGGTGTGGAACCGACCAGAACAGGTTGATCATCTAGCATATAAGAATTTGTGTGTATTGCAAGGTTCTGGAATCATCAAAATGATAAGAAATTTGGCCAAGTCTTGGTAAAGTTACACACACTGTACACAGAAAGATGTATATGGGACTACACGAACACGTGGCGTAAAAAGCCGGCCCCCCGATTTTTACGATGTTACATGCATATTTAGAATATGAAGGCATTTGAAGAGCCATGCTTTTCAGGGAACATGTCTTATCTGATGTTCTTCCACACTTGCATAATAAGAATGAGTAACGCTCACAAATTATTTTTCACCTCTTCCCAGAACTCAACCTTCTCTTTAAGTATTCTTATTTTTAAAAGTATCGATTGTAATTGTAAATTCAATACTCTTGTTTTGTAACGTTTTCTAAACTGATTTGTACCAAAATACTTTGCTTAGCTTTTTTAGGGGTTAGGCTCTACTAGCACATGTGCTATTATCTGGCCCCTTTTACCAACTAATAGTTTCTCTTCCTGTATAATTATGTAAACACATTGTATGAAATGTATTACTGTATTGCTGTTGGTAAATAAATCAAATCAAATCAAATTACCAATCAATAGACAGCGGTTACTGCTTGATATCATGCTTATTGATAATACTATTATTACATTTCAAACATTAAACCAACCAGATAATTGTAAATCCCATCATGTCTCTCGGTGACTAAAACAACATCATAAAAGAGCGTTTTAGAAATGATATGTGGCTGATATGAATGAAAAACATAGACTCCACCGTAAGAAGGGTAAAAATGATGACAAAACGCATTAGAAAAAATACAAGGTTTGTTTTTGTTTTATTATTGCTGGTCATCAAAAAAGTTATTCTAATCATCTACATTGAAAGGCGGAAAAATGGAAGAAGAAAGAAACGAAAAAAGAGTTCACATCGGCCGTTGATAGTTTAGATTTAACACTTTCAACACGTATAGACTGGATACACTAGATGATGAAATAAGTTATGTTCTTCATGTAACCAATGATACGCGCAAAAGGATGCCTTTACACACTTGTACTAATGGATGTTAATATCACATGTACCTTTGGAACGTGGACCAAGACCAGGACCTGTGTGGTACAGAGGAGCAGGACCAACGCCATACATGAGTACCACACGTTGGGCCACCGCCACATCGTCGATGATAGAGCCGTCGTCATGGAAACCAAGATGACGCAGGTATAGACAGAGATTATGATACACCTTGAATCGTTCATGGCGCTGAGGGCGACATTCCGTGTGGCCCATGAGAGATGGGTGCCGTAGAGCAGGATGACACACTTGTACACATAGATGACTAGCAACCAGATTTCATGATAATGGGAGTGGCACACGTAGACCGAGCCCCTCAACGTGGGCGTGGTCGGTTGCGTTGTCAAGGGATTATCAGTAGATTGAGTTGCTGTATTCTGAGGATCAGTACAACATGAAACCATTAATCGGATGTTTTGAAAAGACATATCGTCCTATTTTTTGTGAAAGTCAATGGGCTGAACACTGAACTTTTTCTTATCTATTGGATCAAGTGTATTTCAATGAATTCTGAAATAGAATAATGATAACAGTATAATTAGTACATCAATATGAGTGACTAATATTGAAATGCAATTGCAGTTCACACAAAACTCGAACTAGGTAAAAACAAATGTTGATTTGTTGGTGAAAGAAATTAAGGATTATTTTGTGACGGAAGCGGAAAATATTGAATAGTTTGTAGTTCATAGACACCACTGCTTTCCCACGGTGTACGTATTTGGATTTAAGCCTGCAAAAAGACGATTAAAACAGTCTCCAATGCTCTATTACCCTTGACCTACTCTACGTACGTATATTATCTGCATTCATTCATTTATCATTTTAGAGTTCGTCTCAATTCATAATCTATATGCTTACCTCTGACGTAACAGGAAGTAATTGCACCTGGCATTGTGGAGGATCGAAGATAAGCCATAGTGCCATGATAAAGGAATCCACAAGAAGCAAGCAAGTTATTATTCCTATCAGTCGATTATCCCGTATCACCTGCAGGAGTTATCAAGAAATGAAAAAGGATTGCTCTAGATTTGACGGTCAGAGATTAAATACAAATCTTGGAATATTTGCAGAAACTCTGCTGCAGGCAACAGAGATCTGAACTTTACTTAACTAGTCCACATCGAGAGAATTCATACATAATATATTTTGATATCTCCAAATTGCATGTTGCGCATGTGCGGAATATGTTATACCTTCTCATATAGCGCTCATGTCCGTTACGCCGTTGGCGCCTGACGCTCCAACATTAATACTCTAGACATACCCTGCGGCCAAATATATAGCGTTTTATATACCTCATACATAGATTGTCATTCACTGATTGGTCAAGACTATATCACATGTCAAGGAGCATTTCGATCTATCAAGTATCATTACGTCAGAGGGGTTGATAGCTACTATCAAACCCTGGGATAGGACCCCTAACCCCTCCCGCGACTTAGTTGAGCACACAAATTTTCTGAGTTGCTAGGCTACCGCAATCGCGCGGTTACGCGCAGCGCGTAGGAATTCAATACTCTTGCGTTGGACTTGATGTTGGATTTTTCTTATTTGGGTTAGTAAATTCCTCTTGATCTCGTTTCCTGTTTTTAGAGCTAGATCTAGACCTACAGCTAGACCTAATCATGAATCAATAAAAAGGATGAGGTATATAAAACAAATATGGACTGCTCTGTAATCGGATGATGGTGGGAACTACCACTCCCTCGGTGGTGTTCACACCGGCCCTTCTATCACCCCCTCGGCTTTCGCCTCGGGGGTGATAGAAGGGCCGGTGTAAACACCACCTTGGGAGTGATAGTTCCCACCATCATCCTCATGAGCAGTCAATATTTGTATACTATTAAATCGGGTACCAATCTGCACCTTGTCTTGCCCAAGAACATTCTAAATCTCAACCGTTGGATTGAGAGTCCAATGTATGAACCATGACATATCCACGTTATGTATCCAATGTCCTGGTCATCCGGCCCTGGTATCTACGCATTTTGGCCTTTTTTTTGTAAATCCGGAAAAAATTATCGTAATAACGGTAGAAATATTGGATGTTATTATAAATAAGAGTGACCATAAAGTTTATTCATTAGAATTGAATAAACCCACAAAAAATGGATTATATATAGCCCTTTATACATTTTAGTAGTACTCTTCATAATTTTGTATGAGTTATTTGTTTGTGTTTGATTTTACTTGTTTTACATATGATTTTACTTGTTTTACATATGATTTTAATTGTTTTACATATGATTTTAATTGTTTTACATATGATTTTACTTGTTTTACATATGATTTAACAATTTCTAATAGTATGTTCTCACGATCCCACTGGAAGTAGGCTTTTCATGAAAAAAACGGGATCTGCAGCATGTGCTGTATGCTTGTCATACAGTATAATCAAATCATATCGTACAGAAGCCCATTCATGTTACCAGTGAATTCAAATTTAAATGGTGCTAACTGGCGGCCGTCAGTTAATTATGTGGCGGTGCCAGAACCCTTATCAACTGGCAACCGCCCATTTACGGATGGCAGCCGCCATTAAGCACCATTTATATTTTGATTCACTGTGGCACTATTGGTCTTCCATAATTATATCGTAAATGATTTTTCATGAAAAAAGCCGCACTGCAAGGTTGTCCATCTTCCAATCTTACCATTCTCTTTGCACCAGTATGTCCAAATATTCTATACACTCGCCATGATTTGCTGAACAGAGAGCCGTATACTAGCGTAAAACCGCACATGAGCAGGAAAATTCGAGCCTGAAATATAAAGAAAAGAGCTATTTAGATATCAAAAGCAATCTCCTTCAAAATTTTCATTTCAAGATGTTAAAATCAATCGAGACACTCACAGTGAGACTATTCATCGATGTAAGAGGTAAGATATCATTCTGTACCTTGACGTAATGACAAACCTTCTTCTTGTTTTTTAGAAAGAAGTTTTGATGAAAAAAACAGCCCCTTTTTCAAAAAATTAACAAAAAGCAAACCGTTCCATAATATTTCTCACGAATCGTCTTGCAGGAGCAACGAATTTCATTTATTTTATGACAAAAATTGAAAATCCAATTTCAAGAAAATATCTCAGAATTCCTTGACCCGAATACGTATTAATGACAGAATCAACTTTTAAATAAGGAAGGGAACATCCTATATGCTCAAGGATTCGCAACTCCAAGGGTCCGCGAAACAGAACAGGAGGCCCACAAGAGTCGAAGACCGTAGAACCTCGAGACAAAAGCTAAATCTTATGGGCCCTTCTGACATGTCCGAAAGATTCCGTGTACCTGAATGCACAAATCCACGTACTATTCATTGAATAATGGCAGTTTAATTACTTAGTTAAAAAACGAACAGAAGTCGAATGTAATTACAGAAAAATGAAATATGTGGATTGAGTGCGAAACAAGGGCTTTCTTCGTTTCATCGGATCTTGGCGTTGGGTTAGGGTTAGGGTGGTGAAAAATGCCTTTTTATTCACGAAAGGTCGGGTAAATGAAATTCAAAATGTTATCAAAGATGTTCTTTGAGACAAGGCTAATCTACAGTCACGTACATTTGTGAAACCATGTCAATACAATCAGACAATTACGAAGTGTCGATCGCTGGCCCATTTACGAACCCTTGTGATTATTTATCTCTTATTCAAAAGTGTCGGATCGAAATGAGAATAATCGTTGATTTGCTGATGGTTTTTCAAGAAAGCGTCGGATAAACTAAACCCGACACTTTGGCGATAAGAAGGATGTATTTCACAAACGTTACACCCGACCTGTCGTAACGCTAAGACCCGATTGAACGAAGTAAGCCCGACACACCTACCTTGCAGAGTGCAGTCAATGTTTCCAATGATGTAGTGTTAATATCAATCCCAAGTAGAACTACGCAGGTGTAGATGAGAATGGTGCCAAACACAATTAATATGTTAAGATTGGGGCTTGACATCTTGATTAATCTGTTGATGACATGAAAAAGGGATCACCATTAAAACTGACATGGATATATTCAAACTGTATAAATAGCACGTATTGATATTGTTTCAAATGTTCATTAATAATGCAAAACTAATATACATGTTATATCTAAACAGGAGCAGATTTTTAAAAACTTTTAATAGACTGGCATTAGAATCGAATACGGTAAGATCGAATATACACTGATATTTGTTTTCTGAAAAATGAGGGCGAAATGGTAATATTTCTGAGATATGTAAATGTAGAGGTTCAAAGAGAGCCAAAAAGGCAGAGAATCTGCAGAAAAACAAACAAACAAACGTAGAGTTGGTTAGAGGTAATGAAGGAAGAAAGAGAGAGAGAGAGAGAGAGAGAGAGAGAGAAAGATATAGATAAAAGGGAGGGCAGACCAGGGCCGACCTCCAATCAATCGCAAGTTTGCAGTCTTCTATTCTTATGTAAATTGTTGGTATCGATATCAACTCTTTAAAACATGGGGCCCAGATGTTACGATTTTTACATTTTCAATTAAATTTTCAGAATGAATTACCTGGAAAATAGGCAATCTTACCTGTGATTTCTGTATCTTATGTTGAAGACTAGAAACACAGTGGACAGCACCAAGCCCAGCAATGTAAGAACACAGACGCAGCCGAAAAGCACTGGGGAAATAAATCGATAAACCGTCTCATCGTGGAGACCATCACACGGAATAGAAGTCATCCTCTCCTCCGTTCCCATGGCAACGATAGGTGTTAATGTGATGAAGTGCAGGGTCCCGTTGCTATGAGAAATGTTGGTAGTCATATCCTGTTAGAGATATGAAAATGCGTCCATGTAAAAGTCATTTCCATCGAACAATCATACGAAAAATGGTCAACATATTCAAACTAGTAGATAAACGATTTAACAGGAGGCTGAAAATAAAAAATAAAAAAATGAAATGAGATTTAAATAATTAATTACACTTTAATATCCTTTTGACTTTATAGATAGTGTCATAATTATTTGTGAACAAATATGTATATATGTCAATGGTTACTGTCTTACGTCATTCCTCGTTTATTTGTCTGTGTTGATTTCTCAGAATTTCATAGCTACGATGTAACCCTTCAGAGTCCTATATTTCTTTGAAAACGAGAAGGAGTGATGTATGACCCAAGGATGCACTTTGACACAATACAAAATAATACCTGTTGATACACTGGGGTTTAATCTCATTAACAGGATTACAATACGACACTGACGTGCTTGACCATTGATTTTACAATTAGAATTCATTTCATCACAGAGATGAACCCTCCTCTGATAGAGGTTTCTTTGAACTGTGCCGCTCTGATGATTACCTCGTCAGTAATCCACATCAATTTCACATTTGCCCTTGCATATTTGTGGGTACCTTAATTAGGGAATTACTGCATAGAATACTTACTGGGTTGCACAATGATTGTAAGGAAACGAAACAGTAAATGGACCTATAATCAGGATGTCAAAGATACAGTTGAGTATTTGTCATGCGATTTTATTGTGAAAGGCACTGTCTGGAAGCAGTTTTGGAAAGATAGATTTTGTGGTACTCAATTGATGTATACTGCGAGTATTTTTTAAATGATCACAATGATAAGAAATTGACAAGGTATTGCTGAAAATTATTTGCAATTTACAGAAAAATCGGTACATGGGACTCCATAAGAATGTGGTACGGATATTGGTTCCAAACTTTTCAGCTGTTTTTCTCGTCATATTTTAAATAAGCCTGAATTTTAAGAGCAGTTCTTTTCAGTGGGATATTTCCACTCCGATATTCTTCCAAACTGGCATGTAAGGAGTTAGCATGCTTAAACATAATATTTTAATTTTCACCAGAACTCAACTTTATTTTTATTTTTTTTTTTGGTGGGGGGGGGGGGGGGGGAGGAGTTGTCAAGGCAGTCAGTCATGAGATCACTGTTTCCTGTGTCGTCATCGCTTATTTAAAAATTGAAGCCGACATGATTTTGAATCTACTGCAGCTGGCAAATACACAACTTCATACTTGAACCTATGGAACAATGAAATGCAATGAAATTGACATAAAGAAACATATTCTGATCGGGATTGTAATGACAACAGGGGTAACCCCGTGTGATCAGTTCAAATACAGCCTAAAATCTAATCGTTCGGTCGGTAGATATAGTCAGTACGAAAATATAAATTATTAGTTTTTTATATTCGAGAGTTAAACGAAATATATTCCATTTCTCATTCTATTTCTATTCTTGTTACTGATGCAGTATATTATTTTGACTCGATTCGATTATAAGTATGTGGGTTTTAATACAGAAGGCCAACTATTAACGACCACTCCAAGGTTTTGGAAGGAATTGAAGGAAGAGGAATTGGAAATAAGTATTAATTACAAGGAAATTGATTTTCAGCCTCTTAATTGTAAAACACTCTGACTGCGTTGAGATAACATGTTTTTTTTTATTTTTTTTATCCTGCTACAACCTTGAGCGCCCATCTTATACGGATGCTTCTGTACAAAGGGATTAACTACAGTTATAGTTGGGCCAACTAACGGTAATTGATAAGGGCTATCAATGACCTGTTAAGCCCTGACTTATCGATTAGAAACCACCGGCCATATAACAAGGGTATTATAGAAGGTTTATGGAATTTAAGAACTAAAGACCGACCCGTTAGTTCTTATTATAATAAGAACTAACGGGTCAGTCCTGTCTAGATTATAAAACTTAAGATCCCCAATTTCGATAATAATAGATAAAAATCAAAAAAGCATACTGGTGAAAGTTTAAATGAAATCGAACAAAAAAATGAGAGAGTAATGGATTTTTGAAAATTGTCTTCACTATAGGTATGGCTCTTCATTTGGCAGAATTGGCAATGTTTCTGTCATGTAGTGGCTGATAACTTTCCTATTCGTTCGAACACACAAAATGACGAAAATTTCATTTCTTTTGAAAAGTATTACTCTGGATGGTCTTTTTAGAGGTACTGTAATAACACTTTCACCATAAAATATTTTAAGTAGTGCCCCAAGGGTGAAGACAACATAAATTAGTATTAGAAATTGGTACACGACTAAAGGGAGATTTATCCATCACTACGTCATAATCTAGTGACACAATTGCCAATTTGAGATGAGCATAACTGTAGTGATCTCATATTTCAAATATTTAATATTTTTAAATATTGTATTTCGAATTTTCGCCATTCTGTTTCTCTCAATTATCTGCTATCATACTAATGCACTTATTTCAAGGGTTGGATTGTCAATAGAAGGGACAATCCGACCTTTGCAGCATTTTGAAGTTAAGTTAAAAACTTGGCATGGATGGTGTATACACAAAACATGCAATCAAATAAATTAATGATCGTAAGAACGGAAACGTATTTTTGAAATATAATTGCAAGTCGACACCCATTTTTTCATGAACTGACACATAGAATTAGATACCAATCAATGATTCTCTCGAATGTTTCAGATCTAAAGCATGTCTAATATGACATTTAAAGATAAAATAAAAAATGAAGATGACGATGTGCTTCGAAAGTGGTTTATGAAACAGATTTTAAGAACAAATTTACATAAATCAACAACTATCATTAAATTCCATTCTTATTTCGGTCGTGTTCAATAAAATAAAACGAATTTATGTGAAGCTCATCTGGATACCGGTACACATTGCATATTAGTCAATATTTAGTTTTTTTTCTAATCAGGTCAAATTTAAAGTGATTATTGACATTAATTGATAGCACATATTTAAATACGTTGAACAAATTTTTCGTTACATTTAACAAGAAAGTGAAAAGATCAACTTACTTAATGAATAAATTCTATGCTGATTCTGGTAGACGGTTTTCCTCAATAGACATTCTAAAGTACAACAATGACAATCTTACGAAGAAATGTCCAAAGAAACATTTCATCTCCGAGTTAATGGAAGCTATTCCACATGATCAGTATGATGACGACGTAGCGTGAATGAAGTTTCATCCGACCTGACTAGTGAAACTCACTCGGGAAGGTAACCATTTTATTTGCCAACCATAAAACGTCTAGTGCGACAAATCTAAACAGCAGTGTTTACACCATATATATATATCATCATTAGTGTTTACTTCCAAATGTCAATCCTCATCAAGAATACATCCAAATGAATCAATCAAGATCAAAATTCGTAGAAAGTCTAAGTGAAGCGTTGATCAAATTTCCAGCTTCCTTTAACGCTTCAACACCCAAAGAAAAGCGATTTAAATTATTGGAACCTCGTTCTGGCCAGAAACAATGCCAAGGCCTCTGCGAGAGTCTTTGTTTTTCTAATGTTTCTTGTGAATTTACACGCTCGAAGTCGCATATATTGAGTCCTAGAAACTGTCAAGCAAAGATCCCTGACCACAGAAGCCTAAACGAGCTGAAACACAATGTTAATGGAGACATATTACCTACTGAGACTAGTGAGAGGCAAGCAACGTACCAGCAGACGACTTGGCATGATCGAGTGATCGATAGCCAGACAAAGAGGCAAAAAGCGTGATCGATTGGTAATCTTTGGTTCAACGCTGCACTTACCACGATGAATACGAGGTAATCTAGCAATGAGTATGACTTTAAGACCAATCGAGGTGAAACAGTTTTAGGAGATAATAAAAATAAAACAAAAGAAAAAAGGCGGGAAACAGAGGAGGGAGAGAAATTAGAGGTGCTCAAAGTCAACAACAAAGTTGAAAATCCAGTTGACATTGCACCCTTTATAGTACTCAATGAAGACAAACTATTGTTGTAGATTTTGAGTATGATAACATTCGAATAATATCCTGGTCTAATATATTGAACATATTTCCCGAAATAGAGATTAATTGGTTCACGGTTCATGTCTCAGCGAGGGGCTATTATCATTTGATAAAACATTAATCTACATTTGCCACTTTCAACCAAAGTGTGATAAGTGGGCACCTGGTAGAATAATATTCATTGAACGTTTCCAGATTCCATGTTTAAACCTGGGGGGTGTTTCATAAAGCTGTTCGTAAAGTTACGCATGACTTTACGAACGTCTTGTATATGAAGTGCCAGATAGGATGCCCAAAGTTTTTTCCGATATTTTCTATAACCTCAATTAAATTATGGCAAAAAATACACTTTGCATTAAAAATGTTTGCTATCATAAGAATGTTAATTTACATCTGCACAGTTCAACTTTAGTTGATGTATTTAATAATGATTGAGCATCCCATTTGTCTTTTCATATACAAGTCGTTCGTAAAGTCATGCGTAACTTTACGAACAGCTTTATGACCCCCCCCCCCCTGGGCATCCCTAGAGTAGCTATTGTCACTATCACCATCACCATCAGCATCATGCACCATCATCATCATCATCATCATCATAATCACTATCATCAATATTATCATCCACATCATCACCATCATCACCATCATCAGCAGCACCATCATCATTATCACCATCAGTATCATTATCTTGATCATCATCAACGTCATCATTAATTATCAAAATGGAAAACGAAATGTGAACATGACCAGTGTAACGGAAAAACAAGTCGAGTTGAGGCAAGAGTGTTAAAACTCGTCCTTTCAGAAATTACTGACTGTGACATGATGACGCATGCGCCGAGTCTATTAGTAACGCTAACCCTAACCTTATCTTGAACACAGACTATTATTGCATACGCCTTAATATTTGTCCTCATTATGTTTTATCAATTACAATTACGAAACGCACTCAGAAAACAAACAAAAAACAAAAGCACTTTATCCTGTTTTATACTGTTAGAAGGTGAAGCTTAAACCAAATTTTTCCAATATGTTTTTCTTCTTCAAATTAGATTTATTACGGAAAATTCAACCATGCACTTAAATTCTATACAAAAAAAGTTATAGGGCCTATCTTCAATCATGTATACAATCATCGTAATCGGCTCGGTGAGACTAGGTCTAGACATGTGTTTCTTTGAAAAGAGGGTGCTGTTTCTCCTCGCTTCATTTCAATATAACCTCCAAGACAACAAAAGATGTTAAACCTATCCAAAACTGTCGAACAAGGATATTGATTACTCTCATCATTAGACATTGGATCAATAACGTCCATTTGTTAGATTATCGTGAATTACCTTGAAAACCACCCAGTATCAACCTTGCATTATCTATTAAAGTATTCAACAATTAACGGATAAAAGGTAATTATTTCGATACAGCCAGGTTCTTGCTATACCTTTTATGAGTAATCAATTGCATGTGACGCAAGGGAAACCATTCATGACGAGGATTTGCGGAATATGGGTGTCTATTGAGTTTCCAATTGGATTTATTCGCAGATACATTTGAAATTAAACATCAAAAATAAAACAACAGCAACAACAACATTCATAGAAACAACAACTATAAAAACAATCATATAAAAAACTTTCAATTTAAAAACGATATTGTTAGAAAGGGCGAATGTTGGCACCTTGATAGAATGAAGAACAACAAAGAAAGGGCAAAACGTAAGGGGAGGAAAGAAGAGAAGAAGAAGAAGAAGAAGAAGAAGTACAAGTACAAGTAGAAAGAGGAGGGGAGGAGGAGGAGGAGGATGAGGAGGAGGATGAGGAGGAGGAGGAGGAGGAGAAGAAGAAGAAACCTACAAATAGACCACCTTGGTCTTGGAACATACGATGACGTGTATTAACGTGAACATCGTCAGTATAACCCCAGGAACTAAGTTCAGATCGTCTACAATAGTGGTAACTTGGTTCAAGATGTTTGTGTGTGCACTGTGAAAAGATTGGGCAATATTTTCCAACACTTTGCCCAAAGTTGTGCCAATAGTCAACCCAACCATCTATTTGGCAATATTTGCCTATCGGTATTGGTAAACGTACGTGCATAATTGTTTCGTATTTTGCCCAACAGCTGGTCGAGATTTTCCCAACAAGTGGGCTACCGCAGTCGGGCAGTTGAAGGGTCATATCTTTGCCCACATTTTTGGAAAAAATACGACACAATTATGCACGTGTGAAGATGGGTACTTACGTTTACCAATACCACATATTGCCCAATAGATGGTTGGGTTGAATATTAGCACAACGTTGGGCAAAGTGTTGGAAAAATATTGCCCAACCTTTTCGCAGTTTGTGTGTTTCATTGGATTTCAATTGCTAAATCCAAACTTGATAAGGCACACGTTTTGTCTTTATCAGCTCCAGTTTGCCAAAAACCCCACTATTTTCAGACTCTTGAATAAATAGCTCGAAATTTCGTCTTCACCAGACCGATATTACGCTCATCATAAACCAGCTCGGACGAGCGCAAATTAGCCCGCTATTTACAAAACAGCGGGCTATTTTGGATACAATACCAAGATTTCTCAGGGTATTTTATCCACCAAATATCCCGCTAATTGCAACTGTGGGTTGATGAAGATGCAAATTAACTGGTTAATTCGCGATTGGGATAGTTAAAATAGCGGGTTATTTGGCAAACTCGAGCTGATGAAGCATACCGACCAGGCGCCATTTTACAAGCGCACACGTTCCCGGTCCAACTTAACATTAGCGTTCCTTTCTACCAGGTATCCATTTAACACTTGGGTGGAGATTGACAAATTTAGATGTAGATTCTTGTCTTCCAAAAGGGCATTAGTGTCGCGGTGGGACTCGAATCCACAGACCGGCTTTGTATTCACTAGACTACGACACTTCTACATGCTATATATATATCCCCATTAGTTTAGTTAAGATAAGAATCGATGAAAAGTCATAAACTAACATAATAATAATATATAAAACAAAGAGATTGGAACGCCTAATAAAAAAAGGCAATCAAACAGCTTAAAGTACTATCCAAGCCGTGTAGGTCACTGAAAGTGCACATATTATATGTAACTAACAGCACATGACATTTTGTACAGTATGAGATCACTGGAGCCATTCGTGGATATTGATTCTACTTCATAATGTTGAGCCCTGAGAACTGAAGCGCAAATTCTAATGTCTTGCATTCATCGATTTTGTACAATCTACCATGTCTTGGGTGGTGAGTGCTTTATAAGCACCGTTTTTACTTACCATTTATTATTGTCAAATACAAGGTTTTTAGATAGCACTGGTCTCGTTAATGAGAGGACCCTGGTTTGAAACCAAGTGGATTCGCCACTATGGCTAGTGTCCATTGGCTATGCACTGATCCTTATATCACCCCCTCTGAGAAACTTAAAAACGTCCACCCTCTGGTTGCTTTATTTACGGTCAGGTAAAATAATCCATCTGACCCAAACCAAACCAAGTCAATTCATTTTCTTTTCTGTTTGGCCTGAGACTTCCATTTAACTGAATAAAGTGTATAATGTTTAAGATCTACAAACATGCCTGGTTTAAATGATGTCTATAAATGAAGGTCTGTTCAATATCTGCCACCCAGAAATTCTGTGTGAAGCATTAAGAGATAATACCTTATACAAGGTGGTGCGTAGCCCAGAAGGAGGATATCCTATTTCTCCATCTAAACAGTCACCGAACATGCAATCATCTGCAACCTTCTCCTTTACAAAAAAAAAGGCGTCGGTTGCTTGGCAACGCCATGTGGAAGCTCTTCATTCATAATTGATGAGGATTCACAACAATCCGGCTGTCAAGAATTGATCCCTCCATCCCCTACCACCATGTTCATTCAACACCTGATAAACCTCTATGAGAATTACAGAGGAGTTTTACAACATACATCTTTAACTATTGTTCTTGATTGTCTTAGAAAGGTCTTGTATATCAGATGTACAATGGGGACTGAGTGTCAATGTAAATTAGGGTTTCAGCAGAGCCTAAAGATTCTAAAAAAAATGGAATTTATTCTCTTATTTAATCTCTAGAAATGAAAAGTGATAATACAGGTCGTTTCGGACGGACTAC
Organism: Strongylocentrotus purpuratus; assembly: GCF_000002235.5. NCBI lineage: Eukaryota > Metazoa > Echinodermata > Echinoidea > Camarodonta > Strongylocentrotidae > Strongylocentrotus > Strongylocentrotus purpuratus. Next base: position 9,735,510 of record NW_022145594.1, read on the forward strand.
ACACGTAAGATAAGTTCTGCTGTGTTCCTTTAAAGCAGCCACGCGGATTAAGTTTATTTTTTAGCTACAAAATAGAGGATTATGATTAATAATAATCGCATTATATATCACATAGCCTATACCCGCAATTATCAAATGCTATCTAAGCTACAACGTAATGGGAATTCTTCATTGTTTTTTATTACAATTTGAGCAAAAGCAAGGCAGGGATAAAATCTTTGATCTCGTATCTCTCCCTCTTCTATCACAAGTTTATGATTACTTATTTACTTTGTATTTACATTAGAGGCCTATATGAAATTATATACATGATACTACAATTCTGTTCGGGCTATATCTAAACTTTGATCAGACATGTAATAGTGTTACGAATGAATGAATTTGAATGTACACACGGTAGAATACGTGATCGTGTCATGCTATTAATGGTATGAACGATTGACGAAAAGCGCGCATAAAACATGAAGTTGAATGAGACACATTTTAATTCGGCTGACTAATAGGCTTTTGAGTGCACGGTTAATTAATTTGAACTATCGAATAGCCAGGCAGGGCTAAATTGTGATAAATTGAATGCATGAAAAATGAATTGACAAAGTTACGAAATTAGCCGGAAAAAATCCTATATAATATCATGCTGCACCTGCCGTTTCCTGTACCCATTTGTCTAAGATTCTTAAAGTCTCTCTCTCTCTCTCTCACTCTCTCTTTCTCTCCCACTATCTTTTTCTCTCTCTCTCTCACTCTCTCTCACTTTCTCTCTCTCTCTCTCTCTCTCTCTCTCTCTCTCTCTCTCTATGTTTCTGTCTGCCTGTCCATCTCCTCGCTTATAAAGTATAGATCTACATCTATCTCCTCCGCCTTGTTTTCCTCTCTTTTTAGGTGGGCTGTATCTAATACAGACCACCTTATAATTTTGTTAAAATTGCCTTTATTATTATTATTATTTATTTATTATTTATTTTTCTTATTTCGACCCACTTTTTTGTGTTCAAGATAATTTGAAAATGGCTCAATCAAATATCTTAAAATTTAACACACATATGTATAGGCATATTCACAAAACACAGCAAATTTTTCGACCTTGACCTTGACTGATGACGTCATCTAGGCGCCATTTTGTGAAAAATTTTGAAAATCAACTTATGATCATATCTTCATAACCAAAAGTAATATCTCATTCATATTTATCATGATCAAGGTCAATATCAGTCCGGTCAAATTCAGGTCAAAAAACGCGCGCGTGCGCGTACGTCCGCGCGTCATTACGCGCGCAAAATTTTTAAATGCTCGAAATCGTCTTAAATTTTTTTTGCATACGTTTCAGGTCATTTTAAGCATTTTATAAAAAATCGCGCGCACGAGCATGCGCGCGCGTTTTCGCGCGTTACACCATTACACAACATAGAATCGCCATTTTTTTTTCTTTCATGATATTTCTCATATTTTTTCGAGGAATTTGATACCATGTTTATCTCTTTATGACCATTAATAACAAGATGAGCGTCAATTCAAGATAAATGACAGTGCGCGCGAGCGCTTTTAATACATAGCATATATGGGAAAAAACATGCCTATACAAAATTCATTATAGCTCTTTGGAATGAACCGTGACCTTCAATTTTTGTTCATATTTGGATAGAGTATGAGTTGGAGATATGATTCCATGTCTCATTTGGCCATTAAGTGTATCGTGACATCATCATAATGACCTTCGAACTAAAAATAGGAATTTGCATATTATGACGTCAGCATATTTATGGAAAATTGATTGTATCTCTGTATATATTGTTCAATTTTCTTCCAAATTTCGATATGTTGTAGCTATGATAATTGTCTACAAGTTTAAAATTAATTATTCTTCATTTTGATGACGTCATTAGAGTGAAAATTTCGATTAAAGGCCTCATGTCAAAAATGACATAATTTGCATGTTATGCCTATAGAAGGTGATTTTAATTCACGTTATGAATCTACATGATATTGTTTTTTAAGAATTTGTAAGCAGTATGTCGCTTATTTTTGCTCTATTTTGTCTCAAATTTTAGTTGACCAGCCCACCTATACTTGTTACAAACAAGTATTATATGTCTAGTTTCCAATTCAGTCTCCCTGACTCTTATAGTGTCTCACCACGTACCTACTCTTAGTAGGTCCATGATCTCTCTCTCTCTCTCTCTCTCTCTGTGTATCTCTCTAGATTTTTCATTATCCTGTCTCTCTCTGATAATACACTCTGAGCCTTCATTTTCAAATGCAATGCTTCTCTGTCGAGGAGCAGGTGTTTTAATTGTGACAAGCGGCGAAGAGGGCGGCGTTAAGTATTGAGCGTTCTTTTTTGCAACGAAACGTCAAACTGAAGAGTATATGCCAGTTTACACATCGCTGAAACGCGGCCCTTCCTATAGGTAATATCATGCATATTTTAATGCGGCACTTCACATTAGAACCTGACCTTCAAAAAATGATAGACAAGAGTAAGATTCTTTTTTGATGTTCATAAGACAAAAACTGCCGAGTACGGGAAAGACCCCAATTATGTATTCAGAACCTTCTGATAGTTACTCAAACAACCAGCGCTCAAAATACACGGGGGCGGTGGGCGATTCGCCCCCGTGAGCTCCATAATCACTCCCGTCAGGTTGCTAACGGGGGCGATTGCAAAATGAAAAATCGCCCCCGTGGAATTATGAAATAAAGATTATCCCTTCTGATATAACTTTAACACAATATTGAGTATCAATTTTCAAACCTTAAACCAATGAAATGGAACTTAGATGGCGCTTTCTCTCCCATCTCTATGAGTATTACCGATACAAACAACGGAAGCTCGCAGTGCAGCTAATGCCGTCAGCAGTGGCTATACTGCGCCGGTAGTACCGGTGTGCACGCTGGCGCCCAATATCTGCTGGAGCTGGAGACGATCGCACTAGAATTGAAACATGGAAAAGTTTTTCGTTGTGAAAAGTGTGAATCCTCTGAAATCTGGTTATTCTAAAAGACCAGCAAATAATGTAACTCGACCAGTAAACCAATATTGAGAAGACGACCAGCAAAGATACAGGGGCGGATCTAGGCGGTATAGGGGGTTAACCCCCCCCTCCCCCTTGGGCTGCCAGGTGAAAATGTGATGTGCATAGAAAAATGCTATCATGTGTCCAGACCTACACAGTTAGATGCCAGGAAACATAAGGGGGGTTCAAAATAGCACCAAAAAAAAAAAAAAAAAAAAAAAAAAAAAATCGCCTCGCCGCTTCGCGGCTCGTGGACCATGGAACATAGCAACAACAAAAATCGCCTCGTGGCTCGTGGACGATGCTCCACATCGTATTTGGGTTACCCCCCCCCCCCCACCCTTAGCAAAAAGCTAGATCCGCCCCTGTGTTTTGGAAGGATATGGTAAAGACTAAAAGTAAAGAAAGAATGTAAATAAGGTTGCTCCGAATAATAAGGAGAGGACAGTATGTAGAGAACGGGAAGCAATGGAGAGAATGTCATCACGGGGATAAAAGTCAATAACAGCTATGTAACAAGTAAATTATAAGAGGGAAAATGCCGACTTAATTAATTAAATCAATGATAATGATAAAATACCAAGGAATTTAGGAGTTTCATGGGTACCAATTCAATGGAAATTTGTATTAAAATAAGAGCCCCCGTCAGCACTAAAAGAGCCCCCGTGAGAAGGCTCACGGGGCTCTTTTTTTTTTGGAAGAGCCCCCGGTGACAAAAAATTAATTTGAGCCCTGCAAACAAGTAATCGCAATTTTGACAAATTTGTGACAGACTTTTACGGAAAAGAATGAATGTTATTACCTTATAAGTAAATTGAATAAAAGAAAAGTAATTGCATTTGTTTGTTGAGATATGGTTGGCAGATTGTGGGTGTTCATGGACACATACTGTACATTATCTGATTAAGCGTTAGCGTCTCAAGGATTCTGTCATGTATTTCACACGAAATAATATTTGTTTCAAAATATTTGATTTTCTATGAATACTATGATTCATGATAAACATGAGAACATGTGCGGGCGGCTCTATCGAGGTTGTCATCAAATTATATTGTGCAATAAATGTTCACCCAAAACTCGGTGAATTATTCTTGGCTTTATTTATTAAGTTATTTCATCGATTTCATAATACCGACCGACACTGGGCGACACCACCCCCTCTTCCGACATATATATCCCTCTCTCACTCTCTCTCTTGCTCTTTCTTTTGAACACACGCACACCCACGCCCTTACTTTGTAAAGCATACGTGTATACGGTTTTTTTTCTTCAAAACTCTTACCGTTTCTTTCTCTCTTTCTCCGTCTCCCCTTCTCTCCCATTTTAAGCTCTTCTTCAAATTCACCGTTCTTTATCTAAACACAGTCGATGAATACAACATCTACCTAAAGCCCCCTCAAGAATCACCTGCCCCTTCCCATGTGTGTATAACGGGAGGAAACAAGGACACAGTCACTGTTACATGTAAGAGGCTAACTCTTTGAAATCCCCACTCGAACTTTATGCTTCATCCCTTTCACTCGATTCGTGACTTCGTGTAAACATCATCAAAATCACCTCGAAAGCACCTCTCATTAAACTACAATTCATCGTAATAGAGAAATCGAAGGTGGGAGCAAACTCCTCCATTCAAATGGGAGGGGCAAATATTTACTCGGTAAACTTACGCTTTTTTCCCCGAGATCCACTGCCACCATTTTCCTTCCTCTTTCATCTTGCTTCCAATAAGCAGCCCCCAGCCTCTGACGTGTAGGTATTCATATAGTTTGCATTTCACGCCTTATTCACGTCATTTTCCCTCGATATTGACACTGAATCATTTCATGTTTACAAATTAATGATTGAAAACGGTCACCTTTCATCATCTCTCCGGGCTCTCTCTCTCTCTCTCTCTCTCTCTCTCTCTCTCTCTCTCTCTTATTCTATGTTTACTTAAAAAAACTATATCCCTCTAAAACAAATATTAACAGGAAATAAAACAAATAGGTACGAAAAATGAAAGAAAAAAAAGAGAAAAAAACAGAACAAACATGTTTACATTGTACATTGGTGTTCATTAGAAATAAAGATTTGTCCTCGAGGTAAAGATTTTTTTTATTTCTTATAATATGCGTCAGCATATCGCCCCATTGATACAAATATATATAAAAAAAATCGAAAAAAACTACTTCGTTGGCAAAAAAAGAATTGTTGGCCTCCTGTAAATGTAATGCCACGTACGTGGTCTCTATTCCTGGATGTATATCTCTCACCGTCTCCCTCTTTCCTTGTTCTATATCCGTCTCCCTTCTTCTCTGGCACTTCTCTTTATTTGCTTATCACATTTTCAAAGTCCCATAAAAAATGCTTTGAAATTTCCTGATAGGCACAACAAAATATAGGCAAAATGTTGGCTTAAGTAGGGTACGCGTCGTGCCCCCTCTACTCCACGATTGCACCTATAGACCTATCATATGACTTTGAAACTTACAATGAATTCCAGTCATGAACAAATCTAATTTCCATTTACCTAGTAGACAAATTTAAATGCTAAAAATGTAGATTCATATGATGGGTACATGATACATAATTTACTTATTATTCATACATAATAATGAAAGGTGATTAAGATGCACGCAACATTTCTCTAATATCTACGAGGCGTTCTCAATGACACTCCAAGTGAATCAACATCCAATCAGCGAGCTTGTACCAAATATGGTATGGGAGGCACATCAGGGGACGGAAGAGAAGGATGACGAATTTCACGAGTTTTTTTTCGATTATTGTTTTTTAGTTATGCTAGTCGTGTCGTCCCATCGAACGCGTTCACCGAAAAGCGAAACCGCTTTAATAACGAGGGCGGACTATGTGCGACGGCCGTAACGCCTCGTAGATGGTATGTCCGTCTCTGAGCGAAAACTCGCTAATGACGTAAAGTGTAAAATGCTTCACATTTATTTATCTTATAACATAGAGCTCAGTGAATCCTCGCAAGTGTTTTGGGGTTTTTTGCGCGCAGTTGTCATTCATTTACATATATTAAAAAAAAATTATAAAAAAAAACCGGGGCGGCTTTTTGCGGTGGTTTACCGCGCCATATCTGAACAAGCCTTTAACAGTTTGCATGCAGGGGTTAAGTGTGTACTTACCGCTGTTCTGAAAACCTGCAAGTTTGTTCCTGTTTACGGTTGTCTTTCATATGATGTAACAGAACGCCTCGAATGTAGGCTTGTCATCGTCTCAGCCGTATCAAACGCTGTAACAAGAGGGAAGAATAAATCATGCTAATTTGAAATAATAATAATGGAAGGTTTGGACCATGATTCCAAGAGATTGTACTTCTGGAGACCGCTTCATTGAAAATGGAAACTCTGCTGACCCAAGATGACATGGAGATGAACCATGAAGACAAGCCCTTTTTCATCAGCTCGAGTTTGCCAAAATAACCGCTATTTTAACTACCCCCATTGCAAAATAATTAGCGGGATATTTGGTCTAGAAAATATCCCGAGAAATAAATCTTGGTCTTGCTTCCAAATATCCCGCTATCATTTTTGGAAGATAGCGGGCTAATTTGTGATGAGCGTATCGACCTGGTGAGGACGCAATTTTGAGCTTCGGGATAATATCCAGAGTCTGAAAATAGCAGGTTATTTGGTAAACTCGAGCTGATGAGGACAGGCTTATTAAAATGGCCCTATATAGGGTAGTCAGTGGAAGAGGCAGAAATTGCAGCAAAGGAGCGCAGAGTTAGGAAGCTCCTCTCACGTCAGGAAGTAAGTACATCGGTGATGGGGGTGTTGTGTGTCCGGACACTTAAACAAAACTAAAGCCTTCTCCTTTGCCTTCAGATTTAAGGGAAAATATTCTTCAAATAATACCAACATGAATATTTGTCCTGTATAATAATGTCCGTCATAAATCTTAGACGATTTGTAATTTTCTTCAAATTGCTGGCTTAAACCAACTGCCCGGATACTCAACCTGTTTAGACACACAACATCTGGGTATAATGCCTGGATGTTATCCAGTGAAGTGAAGAGAAGTCAGAAAAGAAAAGAATAAATTACCGTGATCGAAATTATTGCACAGCTTACTTCTGTCACGACCATATATATGAGAGAGAGATTTTATAAGATGATATCAAAGAAATGTTTTTTTTAATGTTTATTGGAACTATGATTATCCCGATTATAGTCAATGATTCTATACAAATACAATGTAAGTGGCAATCATGATAAATGGAATATCAACATATCGAGACATCTACCCATTAATCTGATCATATATTTGAGAAAGAGATTTTATAAGACGATATAATTATTTATTATTAAGCGCTTTTACAGAATACTGATCTGAAACAACGAAAACAATGTTTGTTTTGAACAAGTATACGCACTTAGCAAGAAACAAAATAATTATAGATTGGGCTTAATATTTATAACCAATATAAATCCCCATACAATTCAAACGGGGTCGGCATGAGGAAGGAGAGAGAGAGAGAGAGAGAGAGAGAGAGAGGGGGGGGGGAGGAGATAGAGAGAAAGAGAGAGAGAGAGAGAGAGAGAGAGAGAGAGAGAGAGAGAGAGAGAGAGTGACCGTAGAGAAATAATCTGTGTCATATCTTTTTGTTCTCATATGATATATTCAAAATTAGCATTTCTTCTTTTATAATCAAATTAATAACAGAGTTTCTTTAATGTAAGGATAAGCTGCAGCTCTTCCGTCTACTCTAGACATAACATGGACAAAAAGGTTCCCAGACCTTTTATCCCCCTCAAAATATCCCATTTTCCTGAAATATTAATCCTGTGTATAGTTCTTATGTTTTACGACAATGATTTCGTAAATCCATCCTCCAATTTCAAGAGATTATGATTTGATAGGTTGGTCTTTGCTAAATATAACATGTTCTCGACGGCCGCATTAATCTCCGAACCATCCAAGTGTAATTCGTGGTATATCCTTGCTCTTGCAGGATGAAAGATTTGATAGACGCCTCAAAGACTTTTTATGAACTATCTTTATGAAAGAGTAAATGCTGAAGACCTTGCCCTCGTTATGGAATGATAGATCCATATATCCATACCAGCATTAGTGGTTAAGCTGTAACTTAAACCTTTCAGGATGGGCTTCCGCAAATCACCTTTGAAAGTGACCTGAATTTTCTCCGTTTCTATGTTTAATAACGACAAAACTAAACAACAATTAAATAGGGTATAGATGTAATACTGCAAAGATATGACTATATATAGGGGCTAAAGAAAAGGAAATTTCTGATGATATTTGATGATGATTATTATACTTGAATGACAATATATGCTTGTAAGTAAACACCAAGGGGACCTACCACTTTAAGTCCTCTTCGAGGGGACTTGGTAGTGATTAGTAATGCCTTACCAAAGGGCTCGAGCGCATTGACTTGGTTTCGAACCCGGGACCTCCCGGTTATGAGACCTCTACCCTCCCAGTTGATTCCCGGCTTTTCGATCCCCTGGTCATGCTAGTCTAGTACCTTCTACTTTTACTTTCAACAAACCTTCCAAGAGACTCCGATGTCTTTTACAATGTGACAACAGTTTTTTTCCTTCCTTCCTTTCTATAAGCCCTTCTATATGCAATATTTCTTTGTTTGTTTTTATATCTTTCCATTATTGTTTTCATTCTTCTGCTCACCCAAATTCAAACCGTGTCAAAAGATTTGATTCAATTACCCGCAGGCCATGTCCACGTTTCTGCTCTAATATATTTCTAATAAATCATTATTCCAATCCCGTACTAATTTCCACCTACAGTCATACAATCTATGTCCCCAAGGTCCGCAGCTAGAATACTTGAATACATTTCCATCATCATCCAACGACATGCTCTGCTGTATCTCTATACTATTAACACCACGAGGATTCGATTGTGAGATGAAATTTTTTTTAGATTCTATTCATCTAGAGTGAACTGTTTCTGTGACAGATGAAGTGATAAGGCACGCAAACTTCTCATGAAACCCCGTCAATTGGAACACGAAATCTGCGCAAGCTCTTTTTGGAAAGAGAGTAGACAAGTCATTTGGGAAAGGAACAGGGTCATACATGTATACGCAGACAGGCCTCCGAAAGGTATCACAAATAATATAAACTGTCACTCGGAAAAGATACAGGGCCATATACACCGAGAGACCTCCGAAAGGTATCGCAAATAATCATACTAAGCAGATATGGAAATCTAAGCTCCAAAACCGGCTGCAACATCTGGTGTCGATGATTTCATGCTGAATATCGATATCAAGGGCATATATATACTCATCACAAAAAGAAAGTGGACATTATTTATAATTAGGATTTTTTTTTAAAGGTAGATAATCAATATAAACTTACCATTGATAAATCAAAATAAACATAACTTAATCCTCTGTGAGATGATATGCACTTGGAATCATACCATTTACGTATGAGTGAGCTGAGCACAGCTATTTAAACAATAAACGATTCTCTGAAAGGGGATTGCAAAAATGGGGCATCTGGTCAATAAAATGTTGATAAGCATTCCCATTTTGTAAAGTCAAATTAAACAATGAAAAAAAAAACAATGACGAAAAACACGAAAGGAGATGCAGTTGACTTCTACAGCTCAATCCTATTAATAGTTTCTCATTCTCTGTTGTCATTGTTGAACAATAAAATCTTACAGATGCACATGTTCATAAAATTTGAATGGGGACTTGCTCTATTTTCGCATTAAAAAAAATCAGACCTTTAAACGGTTGATATATAAATGATTATACCCATAAAAGCGTTAACAAATCAGAACATGCTCTTAATTGGTATTGGTAGAATAATATTCTTTATCTAATTTGATATATATTTTATTGCAATTATATATGAAAATTATGAACAATAACGAGTGACCACTTTTATTTTCACTGAGTGTATATACACTGTCGCTCATAAAGGTGGAATATTTTAGTTTTATCCCAATTCATGGAATTATTTTTAAAAATTATTTAAAAATAATAGATCTAGATAATAGTATACATTCTCAGATTTTATTGAATAATAATTTGCCAATGTGTGTTTTACGTGACTGCTAAAGCATGTGTATGCTACTATGCTTATCAACTAGGGGACCTATGCCCTTAAGTCATAAATGACAGTAATGAGGATTAATGCCCCGCAAAAGGGCACTAATATAGCACATCGACACGGTTTTGATCCTGGGGCCTCACAGTTACGAGGCCATTTCTTTGTCACTAAACCATGACTGTACACATCGGGGGCTAGGGTAGGGGGCAGTTTCCACAATTAAAAAAAAACACAGAAAATGCAATAAATTGTCAATAATTTATTGCATTTTACCCCGGTTCCCAACATAAACAATTCTGTGTGCCCATGCCTTGAGCCATAATGCATGGCCGTCCAGAGGATTTTTTATGTTGGGGACCGGGGTAAAATGCAATAAATTATTGAAAATTTATTGCATTTTCTGTTTTTTTTTTTAATTTATGGAAAGTGCCCCCTACCCTAGCCCCGCTGCGTACAGCCATTGTTAAGTGACAAAACAATGGCCTTGTAACTGTGAGGCCCCAGGATCAAAACCGTGTTGATGTGCTATATTAGTGACCTTTTGTGGGGCATTAATCCTCATTACTGTCATTTATGACTTGAGGGCGTAGGTCCTCTAGTTAATAAGCAAAGTAGCAGACACAATGCTTTAGCAGTCCCGCAAAACAAACATTGGCAAATTATTATTCAATAAAATCTGAGAATGTATATTATTATCTAGATCTATTATTTTTAAATAATTTTTAAAATAATTACATAAATTGGGATAAAACTAAAATATTCCACCTTTATGAGCGACAGTGTATATATATATATATATAATATTTATTGAATTGTATTTATTTAGAACTTCCATTAAAAAAAATGTCAAAGAATACAATAAGATATATCTTATAATAAAAGTGCTGGATCATCAAAAATATGATCCTACAAAAAGCGGGGGGAAAGTGATACAAAAAAGAGACAAACAACAATACAATGGTCATTACACAGATAATTCAAATTCAAAGCTGCTGCATCAGCTGAGTATAATATATAATTTAAAATAATAATAATAATAATAATATTTAATTTTATAAAGCGCTTGATACATGTCTTAATACCTCTGCTCCTGCAACAGACAATCTCAGAAGTCGAGCTTGGAGGGTACTTTGATCCATTATTCATATTTTACCATCATGTGCGGCGAATTGAGATGCGAGGTACGATGATGCACATTTATATACAAGACACACCCAGCTTAACAATGTCTCGGCTATGTATAATTATTGTAAAATGCAGTTCACATATGGTAAGACATGCTCAGAAATACAGGAAATAAACTAAAGAGGAAGTGATATTCATCCAACCGGCATAGTTGGGCAATTTTATGCCAAATTCATCTAATGTTACGCATGATGACGATCATCTTTTGGATCATCAAGGGGGCATGGTATTATGCAGAAGAAAACCCACGGTCATACTGGGCACGATTTATCCAATATTAATTTTGAGAGAGCATACATTCTTCAAAATGAACTCAAGCTGAATATGTAACCCTGACTGCTGATACTGTATAGCATTCGTGTAAAAGTAAATTAAAATCGTCAACTGTCAACTCCTCGACTCTGTAATCTGAATGTACCCTAGAAATATTAATCATAATGTACACGGAAATTCCGATGTTACAGAATAGAGCTCAGAAATCAAATACAATGATAACAACACAGATGCTCCTAAAAATATGGACAGTTGAGGGTGTATTTTATGTGCATTGTTGATTAGAGTCCCGTTATCTTCCCTCACATCAGCGTGAGCTATTCATCGCACCTAGCTTAGCGGTCGCAATGCAGCTGTCCTTGCAGTTTTTAAACCCTGTGGGGGTATTCGCACTTCTCCAGTGAATAGCCAAAACTTCCTGTGCAAACAGATGACACAACCGATATGATACCTTTGATAGATCGTCAATTCTGATACATTATTCGATATGATATACAGTGCGTAGCTAGAAATAATATACCCCACTCTTGGAGCTTATGATCAAAAAGTCATAATCGATGTGACCTTGAAATATATTTCATGATGAGGAGTAACTTGTTTTCTTTCTGATGATACACGATTCATAATTTCCCAGTCACGGAAGACTGCCTGAGCACTAGATTTTTAAAGTGCCGTCGAAATCAACTTGTACCACTTTTTGGCTGATACACAACATTTGAGTCAGGCGATTTGCATGTGTTGCTTGGTCCTAAATTCATTTGAAAGTTAAGTTCTGCTGATGTTTAATGCTTCAATGCTTCATCGTTTAAATTGTTAAAATGTTGCCGCATTTAAGAAGGATGCATGAGTTTATAATTGTAAGTGCAGCCCCACTAACAACACAATTCAAACATTGTGAAGTTAACACGCTTTCAATGGAACAATACAAACAATATTTGCTGAGCAACCTTCCACCGTTACCATGGTTACATCGGAATATTAGTAAATTGTCTAGGTCTCCTCAGATTATTATTATTTAATCTTGCAATATATGTATATATATATTCATATTGAGACGGGCCGCAAAATAGGAAGGCGAACGTGATGATAACATAGGATTTATATTTATCTGACCTATTGCATGTTTAAAAAAAACATTAATATTTGCAGAAACTTGAGAAAACAGCTTATTTTAAAGGTATATTGGCAATGGTAGGTATGGTTCTCTTTTGCTGCAAACTGACTTTGAGCCAAGGTGAAGGCGAGTATAAAGCGATAAAAAGTAGAAAAGGAAAAGGGAGAGAGGGGACTGTGATATAGGATATATAAAACAAAGATATGAGCTCTTGCAATATTGATTCAAGTGAAGTTATCAGTATTTGTAACATCTTCATCCACAGTTTGCCTCAAAAATGAAAATGAACTTCCAGTAGATTCTTGGGAAGATTCATAACGGGTACAGGAAACTATCACACCACACCGGTGACTGTAATATTTTTCTAAAACATTACGATTAATGCGTGTATCTCAATTACGTTTAAACCTGAAAAGTTTGGACCTGAAACCGGGAACTGATCACAGCGCCTTAGAGACCACCAGAAGTTTCAAAGTGTATGCAAGGGACATGCATGTCACTGGTGTATGTGCAGGTTGGGCATTATACTTCGACACATAACACGTTGTCGTAAAACAGGTCACAAGAATAAAATATCTTGTCGGCTTCAAAGCATTAAAACATGAAAGAAACTAACAACTTACCACGGATGAAAAGTGTTTTCACCATTCCGGTACGGAAGCATCTCTTGCAATGTAACGAGGGTCGATTTTGTCTACAGGCATAGCATTCTTTAATTAGGACACCGTAGATTAAAAACCTCAGCATGGAATATAAGATGCTTCGGAAGAAAGTGGTGGGCGGTGGAATGGCATCCTGCCACGTTTCATTTCCGCTACAAAGATAATCTGCCGAAATCACCACTTGGCTTAATAACTAGCATCTTAAGATAGCTCTCAAGAACCGAATGAGGAGAAGTCGAAAGATCGAGAAATCAAACGAGCTCAAGATTGTTTACCCAGTCTACCTTTGTGAGGGCGTTCACTACTCACGCCAAGCATCGAGTAAAGCAGTCTGCTCTATATGCAACGCGGTCATCTATTGGAAACTCGTAAAGGTATCCGTCCTTTATTGATTCTTCTAAATCTCATTTAAGTGCACGGAATAAATGCCTCATTTCGTCAACGTCAAAGTATTGGATTGGTGATGATATCATTGTGCCGACTACTTTGTGTCGATTGCAATGATTGTACGGCGGCGCTGGCGACTCGTTTCTTTTATTACATTGACTTGAATTGCAAGGGGTCGCAAATACAGATGCATAACCTGTCAACTATTTTCAAGAGGAGAGAGGTTGCGAATGACAGCTCGCCATAATATGGAGCTTGTCCTATTTGGGGGGGGGGGGGGGGGTAAATAGCTTCCAAGCAGTTACGAATCAATCCAACATTCGTTTTGACGGTTATCACAGGGAACATATTCCCTCGATGCATACCTTGTTCTACTTACATATTTCAGAAGACATATTTCTCTTTTAAATGTTTCTTGTGCATAGTCGAATGAGCAGTGTTGTTTTAATAATTAATATGATCAATTTCGTCATGGTTCATTTATGAGTGTATACTATCATAAAACCATTCTAAAAATGAGGTACTATGATCAGAATCTTTAACACTTCTACTACAACTACTACTTCTACTACTACTACTACTACTACTACAACTACTACTTCTACTACTACAACTACTGCTTCTTCTACTACCACTACTACTACTACTACTACTACTACTACTACTACTACTACTACTTCTACTACTACTACTACTACTACTACTACTACTACTACTACTACTTCTACTACAAATAATGATAATGATAATAATAATCATTTTAGTATTTTAGTATTAATACTGTTCTTCCTACGGGCTCTGCAATTATTATCACCCCGCATTGCTACCAACCTATTCCATAACCCGGGGTCGAGAGGGACAGAGGTGGGTAACACTCCTGGAGCAAAGATGTGAGCACCGATGAAGCCAAATGTTTCATTTTCATTACATTTAATAAATTGTCATTTCCAAACATGAAGTAAACCAATATTATGATGACACCTTGAGGGCATAGTTGATCATCACAAACAATTAAACAAACTTACAATGAATAAATTAATGTGCAACATGACTCGGATCATAAAGAATCAACAGTTACGTATTTGTTTCTATAATGTAAAATAAATTGTATAATTCGATTTTTCTTTCTTTTATTACCAAACACCTGAACAACACAGGACAAGAAAACAAGAAAAGATGTTTTGAAATGCAGAGGGTGATATGAAAGTCAAATGCATGTTAATTGAAGGTCCCTGAATAAAAAGGGCTCATCCACAACCATAATGATTTATTTTAACTATTTATTGATCCTATCAAAACCACTTTCGCGTTTCCATCGTTAATGGAATACGGATTTCTACAATAGAAATGTGAGCATCAACCTGTCATTTCAAAACAATCACATCAATAACCTAGCTCGTAAATATGGCATTCAAATCACGGTCGATAATTAAGCCATGGGTAACACAAACTTCTTTTCAAACAGACCCAAATAATCATTTTGCAATTATTAGACCCCCATTAGTAAACCTGAGTTAAAAGCAAAACAAAAGAGATGAGTTGTTTGTTGTAATGGCGGGTCGATATGTCCCCTGGGCTTGTTCATTGTGGCTTGAGCTCTCTTGAAATGGGCAATTGACTGTTTATAGCATCAAGATCAATTAAAAGAGGTGCTCGTCCTTTACGGAGCGCGAGTGAGGATGTTTGCACAGCTATTTTCATTCCATACAAGTTGAAATATCAGTGGAATGGCCAATATATAATAGTTAGATATGCCTTTGGAAGATGGATGATTATAAAGAAACCTGAAGACAGCTATATACAAATATGTGTAAATGTAGAGTGCAAAATTAGGTGATACGGAACTTACTATATTTGTTTGAATGTACGAAAATTCACAGATTTAATCGTTTTTTTCCAATGTCATTTTATTTGCACAAATTATCACAATCACAATCAGTACAACAGCATTATTGCTTGTTTGTTTGTTAATTTTGTCTTAATTCAATACTTAATTTATCTTATTAAATTGATAAATATGTTTAATATAAAATAGCAATTGGTTTACATTTAAGACGGTATCGCATCTGAAATCATGGGGTTGATATCGGAATTGGAAACATATGACCTTATATTCGTAGTACGTATGTTTCACTGTTCTACAGTGAAAAATCGAAACACGTTTATAAATAATCATTGATTACCAATGACAAAAAAGGAAAGGTGTTATTCCATTTCCTCAGAGGGACTGACAGAGTTTCCACACCATGGAAAGGCATTACAATCGTAGCGGACTCATGATATAAATAAAAGAGGACTTTAAAGGAAACATAAATCTTCTAAGCTAGAAAGGAATAATTATATTAAAGATATTTTATTTTTATCTAGAATAATATAAACATTCGTTTATAAACAACCCACGTGGTGGGATTAGGTATAGACCCAGGGAAACTCAAATAATATCGGTTTCAGTCAGATCAAAACATTGATTTATTTAAAAGAAAAAAAATAGTATGTCAAAACTGTCAACTCTACCTAAACAAATGCTTATCAATACCCCATGACATCGGGTCATGTAAAGATCGGGAGAAAAATTCCTCCAATATTTTACTTTTCCCCTGCTACAAGAGGAGCAATATATTTTGCCATCCATCATGTATCTCTAATAACGATATCGCGGTTGAAAGATACTACAAAACGTTTCTTTTTAATCCAAATAACAGCAACAATGACACTTTATTTGGACATGAAGCCAAATCATTCGAAATTCTCCCTGACACAAAATCCTTTTCTTTAATCTAGATTTTTTAAAAGACACCACCAAAGCACTCGATTTGATTTTTGCCACGTAATGTTTATTCCTAACATAGGTGGATATTGACGAGTAACTTGCTTGGGTTGGTATATAGCGTGTGACTGAATGGTGGACAAGTCCTTCCCTTGCTGCTCTATGTCTGAATACCATTGAAACAACAAATATTATGGATACGTGATTGATGGAATTTCCAAATGCATTAGATATAATTGATGTAATACATTAGGGCATATAAGAGCTGATATTATACAAAGTGCACGAGAAGGCCTAATTCAGATTCATGATTAACACATAACATCGATTCAAAATTAAGATTCGAACTAATACCCCATTTTTATATTTTGCAAAGATATAACGTTCCTGGTATTCTGTGGCAAGAGAAAGAGAGAGAAAAAAAGAGATAGAAAAAAAATTGGGAGAATATACTTGATAAACAAGCATTCCATTTGCATTGTTTTTTTTCTGCCAAGGTTAAGTCATCTTACATATGTCGTACACGAGTCCTGTCTAATCGCGATACACGAGAACGATGTTAACAATCACAAAAACAGGTTAAAAGGTAGTGACAAGCCAGATGTTATGCCATTGCTCATAAAACAAATAACTATTTATCAACGTCCGACATAATTAGAAGATTTGTTTTAATATCATAAAAAGGGAAGTCCAATTTATTAAACAAACAAAAGATTATCAAAAGTTATTCGTGACTTGTAATATTTCAGATGGAATACCTACGTGCCCAAACGTGCCCGTCGGGATTTTCATTTCCCTTTTTGTTGAGCAGGTGCGTGCTGCATGAAACGTATAGAAAGCACTGTTAATATGTAGTGGCAGTGGAATATTCCTGTCGCGTAGTGCATTTTGTATTGTGTCAGAAATACTTTTTTTTATCAACTCAGTCATAACAATAGTTAGGAACACGACTTATGAAAAGAAACGAATTTGAATTTCTGCAACCCCTTACCGTCCTCCCCCCCCATTTTTTTTATTCATACCACGACCACGCTTGTCTCTAATATTTTTTAGTTGATGGGATAAAAATGCAAAGCTCGTTAAGAAACATAATTAAACCAAACCCACTTCAATTCTCTCTGTGGCATCATCATGATCATGTTTCCCATAAAGTATGAGCCATCATCAATGTTTGATTCGTTACCAGCTCCGAATCTGTTTGATCTTGGCTAGATAATTATTATAATAATTAAAATGTTTTGTATGGCGCAAAACACATATGCATAATTTCATGTCTCTATGCGCTTTACAGAACAGAATACAGAAGGAGTGGAAATGATGCACTGGGTTCATAATTGTGAGATCTTACGTCATGTCATGGTTTAGTGACAAAGCAATGGCCTCGTAACTGTGAGGCCCAAGGATCAAAACTGTGTCGATGTGCTATATTAGTGCCCTTTTGCGGGGCATTAATCCTCATTACTGTCATTTATAACTTAAGGGCATAGGTCCCCTAGTTGATAAGCATAGTAGCATACACATGCTTTAGCAGTCACGCAAAACACACATTGGCAAATTATTATTCAATAAAATCTGAGAATGGATACTATTATCTGATCTAGGTCTATTAGAAATAAATTATTTTTAAAATAATTCCATAAATTGGGGTAAAACAAAAATATTCCAACTATATGAGCGACAGTGTATGTTTTCAAATTACTTCTGAACTTTTCATATGTTTCTATATTTCTAAGGTATTCCGGCAAGTTATTGCATTGATCAGAGGCTGCATATGAAAATTGCCATTCCCTTATGAGATTTTATCACAGTTTGTCTAATGGATCACCTGAAATATCAGGGTGGCCATGAGAGTTTAATATGAGACTGGATGAGAAGACAAGTTCCAGTCAAAACCCAATCTCAAATTAGATTAAAGCTCCGGTCATATATTGACTTGATTTTGAAGGTACTGCCTGACTCTCTAAAATGCACGAAATATAGAAGCTCTAAAAGTTGATTGAAATCGACGTTATAGATGGTAATGATGACATAATGTTGACCTAAAACACATCATCTCTATGAGGGAATCCTAGTGATACTGAATTAATGTTAGTATTTTCATGCCTTTTTTTTCGTTTTTGTTTGTTGTTGTTATGCTTCTCTTTTATGAAAAGGGTCGGGGTTTCATATAATATCGACAAAGTTAATTTGTCTGCCTATATGGTGTAAGAGGCAACGCGAAGTCTAAGTAATATACTGAGGAAAATCAGACTCGATCCTCTGCTAGCGTAGGATGAAATTGCGTTGAAAAGAAAACGTCGTGACAGATTAGTAGCAGGATTTAAAAAATGTATATTAACCAAAACATGGTTCACTTGAAAATGGTCAAAATTGTTCACTTATTGTCATCCTTTCACCATGAAACCTTCGATAACCAAGTCCTCTATCTATTAGCAAGTCCGATGAAAGTCTTTGTCTTCGATATCCTGAACGGGCAATAACTTCAGTCATTATTTTCGAATCCTGTTGCCAATACCCCCACCTACCGTTTGAACGCAGCGTGGGTTCTGGGATGAATGAACTCAATCTGACACGCTGCGCCCAACAATATTTTGGGCAAAGTTTACGTGATGGCATCCACGTATTTCGGCTAATCCAACAGAAAATACAATACAAGAAATAACCGTTGGCATGATGATCGATAAACAATAAATGTTTTGACTTTTCATTGAGGATATAAACAAGCATGGAAATTCACTTGTGAGAAAAAATAAGTGGCTCGATCGAATAGCCCATGGAATTTATTTGTCACAAATTATGGGATACGTAGGTCTCAAATGCCTATCATGACAATAATGGTGTTTAGCATGTTTATTATGGTGTACGCAAACATATGTTTGATTCAATACTCCTGCCACTATATCATCATAAAATGACAAGCCATGATTCAATGTCATCACATTAGCTCGTTTGTTTGGAATTTGGTTTATGTGTTAATGTGTATGCAATGTATATCCTTCTATATATATATATTAATATACCGAGTGAATCAATTTATGACGTTTGGTAAACAAAGCAATGAACGAACTCCGAAATGGTCCATTGCCTGCCTTTCATGGTGACGAATTGATGAGCATTGTATTATTATTTGTTGTCAATATATCACAAACAATGAGGGTTTAACCTCAAATACCTCTTTCGGCAAATTAAATGATACCAGGAAATGCTACGTTCATTGCGTAGGATTCAAGAGAGTAACGATGGCTACTTTTCAAGAGATCTTGCGTCATATCGTATGAATAGTTCGATTCCTCATTAATAACTGTATAACGACGATCTGTTGTGCTGTATTTTTGTTCTGTCTTTTAAAGGTACTATGTCCCATTTGCAGGCCAAACTAATGAAAAGGTTGAATTCTAACGGCATTTGAAAGATAATACACATTTAGAACTTCCCTAAAAAAAAAAAAAAAGGGAGGGGGGGGGGGGGGGCTTGAAAATGTCTGAAAGTGGGGAAATAACGACTATTACACCTGTAGTTGCCAAATCGACTTCAGAGCTATAGAGCCAGTAAGTAATAGTCTGATTTTCAGACCATTGTACCGAATGGTCGTACGTTTTATGCTGCGCAAAGATTCACTCAGTTTAATATTGGCCATACAAGAAGTGGGTTACTGATGTAGACAAATGCTCATGTACCCTTTACAACTCATTTTATGTATGTTATTACCACAGAAGAAAAAAAGCCAGCCAGTCACTCAATAGTGTCTGACAGTGAAGTCTAGCAAGTAAACGGGTTTCCTTGCATAATTTGAATATTAGGACACTGCTATCGTTTAAATTTCACAGATAGGACATACATGACATGAGTATTCATAATTCCTGCAAAGTTCTACAGAATTTGATATTGGCTACAAAAGGAACATAGTATCTTTAATATTCAACCAAATTTTGAATAGCGGCTGACATCACATCTAGACTAATATTTTCCTTGTAGAGCATGCGCTGTTCAAACGAAACATGTATCTGTTGATAACTTGGGGTGTCTGGTATCTTTATAAAAGGAACAAAGCATTTAGTTTTAATCCTGTATAATCCCCCGAGTCGTTTTCCTTTTGTATCGCGATGAATATCTCCCGGCAATCGATTAATCTGATTTCATTTGCCCCAATAACGGCTTTGTTGCTTAACTGGTTTCGGCAGAAGGGTGATGTATAGGATAAGAAGATAGGCATGGCTAATTGGGCGTGTAGGCATCGTAGATTAAGATCTTTGCCACCATTAAGTTTCTAGTTCAAGTTCAAGTTTATTTTGTGGTTAATTCCCTAATGGTTGAGATACTAAAGCTAATGTGTTTTATGTTTAAAATGAATTACAAGTACAGCTTTGTGTGTATTTAATTCACACCTCATGATGCTATTAATGTGCATTTCAATTATATGTTTTATTATGACCAATACAATGGTTTCCTTTCACGTATCCCGAGGGCATAGCCTGACAGTTTGCTTTGCTAGAATCATTTTGTCTGTCTAGTCGATTATCATTATTTCTTGTAACGATTGGACACCAGTTTTAATCTCAAACTTTTCTTTGGAGCTGTCTCTTGTTTGATACCTAGCTATGGTAATGACTTAAAATATTGCGATCCTCTTTTCTTATGGAAATTGATATCTGTATACTATCTGTAAAGCGCTTTGAGAGGCCTCGCGGTCGTGAAAAATTAGTACTATTATTATAACACAAACCAGGTAGGCTTTTCTTTTATTAAAATACAAATTATAACCAAGATATGTTTGTTTCCGTAAATGCAAAAGATACTGGTAATTATGAAACACCATGCTTAAAATGGTCTTGGAACTACGAGGGGAATGATTCAAGATGGACATATACCATACATACAAATAAACGAAAAGGAAGGGGACGTGCTCAAGCAACATCAATACCAAAACCTGAAATAATTCATAGCTAACTCCAGAACAATTTAAAAAATATAAGAGGAGAATTTGATATCGTCCATTACTTTCAATGTTGGATAACATACATCATGTACTCAATCTAATTTTAATTTTCGAAACATGATAGTTGGTTTCTACTTTTCCTGAGTGAAAATGCATTATTCAACCATGCCAACATTTTTGTGTAATGTGACATATCTCAAGATCAGAGAACACGATTGATTAAAGCCATTAGAATTACCAATATAAAGCAGCGTCACTAGAGGAGGCCTAATGGCACCTCTTTCAAAATTGTCTATCAGCAAATGTATATTATTCTTCATAATTGTTTTCTTTCTTTTTTTTCTTTTTCTTCTCCTTCTTCTTCTTCTTCCTCTTCTTCTTCCATCACCTTTTGTCTACTGTTGCGTTTATTTTAATATTTCACTATTTTGTAAGGGTGCACAATTTGCAACAACATATTCGGACCAACACACTCTCCCCTAAACAAAATTGTTCATCGACGCCACTATCAGTAAATGTTTTCCCCATATCATTTGAGTGCGGTGCCATGGCTAGGCTATCGTCCAATATAAACTCGACCAGTAAATTTTAATGAACGATTCGAGTAATGTAATTATGTGATTAGATTAACTTCTATCCTTGCACGTAATCAGATTATAAGTTCATGAAGCAGCGCTAAGAGTCCATCAGGACTGGTTATAATTAAGCACAGGATTATATATTTATCCAGAAAACATATTCAAGGTACTTTTAAAATCGCATGCCACTATTATAAAAATCTGTCAAAAATATATTGCAAGCCGATACTTTCATTTGTGTGGAAATCTGGCTTTTTTTCTCCATTTCATGATTTCTGATTTAATGAACATTCAAATTAATTCAAATGAATGCAAATTATAAACTCATAATTGTATTGTGTGCTATCATGAGTATGACAAAGTGTAATCAAGGTACATTAATTCTGAATGATTATCATCAAATCGTCATTTAAAAAAAGATGAATTAGCATTGCTTTCAAGAGCAATACAAAAGATAATACACCCTGAATTACATTTGGGTGGAAATCTGACTATCCTCCCCGTTATATAATTCAGATTTTTAAAGGGAAATCCAACCTTGACAGAAAACTTCTGTAAAAGAAAGCAGAAAACCAGATAAGTAGACTGCTGACATTTTTAAATTAAATTTCACAAAAATAAGAAATGTTTGCATTTGGGAAAGTTTTAATCACGATACGTATGTGTACTTCAAATTGGCTGAATCGGTAAAAAAGTTTAGAACCTGTTACCTGGACGACGAGCGAATTTGACGCTGGCATTTCGGTATTCTATGTGTATCCTCTCTATGTGAGATTTACGATCCAGAACACTGCAGATCATGCCTCAATAGTTACTTATTTCAGAAAATGTTATATACTGATTTCATTGTGTCTCTGAATGTTCTATTGTGTTAAAGCAGACATAATCATGACGCGATATATATGCTGTGAATTGCGAAAAAAAATCAGACATCGACGATCCTATGCCTTACTCTCATTCGTTTCTAGTGATAAAATGTTTCTTAGTGCTTCATTAATAATAATATTCCAATCACATTTTGGGGGGACTGGAAACCCCTCTTGTATTCTTGCCCTCTTTGTTCCACCATATTCGTATTATTATGTATCCATTGAGGGTAGTCATGTTATCAAGCTTTGCTTACTTAGTCAACCCTCCTGTTTGATGTTTTCGATTAGTTACTTTATTCGACATTATATTCTTTTGAAATGTGTAAATAGTTTGTTATTTGTTTGTCAAAATGCAAAAGAAAAAGAAAATCAAACAGAAATAAATAAATCAAATCAAATCAAATGAATGTAAGCGAGGTGAATATCGAGCAGCTCATGTTCCAGCTCAGCATATTTACATTTTACATTGCAAATGAAAATAGCATAACTAATATTGCTCATTAATGCCAGATGACGTTGTAACAGTGTGCTTTAATGCCAAGTCAACATTATACTATTGTATTGGATTTGATTTGAACACCTTTATAGTGCTGTTAAAAGAAGAAGGTATGTATAACGAGACCCCGTCGGAACAATCTACTTCAGCTGTTGGTAAATTAGTTTATATATTTTACAGAGGGTAGAATCGTCTCGGTAGAACTGCTTTCACCAATGGCCTTGTTGCCCTAGATTATTATAAATACAATATGATTACATTTTCAGATTATGGAAAATTTATTGCTAACATCTTCTTGCGTGTACCAAATTATGATTTAAAGGCAAGCTAATAATAATCTCTAAGTAGTAATACTAGTTGTATTCAAAGATTTTCATTCAAAAATAGAAAGAGCACCAAAAAACACAAAAACAACCACAAACCCAAAAATAAACAACAACATAACAATACGCAATTTAAAACTAAGCCTAACCGTAATGTTTAAAACCAACTCCATTACGAAACAATGAGTGATATGAAGCCTTACTTAGAAATCACGATGTCGTAGTAATTCCAGCGTGTTGATTGATTTAAAAAATAACATTTGTCGTAAAATTTAAAATTATGTCCACAAGGGTATTTACTTTGGTCATCCAATCGAAAGAAAATTACAATTGAAAATGTTCTGTACATGCTCCGCTAATTTATTGGGGGGGGGGGGGTGATCGACTTGATATAGTCCGGAAAATATGGTTCTGCCATGTCAACATGGCCCAGTAATACCTAGCGTAGATGCATTCAGTATGAGGAGAAATAAGCATTAGAAACAAACAACAGTTTTATTGTGCCTTTAATATTAAGCTGATGCTATTGCCACTTGAGATTCGTAATAGCAATACATTTAATGAAACGTGCCAAAACAACCACGCCTAAAAAAGTGCAATCAAGGAGCAAAGAACAATTAGGGCAGAGTTTCAAGAACACGCTTACAACTGTTGTTAATTAATGTCCAAAAGCTTTTAGAATGTTAAGATTATCATTGGTTATACTGCAAATTAACTAGAACACCATAATTGGAACAGTATTCTCGATCATTTAAGATGTAGCTGCGAATGAAAATATGACCCAAATACTGCGTGTGATATTAATCGTAGTTGATAGCTACATATCGATTCTGCGCACTGGATAAATAACAATTTCCTGTCGCTCTCGAGAGCCAATATTTCACGAATAAACGATAATTAATCGGTGCTCCCCCTTCTGACGATGGTGAGAAGGGTGGAGTGATGTAGGTTTTAGCGACGGGTCGATCCAGCGTGCAATGGGGGGTGGGGGGGGGGGGAGGACTAGAGGAGTTGATCTCCTTTTGGTGCTAATCCAAGGCATAGATCACAAAGTATTGCAGGCGCTGTTTCTTAAAATTTAATTCGGTATTATTAATGAAAAATAACGGCTTATCATGAATCCGATGAGCATCACTGTACATCATAAATGCAGTTTTTTTTAACTTACTGTACCTTACTTTTTGGAAAGAAATCTCCTAATTTCCATAGTGGTAGCGTATCGCGCTCAGTAGATCTGTGCACGAATAACACTGTTGACACCTCATCCCTATTTATCTAACTGAGCGGCGAATGCTTACGTCACGTTGGGATTTTTTATTCGCCAACTTGTTGGCGCAAATTAGGGTTCGCATCTGCGACATTTAGCGATGTTTAGCGACGATTGGCAACACTTGAGCGAAAGTGAAAGTGTTTGCGAAGGCAGTTTGCGACTATTAGCGACTGTAAGCAAATGTTAGCAACAGTTTTTGCGAAGATTAGCAACTATTTGCCAATCCTTTGCCACTATTTGTGAATGGTTGGAACTTGCTAACTCCTGGTACTCAATGGATCGGTTTTATATAGGAACCATATGGTCACGTGGTCGCTAGCATTGGCGAATCAATAAGAACTTCAGCAACACCATCTTACAACCGTTTGCAAAGGCTTACGACCGTTTGCAAACGCTTATGACTGTTTAAAAGGCTTGCAATTGTTTGCGGAAAAATAAATTCGCAAAGAACTTTTGAATATGTTCAAAAAGTCTTTGCAACAATGAAAACTGTTTGCGAACTTTCTTGCAACCTTTTACGAACCTTTTGCAACCTTATACAAACTGTGGCGAAACCCCAAATTCGCTACGTTCACAAGCATGCGCCGCTCAGTGAGATACCGCCTTTATAGATTTCTCGATATGCCTCTGTTTCTATCCTTATTTTGTTTACGACCGGCACATTCGTAAACCCTCCTACGAATTGTTCAACCATGGCAATGATTGTCAGCTTCTTTTCATCATTGTTTTTTTCATTGAAATCGTTCCATTGCGCATGAAATTATAGGGCATTGTGTTTTTTCTTTCTTTTATCAAAATATGTCACTTTTATCGTGATTTATTTCTGAAAACTAAACTTGCTTTCGTTTGAAAAACCCTCATTTTTGTGAATGAAAACATTATCAATGTTCTGTGAGCATAAAGCAATACGAAGTTGTATACTCTAGCTATATATACTTCTCAGTGTAGTTGATGACTGTACGATTAATATGTACTTCATGAAAAACTCATTTGCAAGCCTGGACAGATAGGGCTGATATACTTAAACCACTCGACATGTGAATACTTCGTATAATAAGCAGAAGCATTCCGCTTTAAAGAAAATTCTTGCAAAATGTCCATTCATACTATATTATGTATTAATGCGTAATAGTATTTATTTAAGTGTTCTCCTTCGATTTGATTGTAATTCTTTGTCGTCCTTTGTACAAAACAAGTCGTTCTAATAACGTTAGAAATCACGCACCTTTACAAACTACTGAATACTTAAAAGAAGGAAAGATCATTACCTCATTTGTCACTCCACTAGCTGCTACTTCATTGCTATGGTACCGGATTTCTACATTTGGACGTTATGAAAACAGAAAACAAATCCCTGATGATATTTGGAGATACAACGACCCACTTCTAGCCGGAAACTGTGTCGGATTCTGCTCTCGATGAGTTCCAGTCAATAATATTTCATGGTCCTCTGATCTGCTAATCAACACTTAATGATACTGTAGTTCAGCTGGCATAAAATCACAACAGAGACTATTATATGAACGTCTTTGTACCCCGGTCCCTCACGATGGTATAGTATCAATACATGATAGACGTGTAAGCATCGGGTAGGATGTCAGCGCCCGCGATAAAATATCGCTTGAAGAAATCAATGTTGCTCAGTTGAATGAACTAATTCGTAACAGAATAGTAGTAAATACGAATGTCTGTTTGACGACAGGGACGTGCCGCCTGAACGCAGATATCTCCTCACCATCACAGCGTCACGGATGAGATGGATCGATTAGACTAAACAAACAGTCGTTTCGTTACTATTTGAAGATAGTAGATTGAGAAAAAACGGCAAAAAATTATAAAGTATGATTTTTTTAAAACTGGTAAGATGACATTCTAATCGGCAAATTTCAGATTCACACCAAAAAGAAGGAGCTTAATATTTTCCTTCTATATCGTTAGACTATAATGGTACATGCCTGGAGGCGGAATAAGTTCCTCGCCCCGTAACAGAAGCCTATACATGCATGACACGGTAGGATTTGAGCTAGTGTGGTATTCGTTATCCCACGAGCTTCGTTACAATACTTAACACTTTTGTCCTCGTTAATCTGCGGTTTGAAAATGAATATGAATGGAATAGGATGGTGGCAATGTAGTTCCGCAGAATAAATATTAGCTCAACTGAAAAATAGACGATGAAAAGGCAGACATTGTGTCATAGAGTTAACTCTTATTGACCCTATCTGATATGCGAACGAGTCCCCTTGAAATTACCATGTATTTGCTTTGAGGGTTTTTACCTGTTGACTTGAGGGAATTTCGCTAATTGATTCGGTTTAGGTACAAATTCATGAGGGACGGTTGGAATAAGCTCAGCACAATGGTAACCATGGTGATCATCACGATACATTTTAACAAAGGAAGACTCGTATGCGTCAAATACTAGTCAAAATATATATTTGTTTATAAATACTGTCAAGGCCTCTCTCCTGATTACTATTCAAATTGAAATATGAGGTAATCCCCCAGACACGATCTTGTCGTTCCCCAATACCGCACTGAGTACTGCAAACACCCTTTGTATTACATAATTATGTCCAAAATTGGTGTAATAATTTGCCGGTTATTATACGGAAGTTGCTCTCGATCTTTGGTATCTTTCAAATTTAATCCTAAAAAGTATCTGAAGTCATTGGACGTATAAGGGATTCTTTGGGACCTGTATAGTCACAGGTAGTCTGTTTCATACTTAGTTTAGTCATTATAATTTCTTGCTACTCGTTATTGTACTTTAAAGGTACTATGTCCCATTTGCAGGCCCAAAAAATGAACAAGTTAAATTCCAACTGCATTTGAAAGATAATACTAATTTAGAACTTCCCTAAAAAAGGTGGGGCTTGAAAATATCTTCAAGTGGGAAAATAACGACTATTAGTTGTCAAATCGACTTTAGGGCTATAGAGCCCAAAAGTAATAGTCTTGATTTTCAGACAATTGTACCGAATGGTCATACGTTTTATGCTGCGCAAAGATTCAATCACTTTAATCTTGACCATCACAAGAAGTGGGTTATTGATGTAGACAAATGTTCATGTACCCTTTACAACTCTTTTCATGTATGTTATTATCAAAGAAGAAAAAAAAGCCAGTCAGTCACTCAATAGTGTCTGACAGTGAAGTTTAGCAAGTAAACGGGTTTCCTTGCATAATTTGAATATGAGGACACTGCTCACGTTTAAATTTCACAGATAGGACATACATGACATATTCATAATTCCTGCAAAGTTCTACCGAATTTGAGGTTGGCTGCAAAAGGGACATAGTATCTTTAACATAATTTGATTATTCTATATTCTCAAACTTTCACCTTGATAATATAGATTTTTTTTCTCTTTTCCTCATACGAGGCACTTTATTACTTTATATCATTTTAACAACATTGTATATAACAATATATATATATATTCGCAATCAACAAACTGATATAATAAAATAGGGGAAACATAAGGAAAGTGAAAGAGAAAGATCAAGGCATGAATATAAATGCGTTAAAGGTTCAACTAAGAAAGATTCATCTTGATATTACTTATTAATTGTTCTTGGTTTCTGTATTGCCAATTGACATAAAACATAAAATCGCTTTTGAAAGTAATCCAAATTGAATGACTATTGAAGGATTTACTTCTAGGATGATTAAGTATATACACCTTATAAATTGCATATTGTGCGTAAACAATTAGTACGTTCATGAGCAGAAACTCCGGGTCTTCAATGTTGAAACCAACTAATATGATTTTTTCTCCTAACTCAATATCTTTTTGGAACAAGTTCGTAACCAGATGATGAATTTTTTGCCAAAAGACAAAAGACCTTGATAATATAGATATAATGACTGCCATGAGAGGAATACAAGGCTAAAAAAACACGAGGGTGGTGGGCGATTCGCCTCCTTCAGATTGCTCACAGGGGCGATTGCAAAATTAAACATCGCCCCCGTGGAATAATAAAATAAAGATTATCCTCTCTGTTATAACTTTCACACAATATTGAGTTTCAACTTTCAAACCTTAAACCAATGAAATGGAGATATGGAAATTAGGTTAGCGCGTAGGATTTCTCGCTCGAATTTTTCGGTGTCTAGAGGCTGCCATATTGTCAACAAAGGAACGATTTTTCGCAGCAAGATTGTGCTATATCTCCCATCTCCACATCTATATGGGTATTACAGATACAAACAACGGAAGCTCGCAGTGCACTGCGGCCGTCAGCAGTGGCTATAGCTGCGCCGGTAGTATACTGGTGTGCACGCTGCCGCCCTATATCTGCTGGAGCTAGATAGAGGCGATCGGGCAAGGACCGAAACGTGGAGAAGTTTTTTGTTGTTGTGAAAATCGTGAATTCTCTGAAATCTGGTGATTCAAAAAGAACAGAAAATAATGAACCTCAACCGAAAACTAAATTTAGTAAAAGGAAACCAGTTGGCGAGGAGGCGACTGTACGGGCTTGGACCAGAAATTTCGTACAGAGCCGGGGGGAAATCTGACCATTAACTGCATGTTATAACTTGTAAAGTTGTAAGAGGGAAATAATGCCGATAATAATGAAATAGCAAAGAATTTAGAAGTATCATGGGTACCACCAATTCAATGGCCCCCGTCAGTACTAAAAGAGCCCTCGTGAGAAGCCTTACGGGGGCTCTTTTTTGAAGAGCCCCCGTGGACAAAAAAAATAATTTGAGCCCTGGAGGAATAGTTGTTTTATAAAATAGGCTCAAGGGGCTGTAGCATCCTGATATCACCCCGAGACGTCCAGAGGAGTGATAGCAAGATGCACCGTCCCCGAGAGCATATAAAACAACTATTACTTGAATATCGGCAGTCATTATATCTCGTATATACTGTAAAAAAGGTCATTGAATACATGTGCGACTTAACAATCATTGTGCTCCTGTCACCAGTAAAACAGGGAAACAAGAAAATTAATAGTTTACTGAAATAGTAACAGTAACTTTTGTCATTAAACTCCATAAAACTTCATAAAACTCCAAATTCGCAACATATTTACACAGACACAGAACTTCCGGTGTTCTTGCTGTCTGAAGAATTGATCAAGTCTTGTAATTGATCATCATCAAGAAGCTCAAATGTAGGAAGAGTCTCTTCAGTCATTTTAACCTTTCTTTGGACATAAAATAAAGTTTAGAAACTAAAAAATCGTAGATTACATGTAGGCCTATCGAAATCGGCGGTCGTCAAAATGTAGCGACCAAATTTATCGCACTACTGTAATTTCGACCAATCAGAAGGCTAGATTTCTAAAGAGAGGTATATACATTTCAATGTTGTTCACATGCTCTTTCTAACTATTTACTTGGCATTATTGTACATGTATATGTTTGTATAGTGAATGCTTTATTTTTACATATTATATTGCATTATTTTGTATATGTTTTTTAGAGGGGCCCCATGGTAGACCAACTGATGTTGAATGGGCTACCCCGTATCAATAAATAAATACAAATAGATTTGTAGAACGAACACAAATAATATTGACAATTATAGAATATGTAGCGCTATAAGTTAGATGAATTAGTTATTTATTAACATGAAGGCTAAAGTACGTTTTTAACCTGTTCTAAGCAATCACCAGTATAAGGATGAACGCAAACACCCGTTAAAAGTCATGGAACAAGCAGAATGGCACGTACATCAATTTATTCATTTATTTTCCCTTTGTACATTCACTTTATATTTCTTTTTCATTTTAATGTATTGGATAATGATGATGATGATAATAATAATAACTTGAAATAGAATTCGTCACGATGAAGAATTAGGTGATCTGTCGCTTTGATCTAGACATCACACATGTAGAAACTCAATGGGAGATTTGGTCTTTCAAAAACCAATCCCACCTTCTCTTTATATGTACACGCATACATTATAAACAAATTCAGTCCCCCAGAATGCGCGCCCACGGATATGGGTGTAACCGTAAGTGTACCCATGACGTCAAGCTCATGCATGCAAAATATCATTCATAAATGACTATCCATGACGGAAATATAACACAAACTCAGTGGGAGATAGCACGTACAAGTAGAAACCATAATAGGGACTTGCGTGGACTGATACGTGTGACGTCCATTCAAGGCAGTGCATTAAAAGGACGTCGATCGTAGCAATCCACGTTGTCGTTGTGCAAATCTAAAAGTCCCTAATGTCAGATTTTGACGTCTTCACCCTAAATCGGCATTTTGACCACGATTCCGGCTTCTTAATCGTAATGCTACAACAAAATCAAAATCAAAATCAAAATCAAATATAAGAGACATCAGAGTAGGGTTAGACCAGAAATAATTAAACAACAATAACGAAAAATATTACCGCATGACGTCAAGTTTATGCATATAAAGTATCATTCAGAAATGAAATTGAAAGACGGAAACATGTTCAATAATAGCAAATTAACAAAATGGCGCCTTGAAGTTGTCAAGCATCAGGAATAAAAAAATATGTATCTTCGTATAAAGGATCAATGCATACGGCACATATAGTGTACATTTCATTGTCATTAACCATGTAAATTATAAGATATAAAGCGAACAAAATCCATACAGATAGAAAGGGGGTACAAAGATGGATTCCGACGAAAATAGTGTGGGGGAGGGGGGCGGGTGGGGGAGGGGGGGGGGGAGCTCTGCTACGCTACACGGTAGATCACCTAATTACATAATATTTATAAAGCTCCTTTTCATAGGACACAAAGCGCTTACACAAGAAATACAGTAGAGGGTAGACATGGACAGATTTTGATTTACAATTAATGAACCGTGCTGCTTTAGTTTAGAGAAGTTTATTATGAAAGAGTTTAAAGGTAAAGATCAGTTTTGGAAACGCCCCCCTCTCAAAAAATGAAATGGAAGCTCTTATTACCAATCATGTGAAAGAATATGTTTTGACTAATATGTGATGATACAAATTTTGCCGGGAAACCGCCTTCTAATTGATATATTTGGTAAATTGTTATATCTATTTGGACCCGAGTATCGCGCACGTGTCGCGTAGTCCCATGTTACAGTGCCTGTAACTTTACCAAGTCTGGGCCAAATTTCTTGCAGTACACACCAATTCTTATATGCTAGACGATCAACCTTTTCTGATCGATTCCACAACGTTTCTTTCATAATGAAATAACTGATCTTTACCTTTAATTAGTGGATTTAAGATATCTAAGCGATATACATTTTCATTTAATTTGTATTTAATACTTGTAAATTTGTTGCAACTTTATCAGAAATGTATTGTAACTCAGCCACACCGCCAACCCGGCTCAATACCGACTAAAGGCTAAAAGGGTTAAGTGATTTTGTTTCGGTGTGTGTGTTTTCTTTATACCGTCACTGAATATAGGATCTAATTAAACAGGGGCGTTAACATGCAGGTGACAGACTCGGGGCAGCATTACCATCGCACTTAATGGCCGAGGGAGATAAAGTATTACGTGCTTTGTTAGCGTTTATTAGCGTCATGATTATTGAGATTCTTATCTTATTAAACCATTTTAATCCTAGCATATCAACCATAAATTATAACCTTGACAAATATTTGAACCAATCATTTTTTCGACCTCGTGACATCGAAAATGCCAGAGAATCCTTGCCCTAAGGATGTTCAGTTTCTAATATGTCTTAGTGTTGTATCATTTAAGTCAGGGAATGTGCTGATATATTTCAGTTATCTTTCTGTATTCCTTGAAAATGTGATATTATGACCCACTTAGCATTTTAAAATTCAAGGATATAATTGTCATGAACGGAAAGACAAAAAAAAAAAAAAAAAAAAATAGAGTGAAATAATTGCAAGTTCCGTCACGAGAACCAATAGCCAAAATAATGTCATGAGTGCCCGGCTGGCACAAATGGGGTCACGCGTGCCACCCTCCCTCCCCCCCGATCGAATGATCAATTGAAATAAATCTGGAATGCGCAGTGGGAGAGAGATAGAGAGAAAGAGAGAGCGAGAGAGGGGAAGGGGGAAAACAGAGAGAGCGAGAGAGAGTGAGGGAGCGAGAGAGGGGAGGGGAAAGCAGAGTGAGAGAGAGGGAGAGAGAGAGAGAGAGAGATGAAATGTGAACGAGGGAGAAGAGCGAAGGAAAGTGAAACTGAAATAAAAGAAAGTGTTGAGCAAGCAACGAAAACTACGATCCCATGTAAGCCTTTTGCCTTTCGTTCACCTATAGTAAGTAAGTTCAGTGCCTCTGTCCCCTTTGACTGTAATAGTACTACGCCACTGCCCGCCCATATTTAAAATGAATGCAATGTTTTTATTAGAACCCTTGTACTTTATGGCCCAGTTGTCTGAAATGACAAATTATCCCTCCAAAGGGAATCCCATCAAATTGTAGGGGTTGGTATATATTTGCTTTTGGGATGATATACAATATACCTATAATTATAGGATAATGTCTAATCCTTTTGTCCTCATCGATTTCAACTTTGCCCCGCGGATAAAGCAATGTAAAAGTTTACAGCATGATTAACAACCTGGATAATTAGTTATATATTGCAATGTAAATAGATATTAAAACATGTAATTGTTATATGTGTCACCCATTGAACTTTAGAAAGGGCGTGTTCGTTGTAGAACTTAGCCAAGGTATGTTCATTAATTCTTCTCCGTTCTCTATGTAATCTAAGCTTCCCTATATACCGGGAGCCAATGCAGAGGGGCTTCATTGTACAACAAATTACTAGCTAATACCCGTAGTGCTTTGCATGATTCAAAATTTCAAATCCATTCTGAAAAAATATTTCACAGTGTGTTAGAAATGACAATTGTGTTCAGAATCTGTTTCGATCTTTTCCTTTTACTTTATTTTTCAGGGTTCATGCGGTTCTGAATCCCTTATAAAATACACTGAATATGAATTCTAAATGTCAATTGAATCTATTAGACTCGAAAATATATCATACACGTTCACTTTCGTCTATCAGTTATGTTTAGTTTATTGAAATGTTTATATTAAATTTATTTTATACTCTAATTTCCCCATGATTGTATAAAATATTAGATTTTTTTTGCAATAGCTTTTTATTCAGATCCCATGGAAGAACAGGCGTATTTTGTCAAAACGCCAGAAATGAGCTATCCGCCTTATATATGTTTTGTTAATGTATTTGTATGTTGCGATGATTTATACCGGCGGAAATAAATACAAACAAACGATTACAGCAATGATCGAAGTATTTTAGCGAATAAAGCTCATTCAATTGATTATTCGACCCTCTCAATCAAAAAGAAGTAAGAATGATAATACTAAACATTGAATTCGTCACGGAGACGAATTAAGAGACCTGCCGTTTTGATCGAGACATAACACATGTAGAAAGTCAATGGGAAATTTGGCCTTTAAAAAAAAATCAAAAGGCAAAACCAACAATGAAAATTAGATAAATGGCATGATCGTTTGAATCATCTTGAATTAGATGTTAGTTTTACTTGTAATACATGAATATTAATAACTGTGCAATAAAGTGACAGGAAAACGGGGAAAGCGTTAATCTTTTGCTCTAGGTTCGCTTTGAAATCCAAAATAACTCCCTAGCTGGAGTATTAAAGCCAGCAAAGGAAAAGTACAATTTCCCTGATGAAAGAAAATGCTCTCTGCGCTCTTGTTTCACTGCATCAAGCTAAAAAGAAAAGTGTTTCTGCAATATCTGTGAACGAAAACCTCTTACGAACACTTGGTCTAAACCTCGAATATTCTACAAATTAGAACAAAATTCTTTTTTCTTGAATAACGTATATCACTAAGCTAAATGATCGGTTGAAGCCTCATATAGATAAAGATATACAATATAATAAAATCTGTAGCTTATCAGTGAGATATCACACAGTCTTTCTCGTAAAACAAAGGTCCTGTTCACATTTATAAATAACTTAGTACTGTGTTTACGTATTGCCAGGGTAAGTCTATGCAAGTGGATGAAGGCTCGTTGACACCTACATAATTATGTAAAATGGGTATTCACACATACTACTACCATTTCATACCATTCGTAAATGAATATCCACGACGGAAATATAATACAAATTCAAGGGAGACAAGTAGAAAACATAATAGGCTTTTTACTTTCCATGTCATAGTAATTAAATATTTTGCTTTCGTAATTTGTATGTGTGATTGCACAGCTCCTTGACTTTGATCTTCATTAAAACTATTTGTTTGAGGGAAAAGGTTTCCTCGATAATATCTCATCAACCCGGAGAAACTTTGATGTTTGAAAAAATAAGAAGTAAACAAGTTCTGCTCGCATGCCTTTACAATAAAGACCTCACTCAATCAATTTTGAAAAGAAATTAGGCGACAAAGAAGCGAGGTTTTGAGATTGTACGTGTACAGTAAATGACAATGCCTAGGAGGTATTTGTTTCAACATTCTATATCATACCCCTGAGGCGATTTACCTAGCACTGTCTACGTTGTATTGTCTTGAATTATGTTATCAATATCTCATCGTTTGGATGAGACAGCTTATAGATAATCATTACAGACCTCACGCTATCGCAATGTTCTTGGAAGGAATTCAGTTGTAAATCAAGGATAGAAATACAAGGATTGGGGTAAAATTTATTGCGACTTCCCAGAGTTTGCCGAATATATATGACGAAGGCGGGAAAAACTACAATTTAAAAATGCATGCAGGGGTTGAAGAAAAATATAATTTGGAAGACCATGATTCTCTAAATGCCAAATTTGTTGGTAAAGGTTAAACAAAAAATAACTTAAAATGTTTAGATCAAGCAAAGCGAATACGCAAGAACAAAGAGTGCCATGAAATCATGAAATGTATATTACAAGGAGACGGTGCCTGAAATTAGGTATTCCCCCCTAGCCCCTATACCCCCCCCCCTTCCCCGCATTTACGCCTACAGTGGTATTTGGGCGTGTTTTTGTGTAGGTAAGGAATCCCCCTACCCCCTACCCCTACCCCTCCCCGGATTTAGGCTTAAGTACAGTGGTAATTGGGAAGGGATTTCCATGTAGATACCCTAGCCTCTACCCCTCCCTGCATTTACGCCTATGTAATGTAGTATTTGGGCGGGTATTTTCATGTAAGTCTTCATCAAACCCGTGTATCCTCCTACCAATACCACACCGCAACCACCTTATTAGATCGAACAATAGATGAGCCTTCGATCCAACATTCTTTAATTATCTCGACAAGGTTACTAC
Source organism: Strongylocentrotus purpuratus (assembly GCF_000002235.5). NCBI lineage: Eukaryota > Metazoa > Echinodermata > Echinoidea > Camarodonta > Strongylocentrotidae > Strongylocentrotus > Strongylocentrotus purpuratus. Next base: position 9,771,658 of record NW_022145594.1, read on the forward strand.
GATATCTCAGAATTCATCACAATGTCAGGGAGTTTAATTACACTGAAGAGATACGCATGACATGAAGGATATAACATGTCTTTAATAACGAAGAGGTTATAATAAGATCATGGTTGAAACCCCGGCCCCCCCCCCCCCCCCCACTCAGAGGTCTGAATGACCGCATGCGTGTTGCCAAAATGTCCGGTAAAGGGGTAATTTTCGTGCGACAAAGTCCGGTCCGAGAATTGTAAAAAAAGGAGTGTATTTGACTTTTCACCCGGAGATTTCTTTAAAAAGGGGGTGTTTTTTTTTTTTTTCCTCTCATCTCTTTGGACTCCTGAGAAATTATTCCAAATTTAGGGGGTACACTGAGCATTTTTCCTGATTTTATCGGGGGTCTCCAAGGCAGGAAAAGCCCGCGAAATGCCCGCGAAAGGGAGGGGGGGGGGGTGGGGGTCGGAAATATTGGCAGTCCTCAGATAGGGGGTGCTTTCAAAAAGAGGGAACGAGCATATGCGTACCCTAAACAATATTGAGTGGGGGGAGGGGGCCGGGGTTGAAACTAATCGGGTTAATTATCACAAAAAGTCTACTTCACGTGTGTCCAGGAAAATCCAGGATAACTTGAAACAAAACTGTAAGACTCGAATTCAAAGAGGGTTATTGTGAAGGGGGGGGGGGGGAGGTGCTTAATTAAAACATTTCAGCTCATCGTTTACATGAATTTGTTGTAGGTGCCCTTTGTGGTGATGCCCCCCCCCAACCGCTTTATGTTACACCGACCCTGAACAGGATGGTGAATTTCTAATTGATTATTATTGTTATTTATAATGAAATGATTCATAAACCATAAGAATAGTGGACATAATAGACATCAGACAAACTAGAAATTAGACAAAATGACTATTAGCCTGATTGGCCATCAAACCAAATGATAAGTAGACCAAAATGATTATTATACCACGTGGATAGTATACAAACGAGTTGCAGACCAAACGGCAATAAACCGCTACAATACCAAGCAAATCGCGAAGCTCATGAACTCTAAAGGTAAATCCGGAGTTTTAAAAATTAACGGACAAATTCAAAATACACAGATTGTTTCACGCAACAAAGAACTTCGGTTGAAGATATTGAATAGGTGTCTAGTAATGGCAGATGATAGATAATAAATCGATTCTAGTCGTTCACAACGCATGTCGAGTGAGAGAGTGAGAGCATGATATCAGCATAATGAGTGAAATACCTTCTGTGATGAAATATATCAGTTCGTTTTATTCCTTTCATGAAATACCATTGCACCTTTATCTTTTGCATCATTTTAGGATTTATTTATTTATAGCTTGAGTAATTATTTAGGCCTTTATTTATTTATATTGATGTATTATACCATCAGCTAAAAATAAAAAAAATTCCTTTGGTAATCCACAGGTATTTAGTTGATTTTTGTTTTAGTTGATTTTTTCTTTTATTTTGTTATTGTGTATATTAATGTACTCCGTTTTTTTGTATTGTTTGTTATTGTTATATTCTTTTATGTTCCTTGAAATGGAATACAACAAACAATAAAATACTTAAGCAAATTTTTCCTTTCTCGTTTCCTTTTTGCTGCTCCAAACCACCGCTCTATATTTAAAGAAAAACCCTTTTAGACATTATTTTAAGTAAAAGATTCTTACTAACACTGAACATCGATTCGGTCATAAATCGGCTACTTTCAAAGCCACATAGACATATTAGCAGCTTCACAAATTACATGTTCTGTCTAATATATAGAGATTCCATTTGACATTGCAAATGTTGCATTTAAGAAGAGAACTACATGTATGATTATGGACTTGGATCATCAATATTGTTTGATAGGGTTGTCTAACGGGGAAATGCATGTCAATTCAATTACATAAACTGATTAAGAAACATCTAATATTTCTTTCTTTTTAATCAAAAGATATCATTTGAGATATTTATTTATTTTACAAAACATAAAAAGTCTGTTCTAAATGGTTTTAGTCAAGTAATCACATGGAATGAAGATTTTCGTCTAAAATGACGGAACATCTGGTTTTAATATGAAAGATATTCATTACATCATTTTTATTTGTTCATATAAAATAGTGTATCATCGATATAGGCCTACATGTTATATTAAGATAAGAGCATAAAGAAATATATCAAGACTCTAAAAACTGTATCTGGGTGTTTGTACACGGAAGAAAATAGAAAATGTTTTAAGGTAAATGTATCTTCCACTTCTGGGAATGAATCATTTCTATGAAGCTAAAATGTCGATGGCTCAAAATATCAATCCATCTCGTCTGGCTTTAATTGCGTCAGATAAGCTCTGCATCATGCATAGTATTGCTTTACCGATCACAGTAGACTAGTCTCAAATCTGTATAACGCTTCATGCCAAACAACTCAAATGATATTCGTATTGTAAGGTATACAAAAAAGCTTTGCTTAAAATGTGCTGTGATTTTATCTGAATCATCGGATCGCCAGGCAAACAACATCTGTCGGACACTTACCATCCTTACTGGACACTGTAAGTCTTCTGTGCCCGAAACATAAAGAAACTTTCGCCGACAAATATGCCACTTTACTAATATATAAAAACAAAATATCATTCATCATTTCCCGAAAAAACAGAGCCATATTGGAAACTCACCTGTTACTGGTATGTGAATACAATCATGTAGCCATTCTGGTAATCAACCCAAAGCTATAAACTCGCCAGGCACAAAAATAGGTATCACTTCAAAGAGGCTCGAAAAATGGTTGAAATTATTCTGTTCAAAATTAGGCCTTGGTTGCTCTGATTATTATCAGGTTTTACAATCATGTGACAGAAAAATTCGAGGCCTTTTTTTCCTTCTCTCAGTCCACCAGTCACGATTTGTCTCTCAAAATGCCTTACATGTTCTCCAGGGGATCGAGGTACAATACACACGATTAACCATCAGCCACATGCGCGACTGGAACGATATCTTGAAGAATACAAATGTCTCTGTCAAAATGAAGGAGAGCATTCAGTCCGCACACGTTCGCACGTTTATGTGGAGCAGAGAATAAAAATGATTTCGACCTCGCGCAATTCCTCTCGGAGTCGATGTGAAGTAGTGATAAAAAGACTCCGCGTCGACTTTCCGTTTGGGTTAGTTATCCCTTTTGTTACCTCTATGAAAGAAAGTCTTTTTAAAAACACACTGAAGCATTCCCTCCCCACTGCACATTCCTCGGACTCCTTTCTTCCACCTCTAGTCATTATAATTATGATGTCTATTCGTCGACATGAACATTAATCACGTGATAATTTGTCGAGTACATTGTTGCTACCTGATTTGTAAATTGCTACCACACCTCACCGACATCTTCATACACAAGCATCAGTCGGTATTCTCTCACTCACAGTTTGGACTCTCACTCACAGTTTGGACTCTCATTTTCTCTCATTAAAAATCCAGATCTCTTGATCAGTGAATGTTACCACCCAGCTATTTATAGTATACCTCTTAGTGGACGGTTTTTAACTGGGGGCGAATTTATCTTCGACACCGGGCATCCAACTTTCACCCTATGAACCGGTCTCTCGCTACACATGCCACAAAGTCGATCAGAAATCATTCATATTAGATTGGTCTAGATAATAGTCTCACTGTGAATAAAAAGTCAGACCTATTTAAAATAAATCCTTTTATTTACTCAGAACATGTAAAGATGGCCTTATACGAACGTATTCCAGAGCAATATGTATACAGTCACAGCGCGAAGGACCAAAATGTAGTTATATCTACAAAAAAGTGACAAAAGACAACATTTTGTTGACCAAAAGCAATTGCCATAGTGACATATAAAAAAAAACCCATAATAAAACAAAGAGGCGTGATATAGCTCAGTGGTAGAGCATGGTTCTCGTTTACACTGAGGTCCCGGGTTCGAAACCAAGTCAATACGCTAGTGCGCTTTGGTAAGGTATTAATCCTCATTGCCAAATCCCTCGGAGAGGACTTAAAGCCGTCGGTCTCCTGATTGTTTACTTTCAAGCATGCACATGCTTTCTTAGCAGTCATGTAAAACATGCATTACATTCAAACATAAATGAAACTCCCAATTGATATAGAACACGAAGGGAAAAAGAATATTCAATAAATCTAACCAAATTTTAACCAAAGTACGCCAACAGATATAACATATAAAGCTATAAAGGTACGAGTTACACTAGACAAGTCACTCGAATTTAGGGGTTTATTCTATTATATACTTTGCCAACGATTTTAATAAAAAATAAAATTACTCAAGGTATTTGCTTTGTAGACACCAGTGGCGGATCCAGGGGGGGGGGGGCCCGGGGGGCCCTGGAGAAAAAAAATCATGTAAAATCACGTGATTTTTACCTTTTTTGGGGGTTGGGCCCCCCCCTGGCGCTCAAGGGGGGGGGGGGGTGCAAATTGAAATTTTTTTGAGGATCAAAAAAAAAAAAGTGCTCACTACCCCCCCCCCCCCCCCCCCCCCCCCCCCCCCAAGGAGCGAATTTTTGGCCGGCGCGTTTTTCAAATTTTCGGGAGCAAAAAAAAAAAAAAAAAAAAAATGCTCTGTACCCCCCCCCCCCCCCCCCCCCCCCCCCCACTGAGCGACTTTTCGGCCGGCGCGATTTTCAAATTTTCGGGAGCAAAAAAAAAAAAGTTGGGCCCCCTCCCCTAAGAAATCCTGGATCCGCGCCTGGTAGACACCGCAATCATCACCACCACCAATTCTAACAAATTGATGTGTAAACAACATCAATGCATCTGGAAACTAATTGAATAGAACTGTTTATTTCCAGGACGATTATTCGGCATCATCTTTATCAGAAGCAAACAATTATCTAGCAAACGCATCTATTATCAACTTTCAGGTAACAATCACCTACCCCAGCTACCCCAAAATGAATACAAATAAGGCGATGATTCTCTGCGTTTTTATATTTTAAATATCTCAAATTGTACACTAGTTGAACGCACTGAAAAGGGAGACCTAGTGGGAGCGATAGAAGTGTAGGTTGGGTGTAGCTTTGATTAAAGGTACTGTGTCCCATTTACAGGCCAAAAAATGAAAAGGTTAAATTGAAAGATAATACTTATTTAAAACTTCCCTAAAAAAGGTGGGACTCGAAAATGTCTTCAAGTGGGAACGACTATTAGTTGTCAAATCGACTTAGGAGCTATAGAGCCATTAAGCAATAGTCTTGATTTTCAGACCATTGTACCGTATGGTCATACGTTTTATGCTGCGCAAAGATTTAATCAGTTTAATTTTTGCCATCACAAGAAGTGGGTAATTGATGTAGACAAATGCTCATGTACCCTTTACAGCTCATTTTATATATATTATTAATAAAGAAGAAAAAAAGCCAGTCAGTCACTCAATAGTGTCTGACAGTGAAGTCTAGCAAGTAAACAGGTTTCTTTGCATAATTTGAACATTAGGACACTGCTAACGTTTAAATTTCACAAATAGGACATACATGACATATTCATAATTCCTGCAAAGTTCTACATAATTTGAGGTTGGCTGCAAAAGGTACCTTTAAGGAAGCGTACCAATCATAATAAGAACTAAAATTGTACTGATATAGGACTTATGGCAGTCATAAGGATGACTTTGTGGTATTCAATATATCAAAAGTAAATCTAGACACAGAGATCATCCGTGTTATTGTTTACTTATTTATTTGTATAATTCTTTTTTGGGGAAAATATCACAGTTTATTTCAAATCTCACTTGGCACTTCTTTTTAAAAATATTTTGTACAAGAAATTAAGCATACCTTTCGATCAAATTTAGGAGGTTTATACATTTTCAGCATTCATCCATTAGTCGACTCAGCGTCTTCATTAAAATGATATCTTTTAAGTATCTCTTTAAATGGAACAAAAAAACTATTGGTTAAAGACTTGTTTTTTCACAATCAATTTGAAAATGTTCATAACTTTAATGAATACCATCGAAAGACTGATACAGAAATTCTCTTATTGATCGTGTGAAAAGAAGTTTTCAACCAATAAACTACCAATCAGATGATCTTTTTTAGAATAAAAACTATTGTTTGATTATACTGGTATGCATTCTATACCCTTCGATTTTGTTTTTACTCCAACATGTCGGAAGGCTTTAACAAAAAGTGAACAATACGTGGCTATACTTCTCTCATAAGCTCCCTTATGCTTATTGACACCATCTCAAAACACACCACTGCATGTAACTGACCAGGAGGGCATGTCTTTGTATTTCAAGAGGATTTGTGCACAGACAAGACAGACAAGTATGTAACGATTATCTTCTATTGACTTCCCAGCTCCTAATTTTGACGTGTGTTCCCTAATGTACCTTCTATTGTGCGCGCTTGAATACTCATGTGATTGCAAGGCGACAAAATCCAATTTTGAGCTTTGTCTGCATGCCTCACGTTGACAGGGGGAGGTGGGCGAGCCGCAGAGCTCACTATATAGCATTGGAAATGATTTTAGGGTGGCAAATTGAGTCCACCAAATGATGGTGATGAAAGTATTCAGAGCATCATTTTCTATTCGTGTAAGCAAGATAAGGATTAAAGTGCATTTAGGGGTTATATCCTTTACTTTTCCCCATTTAGTTGTAATGCTGGAAAATACAAACACTTAAGAAAGAACTACATTCATCAAAAGAGTCAGACATTCAGAGGATTTGGAACACTTTACGCTTTTACCTTCCCATTTGAGAATTTTCTTTCTGGTTTCTCCATGTACCCTTTTTCTGTTCTATGAATGCCACAACGTGGACTATTCCAGTTATACAATACCTTTAAAGTAACTTTTGAGAAAATGGGTCATTTTAACGTCACTGCATGGTAGCATTTTAGATAGAATGAATTATTTCACGAGCTAGATATCAAGACAAACTTATGGATCACCCGGCGAGAGGATTTGCTGTTTGTTGAGAGCTAGAAGGGTATTAACCCAAGGAAAATGATTCAAGTTAACATCCTTCTGCCTCTGAATAGACGGTTTAGTGTAATAAATCACTCTATTAAAAGTAAGACTTAAATATAATACCACCGTATCTGGTTTATTGTTTCATGGGAGTCTAGAATTTAGAATGAAAAACAAGAAATAGTGCAATTCGATATAAACAAAATAAACTTGAATCTTCAAACGTCAATAAATGTCTTTCATCAGCTGTTAATATTTCATGAATTCTCTCTCCGATAGTACCACCTGGGCGACCTTGTAAAAGGTCAAAGGTCATTGTCAATGTCGTGAAAGATGATGATTGAAAGGTATTGATAGGGTAGAGTGAAGGAAAGGTTGCATGAAAGAAATGTAACGTGGATTATATGAGTTTATTTGTTGGTCGTGGGAGGGTGAGATGCGTATGTGCCTCTATGTGAGAAAGACAGAGTCAGAAAAAAATGTAAATATGTGCGTGTGCATGCGTGTGTGTGTGTGTGTGTGTGGGTGTGCGTGGCTGTGTGTGTGAAAGAGAGAGAGAAATAGTCTTTAAAAAGATATAGAACGGATATTATAATCATGGATGAATAGTGGATAATAGGTTAGAGATGCCGTTGGTCTCACGGATACGTCACTGGACTGTGGATCAAATGACAATAGTGTCCTTTGACAAGACATTAAACTACATTTTGCCACTATCCACCCAGGTGTAGACAATGGGTACCTGATAATAATTCATTCTTTGAATGTTGCTGAGCGCCTTATTAGGGCAGCTTGGCTAAAGCAACGAAATCACGAAAAGGATCAAAAGTTAAAACAGCTTGCCGTACAATGTTGCCATTGGAAGTTGGTTACGTATGAGCATTATGTCTGTTTGCCGTGTCTATTTTCAGAAGGGTAGATTCATTAAATTGCATCTACTTGGCCTGTGCACAAAGCGTCATAGTCCAGCCGTACACATTGCCAACCCCTCCTAAAGTCGATATCTATAATCAATATTAAAGTGTCGAATCCGAATACGAGATGGACTGAAGACAATATGAAGTGTTTATTCGCTTGACGGACGTCTCGCTGCTTTTTAAACCAAACGTTATTTTTGTATGGGTACCTAGAGGAAGAGATTAGAGAGGGATTAGAATCGTTAGATAAAAGACAGGTAGACACATTTCCGTTCACTTGACAGGCTAGACGGCGGCCATGAATAGGGTTGGAAAATATAGAGTCACTTGAAACGTAGAACGGTTATTCAGTTGAGGTCTGTCCTATAACTTCACATATTATTTCGTCTCATCCCTCTTGACTCCCAATACCAACAAATAACACAATAATATACTTCAATTATTGTGGAATAGCCTGACAACGACTAGAATATAACAATCCCAAGAGATATAACAAAGTATACTTTTTTATTTTATAAGTATCCGAGGGGATGTGATGCGATCCGATCAAATTATCCAGCGATTTCTGTTCCGGGATTTATTTCGTTAGAGATAAACGTTTATGATATAGGGTAATAATAATAATAATAATAATAATGATAATAATAATAATAATAATAATTATAATAATAATAATAAAAATAATAATAATAATAACAGTATTAATAACAATGTTGGTTACCCAGGGTAGCCTCATTAGTAGTTATACTGTTCTCCCTGAGGGCCCTGCACACATATCATTACACAGGCTTTAGCCGAGCTACCATGAAAACGTGCTCAAGCATTCAAGGAATTAATCCTACCGGGTTCGCCAGTCTTGCGACTGACATACATGGTGTATAAAATATATGTTAGGATTAATGCAATGGTTAGCGTTAGGGTGCGACGTGGTATAGATCCAGGGTAGGTATAGGTGTTTGGGTGTTTTTTGTTTGATCGTGTTCGAACTGACTGCATTGTCCAATGATCATGTGTCTTAGGACCGACGATGTCGGGTAAGTGAACGTATAGTTGCAGTCAACTCAGCATGCTAATACTTGACTCCTCATATTCGAGCAAACACTAATGCCTAATCGGGAAGGGAGAAAACATCTCGTTTTTCTAGCCTTATATATTCTTGCATTATCTTAACCACAAGGGACACTTTTTTCAAAATTGTTGCTTCTAATTATGCTATGCTCGTTCTCATTGAATTAGAGTAATTATGGAAGGCTATCAATTGAGACGTCAACAGAATAAGCATAGAATGAAATAAAGGTAAAGCAGTAACATAAACATAGCAGTATTGTGGTATCCAGGCAGAAACTCAAGACACTTTAGTTATCTAAAGCTCGTCAAAGTACTGCGTTGGTTTGATTTAATTTTTTGTTATCCAAATCTCCCCGAGGGAATACTTTTTAAACTAAGGTTTCTAGATTATCCGTTGTTGTGTATCACAGGCTAATCCCACAATAATCAGACATACACTACTGGTGAAACGTGTTATAGTGCAATATGTCAGATTTAAAGACAAATAAATGTCCACAAGTCAACAGTTACAACGAAAAAAAGAGATCATGATTAGAAATAGGGGAAGTTGTTGATATTAATGAGGTTTTCCATCGTCGTTGGATGATTTTCGCCATAGTGCACGAGAACATTGTCATAGATGTTTATGTGGGGGGGGGGGGGGGTGCCCCGTATGTACTCCAAATCGACGTTCCTGTGATGGGAGAAGGTATTTAGAGGGGGTGAAGCATTGGAAGGGGTAAGCGAAAGGAAAACCAAAGCGAAACAGGGGAGAGAGATTTGATATGTGATTCGAACGGGAATTCTGTATCTTTCTTGAAATTTCTCAAATTTGTTTGTTATAGAATGAAATTTGTCTATCTATCTTTAATTTGTTCCATAGCTTGGGGCCGGTATGGGAAGGGTGCTATGGGATACACTAGAACAAACTTCAACCCAAGAGGTTTAGAAGCTCCCTCCTCAACTGAATGTGTGGGGTGATTCGCATTTTTGATCTGTTCACTCAGTGACTGCGTTAAGAAGTCAATGGGTTAGAAAAGAGGTCATTCATTGTTCATCAAATCAAATGTTGATTCACTGTTTATCGTATCCAGGTCCAAGGCAAAGGGAATTAGAACGATATTTTCAGCAAACCTAGTTTATCCGCATGAATTATCCGTTCCTAGGGTAATTCCACCCTTGAGAGGTACTAATTTACAGTGCTACTGATGAGGGTGTGGTGATGCGGCTGCTCAACGCGTCTTCTGTTCTCGTCTGAAGCCCTTTCTCTCTATTCTCACTTTTTTGTTTGCCCTCCTATTTCCTCCAGTCATTGACGATGGGCATACGCCCCGCACCCCTAACTAGCTACGTCACTGCGTGCAGTGCGAAGAGCTTGAAAGTTGAACAAGCGCTATTATCAGATTAAAGACAAATGTATAGTATTTTTTTCTTCTTTTGGCTACGGAGTGGTTCTTGAATCGACCATGTGGGATACGCGCTTTTAGCAATAAATAGCGTCGTCAACGAAAGAGGATCAAAATGTTTACGTAAAAGACTCTTGGAATATATTTTTTAAACTGGTTTTTTATTTCTCTGAATCTTCTTTCTTCTCTCTTTGACATATTTCATTCTGCCTTCTTTCACGAATGGCTTCTACCCTGTCGTAGTCAATTGTACTTCTGTAAAAGTTCTACTGAAACCATCGCAAAGGCTCGAACAAAATATCAACCAGTCAATTCTACTTGTCACTCTGTCTTTTACCTTATGAAATTGGTGATCATTTTGATGATATTGATATTTTTTCGACCGAATAGTTTGATTATATTTTGCAATCATTGTAAATTCAGATTTTGACTATAATGTAGGCTATGAGTACGAATTCTAATATTACGTTTAATAAGTATCTTTTCATGTTATAGTAGTTATGTTTTCATGTTATAAGGCATATAAACAAGATTTGATTCAATGCAAGATCATTTGACAAAAACTATGATAAACAAATCAGAATGAGCATGAAAGTTAAGACTCTTCCACATTGCATAGTAATACGACAGGCCTAATTATCTTTCTTTCCAAGATGAATGACTAATTCATACCGGGAGGGTCCAGTGATCTTCTACTGTTTTTTCTTCAATCACACCACATGGTGCATCCTCTTTAGGGAATGAAATGGATGTAGACCATAGGCAAATAGCAATTCAAACATCCATTTACCTTCTCAAATGGCAGGCATTATGGTACCTTTGTTGGCTATTTCATGAATTAAGACCGCCAACTTTCAATTTTGCCGGAAGCTATTGGTTTGTCCATTTTACTTCTTCTTATCCTACGTCTTAGAAAGACGGCAATCTAAAGAGAGAGAGAAGAGATTTGGGAGACAGAAGAAGGAAAGCCTACACAGTAAGATTGTTGACAAGATACCAGGCCTTCGGGGTTTCTTGACGTTGAAGTGCGAAAACCAATTACAAACACCAAATACAACCCGTCTCTCGTCTTCTATTCTCTCAAAACAGCGTACAAGGCGTTTGCAGGATTCAGGCGTGCCTCACCATACATCAGCCTAATAACCCCTTCGTTTCACAGCATGGCGAAATATAACTGTTAACCGCTATCCTGACCAGGGACCCGTTTCACAAAGCCTCCTTCCAATGACAAATGACAAAAATCAGTGACAAATCTGCTGATAATCAATCAGAACCAAGGTTTCACTAGCTTATAACAAAAACTGTCATTTGTCACTGGTGACAAGTTTTGTGAAATGGGGCCCGGGACTTGATTCTCTTTGAAGGTGTGATACACAGACACAGTGTCACTAATTAGAATCGTTAATATAGATTGTAGCTGTACATGAGCCGGAGGTATCATAATTACAGTTTTGGCCTTCCGATCCATATTCCCGCTTTGAAAGAGTCAGTTTGCATGTGTTATGTTTATGCTGCTGTCTTTTCTTGGTATGCTCTCTATTCGTATTATGGTCATGATGATGACGTGATATTATGCCGCCTCCCCCTCACCCACCCTCTTTAACCTCTCTTACTCTCTCTCTCTCTCTCTCTCTCTCTCTCTCTCTCTCTCTATCTCTATCTCTCTCTCTTTCTCCCTTTCTCCCTTTCTCCATCTTTCCCCTTTATATTCCTAGTCGGATATTGTTCATGTGTTCGTCTTACAAACAAAATATAAAGCCCCTTGTTCACATCAAGGAAAAGACCTGCACTCAACACTTTGTCAATTGGAATGGATTTGAATGTATGGATGGGAACGAGAAAGAGACCAAGCAAAATGCGAAACAACTTATTATTTCCCGATGTAATCCCACTAGTCTAGTGGGATTACATCGGGAAATAATAAGTTGTTTCGCATTAATCCAAGTACGGTTTATTCTAAGAATAAACCGTACTTGGATTGTATAGCTTCAGGTATAAGCAATAGACTAATGGCATAGAATAGATGTGTGGAGTTGAAAAGTTTGTCATGAGCACTCATTTAAGCCCAGCACTGTTTAGTAGCCAACATTTAGGTTAAATTATTAAAGACATATGGAAATCAAGTACGGTTTAAATTGCCTTGTTTAAGAAATTCTAAAGAGACAAGCGTAAACCGTTTGCGCACTAAGAGTTGATTTTTATTTATTTGTTTGTTGATTTTTTTAAAGGTGTAGACGTAAATGAGTCGCGCAAGATGATGGGGATATGTCGCTTCATTTACCTGTAGCTTTATATTTCCCCAGGGCATTCATCTTGCCATTTGCGTACATGTACCCAAACAAACAGTAACAAGAAAGCAAAACTGACAAATGCGATTTCAACACTCGGTATTGTTAAAACCATACGAAGCGTGGAAACATAATCTACCATAGTAAGCACATGCTGGTCTATTATAGAAACATGAAGTTTGGTATAGTATTGACATAACATTGCTATGCTTCATAGACATCTTTGGTCGTTGTTGATGTTTGAAACCGGAGAAGGGGAAGCTCTATTAAAAACCTATCATGACAATTTAAGTACCTGCCTCACACTTGTAAGGTGTCTGGACAAATCCCTTGATTGCGAAGCCTTCACGTTCGAATGATTTACAACAAACATTGGAGCTTGTATCAGGAGGAGGGGGATTTCAAATTTGAATGCATCAACAATAGCTAAAATAAATGAAACGTCAGAATGGATAGGATTTTTACGCATGAGTTTGTTCTCTTATGCCCATTAAGGAAAACTTTCTTCAAGGAAAACCAACTCCTTTTCATTGAGATGGAGGTATAATTCCCTGGCTTGCAAGTAAGAGAATAGCCCCATCTGTTCATTAGGCCTAACGATGTTCATTCGTCGCTCACAAATAGATGTGTTGTTGATGTTGAGATCAGCGTTATATGCCAATCAGTTACATTTGACTATTATCACCCACATTTTTTTCATGAACTTCAATTATACAATACTAAATTTGTTTTTAAAGAGATTAAGATTTGATATCTATTGTCTATGTATTATCACGAATTTATCTTCATAAATGAGTTTAACGCATTTAGACAACGTTTAAAAGCATATCTTGTTTCATCCATCCAACTTGTAATCGGCGCATTCGTGGAAGCGCACATGAAATATGTAATTATCCTTAATTATCTAATCTTTTAATGCAAATGAGAAACAGATTTCACTCCAAATTAGTGTTTAAATTACACTTTGGAAAATGGATAACATCTCACTATAAAGATTATTACCCACTGGTTTCCACTCCCAACGGATTAATCCATAATATAACTCCCAGAACAAGTGGATTTCCACTACGGTGCATTGTCTATCCTATCGGAAACAAACCTAGACAATCAATGCCAGTGTCAACGTAGAGGGCGGCCAAGTATTACATGACAAATTATAATTGAGTTCTGTGCGATCTCTAAGCCAGGATCTATATATAAGGATATTTTAGCACCTGTACAAATGACCCCATCGTATTCACTGATCTTTTGCACATGCAGACGTCCCACTTTGTACATTTCAGAGTATTCACTGCCAAAGTGATGACGGTGCTACATGAATATCTTTTGTTTGCCCTCTTGAAAAGCAAACTTCCACAATGGATGACGGCGATTGATGAAGAGACTGATACTAGAATGTACCGCAGTTGCATAAATGAAAAATGATTACATAACTTTCATGAACACGCATCAATTAGTCGTCTCGAAGAGTTTTACAGTTTTGTAACAAATTAATGACCTTTATCTGCCCATGTGCACGATAGTATATCCGACGTGGCTTATTGGCTTGCTCCTAACCACACTATACAAACAACAACAACAGAAGAAAACAAAACCAAACCCAAAATATAAAAAATAATAAAAATAAGGTAAAAGAAGAAGAAGAGAACAGGGGGCAAAAGAAGGCAGAATAAATAATAAAAATAAATAAATAAAGGGAGATCTGATACAAGGTGAGAGAAGAGATTGGTACTCTATTTTCTTCCTCCACTCTCTTTGCTTTCTTTCAAGTCATTCCCCTAATACAAAAATAGTGTGATAGACCATTTTCGTCATGTAATCATTTGTAACCCTCTACGTTGGACAAACCATAATGTTTGTCCTACCTAGCAACAAGTACCCATTTCGCATTCTGATTATTGAAATACAATTATTCGTAACAGGTGAATGAAATAATTTGTAATGAGGCACTTAACGAAGATTTCTGCATTAAATTTGATTTCATTACGAAAATGTTATATTGCAGTGAAAGAACCAACGACCCCTCCGCTCCACACACACATCAACCATGGTAATCAGGTATGATGGTAATGATGCTATGAAAATTATAATCCCGATGCTTGCACATTGAACCTTGTCCCTAATGTAAATACAAAACTCAAATGCAAATAAATAATTAATGCAGACAACATTGGTAACGAGTTTTCTTCAGAACTCTATTGGATAGTATATATATATCGTTAAATTTCGTGGAAAGATAAAAAATGTGAATAAGAACAAATTACAGGATAAAAAATATTTAAACTGCGAACAAAACACCTGCCGAAATCATTTGAGATCATTTCTGTATTGTGTCACATCTAGTAGGTAAGTACAAAAAGAAGGGAAGGGGAGAAAATATTGCTTCATTAATCTTGTAATTTATATTGTTCTGTTTTGTTTTGTCGTTTTGCGGGGGTTTGTTTCCAATGGCGACTGGAAGATGATTTGCAAAATTACATTTCAACAGTCCCCCCCCCCTTTTTTAAAAACATTAGTGAATGATATAATTGCAATGACCGAGTTTTTTAAAACTATAGCGACAGTCGACAACGCTACTCATTTTATATACTTAAAATACATGTATATCTCTTTATCTCTTTTTCCAGATGGATGACTATGGAGCCCAAAAGAATCTCCGAAATCGAACTCATCAACCTCGCCAAGAGGATCAGCCCTTCGTACTATAAAGTCCTTGGAAACAATTTGGAATTTTGCCAGGCAGAGCTGGAAAACTTAAGTATTCGAAGTCAACTCGATATACAAGAAGCGATTCATACTATACTAAGGCGATGGACAGAGGGGCGTCCTCTGAATGAAAACAGCAGAGAGGTCTTAGCTGATATTCTGGATGATACAGAGCTGAAAGCGATCGGGGATCTTTTAAGAACTGGTTAGTTTCATTGAAAATTAAAGCTAAACTTGACTCAATAATTTATTGTAGGTACCATCGGGGGGGGGGGGGGACAATACATTGTGCATAATATATCATGTAGATAATAGTTAATACTGTACTAATATTATCATTATCTTAACGCCTCATGTATCATCACGATCGTTAGCAGGTCGGGGGGGGGGTGGGTGCCCTTGGCAATCTCGCAACCTTTAGCGCAAAAATAAAACAATAGACTTATATAGACTAATAATAGTGTTTGCTAGTGTTCTTTTTTTTCTTTGCTTGCATACTTGTAAGTATGCAATTTTACGCGATCAATAGGTTGGGATAATAACAAGTATGTTTAATAAAACGTTTTCTCTTTAGCTTGCGTTTAAAGTAAAAATATTTTATGTTGAGTTAGATTTTGGGGGACTTTGTTACATGTATATTTACAATGGGAACAACCTTTCATTATTTGCAGACACATCGCAAATATTGACTTTAGCAGATCAGCCAACATGGTGAATGTCAGTTGTTTCAATGTCATATATTACTACACGTATATCAAATAGAACACAAATATATAATACGTATCCTAATGTCGACCTAGTTTGCAAACTGAAGGCCCCATTTGAAGTCCTTTGCACTTTTCATAAACTAACCAACATATCTGAATGACTGACAATGACTTCTTATTTTTTCAGGTCATGAGTCACTACTCAAAGGGTCTTCCAAGTCTTCTGGACTTGATCAAAGAGCATCTACATCACAAACACCAGCAATACCCGGTCCGATGAAATCATCGGCTGAGACAACGCCGAAGACAACGACGTCGACGACGACTAAGATCTCAACATCCTCATCCTCTCCTCAATCCTCGGACTCAATCACCGTCATCACCGGGCTCATAGCAGGCTTACTACCACACGATCTGCTACCACAACACCATAGTCATGTCTACAATGCAACGAGTTCAGATACAGTAAAAGTCGTCCTGACTTCTAGTCGTGGTGACGACATAACACACGTTCTGAATCCCAGAAATCATTGCCGCATCCCGACTCCTTATGGGCGTGTCAGGCTCTCCGTCTACAGGAAGGATGACAATGGCGATGGGGGGTTTGCCCGCGACGCATGCGCATTGTTTGCAGACGATTCTGATCGGAGTTTTATCGTCAAGAAATCCTCAGATGGCAAGAACCTTGTGGTTGTTCGTTCCAAGTATGGACAATTCCGCACCGAAGAGAGGCCCTAGTTTAAAGGGAACCAAAACCTTCATACTAAGTAACTTTTATTGTAAATTTTAACAAAATTGGGCAAGGAATAAGGAAGTTAGAGCTTTTTGAAATGACTAGTCACTAGAGGGCGGTAGAATATCCTTTTGCATTCTATATCTTGCTTTCAGGGGAGTAGATTATCTCAATCACAAGGAAGAAGGAAAAACATGAAATTTGATGTACAAAAGGCATGGAGAGTTGTCCACAGATGATGTCATCAAATTGAATACCGCCCTCTAGTGACTAGTCGTTTCGAAAAGCTCTAACTTCCTTATTCCTTGCTCGACTTTGTTTGTTCAAATTTTCACTGATTTTATTCAAATCTTTTAAACTTAACAATAAAAGTAACTTAGTATGAAGGTTTTGGTTCCCTTTAACCCCAAAAGTGACCACGATCGCAAAAACTTTCGAAAAATCAATCAAACTCAAGTTCAATGACCTGGTCCGCGTCCATCGTCTTCGGAATGGGGTATCGTAATTCACCCTTTAAATGGTTTATTCAGTATACAGATTATAGCCTTCAACTTCCGCTCATGGAGCATACTGTATCTCCTTTTCTATCTTGATAATATTAAGAAGTTTGGGCTTATCTATTACATGTATCGATTTCAATATGGTGCTCTTGATGTTTATTCGGAGGGGGGAGGGAGGGGTTGTGATTTAGAAAGAAAAGCAGATGTGTATAGAACAAACTGGTGACGCCCTTGACATTTGAACCATTACTCAAAATGTGCAAATATAATCGTTTCACAACTTTTCGTTAAAGATAAAGCGCCCTTTTTGCGCCAGTTCAACAGTTCAAGAGCCCCCGTCGTTGTCGACACAATGCAGTGATCATGACAAATAACAAGAATATAGATTTATCATTATGTAAATGGGTTCGGTGTCCCGGTAGCAATGAATCACGGTAGGTTTACAATAGTTGGAGTTTATTCAATTTGTATATTTCGCCTTGCAAATCGAGGTATGGCTATATTCTTAACAATAAACCGACTTCCATTTTTCTTTTTTTATTGGGGGGGGGGGGGGATGGGGAGGGGGTAGATTTTGTCAAAAACAGTGTAAAACCTTCTACTAGATGAGTCAAACGTTTTTTTTACCTTCTTCTTACACGTGTGTTGAAAGTAATACTGCCCTAACTGCCAGGAACCGAACTTCAACCTATAGTCAGAGTAAATATTATAAATGACAATAACTAGTGCAAAGTGCTGTTCAAAGTGCTGACATCGCTTGTTCTAAATTCCTTTAGCACGTGTGAGCTATTATTGATAGGATTCTGCCCTAAACAAATTAAGTAACTTAACCTCAACCTTTAGTCAAAGTAAGTATCACAAATGACAATAAATTATTGCAAAGTGTTTATAAATTGAACTATAGAGGCCTCCAGTAAATATAATATTACGATTAGAGCAAATTTAAAGGTCACACAATATATAATTCGTTATACATCACCGACCCAGTTTTAGAAACCGTTTTAGGGATTGTCCGGCAATTTCGATGTGCTGACAGGAAATTCGGACTATTTAAACAGTAAATAGCAGAGGCGATTGGCCACTAATCTTTAATTCACACTATTTTAAGTTCTTGATTGTAATCTGACGTAACTCGTCAAGCGTCTCACAAAGTTTCACGGAAGCAATATCGGAGTTTAAGGTAACTCGCTATTAACTATAATCATTATAATCTATATTATTGCTAATGTAATGTTTGTGGGGAAGATAGTTTAAACATACATTTTGTTTTGTTAATACCTGTGATACTAGAGAATGAAATGAAAATTAATTTCTCTTTCTCTAATGAATCCACAGAAAGTATATAATATAGACATTTAACATTATTACTAGCTATGATTCATTTTGAAATCATCTCTACCTTTTTCTCTTTTCATTTTTTGTCTTCAAATTCGGCATCGATTATCTATTGTTTATTATCATCCACGCATTTATTTCCATGCTGGCGCTGTAAGTCTTTTGAGATAATAAAACAGAGATGAGTTTCTGAATGATTGAATCTATTGTCAAAATAAAATACAGTGTATTAATGTTTTTTTTCCTAGCTGCGTGATAATCCATGCATAGTTTTCAGGTTGCCCTATTGATCGATCACCTCTCTAATTAGATTCGCAGGTGTAGTCTGGACGGGTCGCATTCCTTTCCCTTTGTTCATAGATATAATATATGCACATTAAATGATAGCGATCATGTGACTGGGTTTGATATAGTTCAATGTTGTTGTTGGAGGCAAGGCTCGTGCGTGGGGGAGTGGGGGAGAAGCCATTTTGTCGTGATTGAAGAAAGACCTAGGGAAGGAGTTCCTATATGACAGTGAGAGTTGGGAAGATGTTGGGCTTGCTGGTTCAAAGCGTTCCCCTTTTTATATTGCTGCTTTTTGTCTTTAACAATCGAACAGACGACCGTCGTTCGGACACCATCCATCCGGGATGGGAGGCAGGCAACAGGCACTCATATCTGCATTACTACCCTAGCCACTATAGCTGTGTATTAAAAACTGTTCTATTAGTTCTCAACATTTCAAACACCACTGTCCAAAACTCAACTGAGTTCGCTCAAAATCGATACTTCAGTGACAATTGAAGACACCTAACTAGCAGCAAAATAAAATCTTTTCAACTTACCGATGTTAGAAAGAATATTTTGAAAATTCAAATCGTGAGTCTAGTGTCAAACTTGCCGATCAGCCACATCGTATTGTTTGTGTGCAGTGTGGGTGTATTTTGTGTAATTGCTGCCCCTCGGTACTAGTACAGCGCTAAAGGTCGATTGACTCTATGTTTTGCTGGAGTGGCAACGGGGTCTTCAATCTACATATTAACTGTAAGTCTTAACTTTAAGCTCACCTCTCATTTGTCTTCACATTTATGACCCTGTATAATGCCCTTTAGTGTAAATTGATGCTTTGAGTAGGCCTAATTGACTCGGGTGGTAAAAGGACATATTTTTATTTATTTTTTGGTCCCGAAATTTGAACATTTGACCGATCGAAATTCCGTTTGGGGGGGGGGGGGGGGGGGGTAAGGTCATCCTTTTTAGGTCGTCCATTAGGATTTTCTTTTTATAAAAAAAAAAATCAAAATCAAAATCAAAACTTATAAGGGGGGGGGGGTTCTCAAAAAACTTACACATTACAAAAATTGAAGGGGGAAGGGTTGAACCCCAACACCCCCCCCCTGCGTACGCGCCTGTATCTTACTAATAATATTCATAGGATCCCATATATTGGCATTGGAAATAATATATTAGCTTTCATGGGTCATCATTGTGAAGGTGTGTATTAATGCTATAATAATCTACGACTATCTTTCGTAATTCCAACACTGTGCATACCCCTTGAAATCCACAGGGAACTATCCCCGAGTCGCCGCTACCTGTATCACATAAACAACAACTCTTGTCTTATTGATATTAGGCAGTTGTTTACATGTCTGGGTAAATTGTCCTAGATCTAAGTAATTTTAAGGAAGAGAGGATGGATTTCCGATATATTCATTCATATTCATATTCAAATGTTATTGTCCAATGACTGGAAATTTGTTTCATTTGCATGTCAGTACAAGATAACAGATTATAAACATCAATACGATACAGATGGGTACAGAATAGAACAATTGACTAGTACATAGGTAACATAAAATGCGATAGTTCAACATGCAGACTAAAATTCGATTCATAATTCAGACTAAGTAGTTAAATTCAATTCTTAATTCGGATTAAATTAAATTCACGGTTAAGATTAAAATCTATTTATGATTCAGATTAAAATAAAATTAACAATTCAGATCAAATTCAATTTATAATTCAGACTAAGTTATTAAATTAAATTCATAATTCGGGTTAAATTAAATTCACAGTTCAGATTGGATTAAATTCATGATTCAGGCCAATTCACTTCATAATTCAGATCAAATCCAATTCAAATCCCGATTACAATAAGTTCATAATTCAGATAAAATTAAACTCACAGTATAGATTAAATTCACAATTCAGATTTAATTCAATTCATAATTCAGACTTAAATTAAACCCTCCTCGTTCTTCAGCCTGATTGAGCTAGGCACAAATGAATTGAGAAACCTGCTCGTTCTGGACCTGAGAGATCTTTATATGACTTTATTTTGATTTTTTTTGGATTTTTTTTCTTCTTTCCTTTCTAGGACGCTTCCCCTATTACATTCCTATATCTAACCCTCAACCATTTCTCCCTCCCTCCCTCTCTCTTTATCTCTCTCTCTCACACTCCTTTATCTCTCTTTCACACTCCTTTATCTCCCCTCTCCCTCTCTCTCTCTCTCTCTCTCTCTCTCACTATATATATATATATATATATATATATATATATACCCCGCTGTATCCCATGTCAGAGAAACGTACATGAAGAGAGGGCTAATATGACTCGCAAAATCGTGTTCATAATCCGTCCATACAGTATATCCCATGAATATGAAATGCCATCAAAAGTTCATTAAACTAACAACTAGGCCTATGTCAAGGAGGCCATATATGATTCTATTGTGAATTTGTTTATTCAACGAAGATATACGCGTATATATATATATATAGCCAGCCGTGATTCAAATCGCACGTGAACACAACAAGGCAAGTTTTTGTATGGTTTGTGCATTGATAGACCCCATAACTATATGACCTCGATACGTATGTCAACGAATTATATTAGTGTTTACCCTTGAGAGTTAAGGAGTTTCATCAGTGCGTTTCCACTTTGTTCCCAGGATATACTAATCACAAGGGCCACTACTGATTCTTCCATACGGATAAGTACAAGACGAACAGGACGATGATCTCCTCGCTGCTGCGGTCGTTGAACATCGCCACGGTACAGGTGGTGACGGCATTGTTCATTCAAACATGCTTTGTCCTTGGCACTGTCAAATCGATTGGTGTCTTCTTCTACGAGTTTCAAGACACCTTGGGTACTACCTCTTCGGATATTGGTATATCACTGGGTTTGTTCAATGCGTTTACATTCGGACCGGGTATGTATAATACACGTTACTGCTTGCCATGAATTGAATGTCATACAACGGACAATCTTTGTATCCATTTGTTGAAAAATAACAAAGAAGTGTACGATGACAAATAATACATTATGTGATCACAAAACAGAAACTACAGTTACTGCAGTAACTAGTTACTATTGTAAATATACAATGGGCCATTTTCGTAATGTAATCAAATTTGATGCACAAATCTTTTTTTAAGTGCCTCGTTTCAAATTATTTCATTCACTTGAAAAATTGTATTTCAAGAGTCAGAATGCGAATTGCATGCATTTTGTGTTGCTGCTAGGACAACATTATGACTTGTCCTACCAAAGAACAAAACGTGGATAAATAGATATGATTTATTTATAAAAAAAAGATTAATTAATACATGATGATGATAACGATGACAATAAGGATGATGCTGATGACAGTGATGATGATTATGATAATAATAATAATAATAATAATGATAATAAAATAGTGATTTTATAACACTTAACAATAATAACAATGAACAACAATAACACTAATGTTGATGGCGATGATGAATCTTATGATTCTGTTGATAAAGAAACATATGACTACCTGGCATCCCATGCAATATAATATCCTTGAGATATTTGTCTTAAATCGTCGAATTTTGCGTTAAAAAATAATTTCTTGCTGGTGTTGTTTAATCATCCTTTTATACAGGACCGATGGTTGCACACATATACCGTCACGGTAAATTACGGCGCCCTCTACTGCTCACCGGAGCAATACTAGCCCCACTTGGTTTGATACTTAGCTCCATCATCACTAATAATATTCAGCTTGCTGTTTGTCTATCGTTAGGGGGTGAGTATGATTCCAACCAAAGCTCTTGCAGGCCAGAATATCCTCGGGGCTCGTATGCAGAAAACCTTACTAGCCTAATCTGAGTTGTCAACTATGTACTAAAGCCTGTGTAGTTAGTTGACAACCAGTTAAAGACCATCTGTACTAGTTTGGCTAGGAGGGATTAGACTAAGCATGAGGGTCACTGACAGGTGGTTATCTCATCAACTGAGCTCTCAATTAACATACGAAAAAGAGGATCATGGGGGACCAATGGTCACCGATTAGGCATTGTTTTTCTATACAGAGGGAGCAAGTAGCTACAAGTAGTACAGTGGGGCCTTAAGTAAGGTTTGATGAACACGGGCCCTGACTCTTAACTTATCACCCTGCTTAAACTAGACTGACTTTGGCAACAACTGCATTTTAGATTAGGACTGAATTAATGAACGCAATAGTTCGTTTAATGTAGGAAATATATCTTGTACACTTTTATAAGCGAAAAATGAATTCTTACATTATGAAATAAACTTAATTATTATGCTAAATTTTTAAAACTACAAATATAATTATGATATGCCCAATTATTTTCGTTTGAATTTCAAAATTTTAATTACAAAAATTTGAAGTTCATTCAGAAAAGTTATCGAAAGCAGGCCAAAAACAAATAATCGAATTTGATAATACTCTCGATTGTCATATCCAGTTTTGTAATTTCTTTGTTATCATTATCATCAATATCCGCATTTTCTAAGCTGACGGTGTGAACGCGTTCTTATCTTCTTTGACTGTGCAGGTCTAGGCGGAAACATCTTGTCACAGTGCTTGGTAACCTGTTTAGAAGCACACGCCCATGATCACTTCTACGCGCTCTTTGGTATCAGCAGGTCTGGGTATGCCTTTGGGATGTTGATCAGTCCATTGCTTGCAGCCTACCTGATGGACATCTACGGATGGAGGGGAGCCATGCTGATCATGGGGGCAATCACCTGTAATCTCATACCTCTAACCGTTATGGTTGATACAAACATTCATGACAAGTCAGAAAATGTGGCCACTTCTGATTCAGTTAAATACCACAACCATTCTGAAGAAATATCTATCAAGGATCGAGACAGGAGTTCACTCCAAGAATGTTCGTCAATGGTGACTAATAATGGCCTAAACAATGATGCCACCGTGGGATCAGAGAATGAATCTATTCTGCGTCATACGGAACACTGTCAAGGTTTGATCTCTGGAACGGTTCAAGATGAATGCGATGAAATGCAAGACACATCACTTCAACAATACAAAGAACCGCTAGGAGATCGTTGTCCCACATCCATGACCACCACGTCTGAACAAGATAAAGGCGATTTGTGCAGTGAATCATGTTCATTGATGGAAATAAATGACAACTTACAATCCCCAACCCACGGCCGACATCAACAGGGAGTGAACGACTTGTCAAGTTCAGGCACCGATCATCCATCTGCGGATACTACCTCGAAGCTCTCTCTCAAAAGAATTCGTCGGACTTTGATGGACTCCGTATACAATCAGGACAGATGTCTAATTGTCATCATGGTTGCAAATGCCTTTGTTGCCATGTTACATGGAGGATGGCATGCTTTCTTTATACCTCGAGCCATCAGTCGAGGAAAGTCTCTCTACTCAACGCTCTGTCTTTTATACTCCACATCTGTTGCGTGTTTTCTTTCGCGTATCTTCATCGGCGTCATTCTAACTTCAAAACTGGTTTCTGGTTACGACCTCTTCCTTCTCCTGAGGCTAGTCAACATTGCCTCGATGCTTGTCGATATCTTCTCTGCCAACTTCGCCGTCATGATCGTTACGTCATTTATTACGTCATTTGCCATCAATGAAGAAAACATGTTCATGATTTTCGTCTCCAAGGAACGGTCTCCTAGCTCGGCCTTTCCGCTCGTTTTCGCCATGATGCAAATCTCTTTCGGGATAGGAGCTCTCGTTGGTACTTATCTGACAGGTATGAAACTTAATGATTGCTTTTCACGTCATCTTGAAATCGCCATTTATATCGTTGTACGATACGAGAATCGAAAGTTCCAAAAAGTTACCCATAGCCCCTGCACAGCAAAGTGCAATACAAGACAAATACAAATACAGTACAATACACATTTCTTTTTAAGTTGCCTCCTCGTCTCCCTCTCTCTCTCTCTCTCTCTCTCTCTCTCTCTATCTCTCTCTCTCTCCCTCTATTCTTTGCTCCCTTATTAAAACTGAACAATATCATTTTAACTTGAATCACGTAAACAAACGCTATTTTGATTGTTCTTGGATTTTTTTCTTGTGTTTAATATGCTGTTTTCTCCGAGCGAGCAAAGACAAATTTAACATTACTATAGACTGGAATTTGTCACTGCTGACGTACGAATTAGGCGATTTGCAGTAGATTCGAAATGACTTTTTTGTTTTCATAGGTTTTTATTCACTTCTCTCAAAGAAATATTGTACATTTATAACATTGGATACAAAATAACAAAATAATAAGAGAAGAGAGGAGGGTCAGGAAGTTGTATATTGAGAAAAAAAAACTGAAAACATTTATTCTAAACTTTCCAAAGCTTCCCATTTCCTTAAATGAATTGAAAGTGTGTCTCTTTCCATTGAAAGTTTTTTCTCTTCATTTCTATTTTCCAACAATCTATATTCTATTTCTTTTGCTTTTGGAGGGTTTCCCTTCTCTCTACTGTGGAAAATCATATATTTAATCAAAATTAAAATGTGGTTCAATAATTGCTCTGTTTTAAAAGTAGTGTCATCTATTCCTATATGAATTTCTTTCCAGGATAATTTCTTCAAAATTGGTAAATTAAGTCTATCTCCACATTTCCCCCAGACTTCCTTTATTGTATTACATTCAAAGAATACATGTTGACGGAGAAACGATCGCCAGGCGGTAGTCTTAAGAACAAAATGATTTCGCATTTAACTCATGATATTCATTTATTTATATCATTCCTTAGGAATGCTGGCAGACATGACGGGAAGCTACACAACATCGTTTATATGGCTCCTGGCTATAGAGGGCGTCATCTTCTTCATGATGATTCCTCCCCGTTTCATCAGATCAAAGTTTCAGAAGGAATCACAAGACTTGCAATCATAATAATTGGAAAAGAAAGTTTCATAAAAAGCGATTTATTACCAGTTACACCCGACCAAAGCGTAAACATTTGGAAAGAACTGGTACATTATGCTAGGGTGCTCTTTGTAGATTTCTCTTCTGCATTTAATGCGATAGTTCCTGGAACCTTGGTGAAAAAAAACTAAGCAGTGTTGTGAGTCCCAAATTATGTCAATGGTTAAGGGATTTCATGATAAACAAGGTGCAACAAGTACGTTTTGGAAATGTTATGTCCCAAGTTAGACGACTTAGCACAGGTACTCCACAAGGATGTGTGCTCTCGCCCATCCTTTATACATTGCTTACTAGTGATTTATCTTGGTCACTTTTGGTTCCACATAGCGCTTGCCCTGCCCTTGTCTAAACGATGCCATCTTACCACTCAGCAAATTAAATTACGCTGACTTTTCGGCGGGCCTAGGTAACTCAGGCATAGATTAGGGGCGTCTGTGTACCTAAGTGTTCGGAGGGGTTCATATTCAATCTCAAAATTTGACAATATAAAAATAAAATGTAAGCAAAACATTCATGGGCTTGGTTAGTGTTACTTTACAGTGCGGATTATTTGTTATATCTATAGACATCAACATATACACAACATATATAAATATGCATATAATTATATACATACGTACCTGCACACATGCATATCCCTTCCTATCATGCGGGCTTGTCCAAAATAAATAATTTGTAAAGACTATTTTGTTAAGATACGTAATTCTGTTAAGTACAGCATACCATGTTCACTACTTTATTGAACATCTTGAAATTTAGTCATTCTGGGATTGTTACATTACTCATTTTTATTTATTTTATTATGATTATTATTATTATTAGTGTTATTGTTATTATCGTAAGTATTATCATTATTATTGTTATTAATATTATTATAATTGTTATCATTATTGTTATTATTATTATTATTATTGTTGATGCTTTTTCTTATATTATTTCATTATTACATTATGTTGTTATATTTATTTATGTAGTAAGTATAATTTAGCGTAGTCCATAACATTGTATCATGTTTTGCGATTCATTGTTCTCTATAGAAGGGCGGTATTACTTCCTGATAGGAAACTGTTTCAAGTTCAAGTTCAAATTTATTGATCATGTTCAATTTCAAATCATTTTCCGGCTGTTTTTTTCAATTTATGTAACATCAATTAACATACGTGTACTATCAATTTATACCAAATTAGGAATAAATACAACACACAATTGATTATGGGTACAACATGGTTTAGGCTTTGTATTGGTATAGATACATAATAACACACATTTTCCCGGTTGAGATTCGTTTATTTCTGTGAAAAATATAGCCCTTTCTATAATATACTTAGGGCAATATACTAACAAGTGTTTTACTATCTCTTTTTCATGGCATCTATGACAAAAGCCAGTGGGATGAATTCTTAATCTGAGGAGATCCTGATTAAGTCACGAACGGAGATGTATGGTGGGCAATAATAGCAAAACTAATACATTCAAAGAGTTAACTATGGTGAATGGAGATGTATATTGGGCATTAATAGATGGGGTAATTGCCTTTTCGGCACCTGTCATGTTGGTAAGGAGGTATATTGACTCCATACTTATTTAATTTGTATATGGATGATTTATCTGTCAAATTGAATAATTACTGTAGAACTGGCTGTTTAGTTGGGAGTACCAAAGTTAATCATTTAATGTATGGTGATGATTTTTTTATTTTTAGTCCATCAACTGGAGGTTTACAGAGCTTGATGAATATTTGTACCTAGTTTGGTATAGACAATGATGTTAAATATAATCCGAAGAAGAGTCACGTTATGATTGTGAATTGTAAAGAACATTGTAAGTTGGTATTATTTGTGTGGTGCTAAACTTGATTTTTTAAAGAGGCTAAGTACCTAGGTCACTATTTTTAATACTGAGGACCTGTGTGATGATAGAGATATTTATAGACAGTGCCGTAAACTTTATGCATAGGGTAATACATTGTGCGGAAAGTTTCATATGTGCTCTCGTAAAGTTAAGGTTTGTAGAGATATGACCCAGAAGGAAAAACCAGTTGCAACTGGTCCAGTTGAACCAGTTTAAGCCAACTGGTAACCCTGGAAATTGAAATGGGCCAGTTGAACCAGACCAGTTGAATTCTAACTGGTCCAGTTGGAATTCAACTGGTCAAATTTTAACAGGTCTAGTTGGAATTCAACTGGTCGAATCCTAACTGGTCCAGTTAGAATTAAACTGGCCCATTTCAATTTCCAGGGTTACCAGTTGGATTTAACTGGTCTAACTGGACCAGTTAGACCATTTGGCAAAACTTCCAACCAGTTGAAAACCTTAATTACTCTATTAAATTAGTAATTTAAAGGTATAATTAGCACTTTTACTAATTAATTTTGTCAATGGCAACAATTTAACCCAGTAGATCGTCTGCAATTTCCAATGTAAAGGCATTGGTAATAAGTGACTTGATCAATTCAATGTGACACACTATGTTGAAAATATTTGTATTTTATCGAATCTATTTTAGTTCATAGTTAATGTTTTCCCTAATTCATGTTTAATTAATTGTTATTTACACGAAGCAATGAAATGTCATAATAATTGGCAATTTGTATTTGTAGCATTTTGAAATGAATTGCACTTAACTAAATCATCAGTAATTAAGAAATATGCTGTAAATTCAGATAAATTGTATTGAAACATGGATGTGCATGCACCCCATATCCATTATGCAAATTAGCTGGTGTCGACTGGAAATATGCACACAGACCAGTTAGAATTTGACCAGTTGAATTTCAACCGGACCAGTTGGAATTCAACTGGTCAAATTCTAACTGGTCAAGTTGGAATTCAACTGGTCAGATTTTAAACTGGTCCAGTTGGAATTCAACTGGTCAAATTCTAACTGGTCCAGTTGGAATTCAACTGGTCAAATTCTAACTGGTCCAGTTGGAATTCAACTGGTCAAATTCTAACTGGTCCAGTTGGAATTAATAGACCAGTTATCAACTGGAAATATGCCCACGGACCAGTTATTAACTGGTGCAACTGGAAATATGCCCGAGACCAGTTATCAACTGGCGCAACTGGCAATATGCCATGCACAGACCAGTTATCAACTGGTGCAACTGGAAGTATGCAAACAGACCCGTTATCAACTGGTGTAACTGGTCATTATAAGGACTGGTTCCAGTTAAATGAAATGCAGTCGCACCAAATATCTGCTTGATGTGCATCATGGACCAGTTAGAATCAACTGGAACCAGTTGAATTTAACTGGTTCCAGTTGAATCCAACTGGTTCCAGTTGAAGTTAACTGGAACCAGTTGGAAATTTCAACTGGTGGTAACTGGTTTTTCCTTCTGGGGAGTGTGTCGATGAATTATGAATTAATATTGTATAAGCGTGTTCACTCGTCACACAACATAACTCTTATTTTTATTTTAGCTAAGAGGAAAACAAGGTTGCACTGACAATAAAATACATGAAAAGAAAGTATTCCCTGTTCGTTATGTTTATTGGGTACTGATGAGGCTGGCCGTACACTTGCAAGGTGTAGCCAAGCACAAGTTGAAGATTCGGAATGAAAATGCATAAATGGTAAATGTGAATATTGCACGGAGATTAAATAATGATAAATGATGAGAATGAACATGAATAAATGCGATGTACATAATGAATGAATAGAGCTTATGACATAGATGAAATGAAGTCGAAAGTCCAATGATAAGAAGAGAGTTGAGAACGAAGGAAGGGGCTCACGCGATGAATGTACGGAGGCTTGAAGGCGGAGATGCAGTTTCGTATTCGTGGCTGAAGAGCGGTGACGGATCTCTACGCTGACGCTCGTGATAAAGATGGCGAAGAAGCTCTCAGGCGAGAAGAGAAGAGAAGAGATGTGGCGCTCGACGACGGAACAGTGGGTCGTTCGATGTTCGATGTCGGAGGCGAAGAGTATAAATGTAGACATCAAGCCGGTGGTGAATTAAGACGGGAGCAGTGAGTCGCTCGATGAATGATCCGGACTGTGATGGAGAAATTCATCAGAGTTACAGTGAGTCGAACTCGATGAAAAAGACGAACTACGGTGAGTCGAGCTCGTGTAAGAAAAGAGCTACCGGAACGAAGAAACTGGCAGCTCCCAGCGGAGAGTCAGGCGCCATGTCGGTGCTGACTATATAACGTTCCACTGGGAGACTGCAGCCCGATGAACACGGCAGAGAAAAAGTGACGTGCCGTAGAAAAGACGAAAGGCACAGAAGAATACAGCCTGGAGAGGAAAATATGGAGACGTCTTGACTCGACCAAGATGAGAGCGGTAGTGAAGAAAACCTCGTGGCGTTGAAAATACGCGGGTGAAGGATGCGCGGAACCACGGTGCTCGATTGGAAGGAAAAACACACGTGGTCCGAATAATGCATATAAAATAAGTAGCGTGATGGAAAAATACAGGAGACATGAATGTACGGTAAAAGTAGGGCGAATGTAAGAGCCGCTACAGGTTGAATTACTTCGAGCGTATTGTACACCGTCATACTGCACATCTTTGGAGTAGATATAAAACAAAGCAGTATAAAACAAACCCGCGGTAGCCTTTAATGAGGCTATGAGGGTGCTCTCACGAATACTTAGGCACTCTAGTGCAAGTAAAATGTTTTCAGATGTGACCAGACGCGGATCCAGGATTTCTTAGGGGGGGGGGGGCAAATTTGAAATTTTGCGAGCCAAATATTGGTACGTAATGGTGACACCGGCAGTGGCAAAAACGTTTTTTTTTTTTTGGGGGGGGGGGGGGGGGGTAGACAAAAAAAAAATCCCTATCACCCCACTCTTACATGCAGGCCCCGATGAATGTTTCTCGTGGGGGGTCAACAGGTGGAGCGCCGAGAAGCTCAGGGGGTATAGGCATTTAATTACTGTCCGATGAGCATATTTTGATATCTTATTAATTTGTTACACTGGCAGGACACAAATTGGTGTTTGGTCCAGGGAGCGGAACCCTCAGAAGCTCAGGGGTCTTATACATTAAATTGTAGTCAGATGAGCATATTTTGATACCTTATTTGTGACACTGGCAGGTCACGAATTGACGTGGGGTCCAGGGAGCGAAGCCCCCGGAAGCTCAGGGTATTGGGCAATGCATTACGGTCAGATGAGCATATTTTGAAAACTTATTTGTGACTCTGGCAGGACACAAATTGTTGTTGGGTCCAGGGCGGAGCCCCCAGAAGCTCAGGGGTTTTATACATTAAATAATCGTCAGATGGGCATATTTTGTACCTTATTTGTGACACTGGCTGGACACAAATTGGTGTTGGTTCCTGGGGCGGAGCCCCCGGAAGCTCAGGGATTTTGGGCAATACACTACGACCAAATGAGCATATTTTGATACCTTATTATAGCGACACTGGCAGGACACAAATTGGTGTTGGGTCCAGGGGGCGTATCCCCAGAAGTTCAGGGTTTTTTTTACATTAAATTATCGTCG
Source organism: Strongylocentrotus purpuratus (assembly GCF_000002235.5). Taxonomy (NCBI): domain Eukaryota; kingdom Metazoa; phylum Echinodermata; class Echinoidea; order Camarodonta; family Strongylocentrotidae; genus Strongylocentrotus; species Strongylocentrotus purpuratus. Next base: position 9,802,886 of record NW_022145594.1, read on the forward strand.
GATGAGCATATTTTTATACTTTATTTGTGACACTGGCAGGTCACGAATTGGCCTGGGGTGCAGGGAGCGAAGCCCCCGGAAGCTCAGGGTATTGGGCAATGCATTACGGTCAGATGAGCATATTTTTATACCTTATTTGTGACACTGGCAGGACAAAAATTGGTGTTTGGTCCAGGGGGCAGAGCCCCCAGAAGCTCAGGAGTTTTAGGCATTTTATAAGGATCAGACAAGCATGCAGGGGCCCGCCTTTAAGTTTCAAGTTTCAAGTTTCAAGTTTTATTCATCTTTCTTTCATAACACACTTTACAAATCTAAAATGAATATAACAAGTTTAACATAATTATGGTGTTACAATAGAAAGATGAGGTGACCGTGGTTGAAAGCAAGGCTTGTGGATTTAAGGTCCCTCATGAGTAGCTTATGAGTATGTCCTAAAAGAACAAACTCGTCAGATAAGAATAATGCATACATTTAAATGCTGACAAACTAAACTAACTAAACAACTGAGAAAATATAAACATAAATAAGTGTAATAAAATCTACTGAATACTTTATAATGGCTTTAAACAAGAGAAACAGGAATAAAACTACGAGCAACTAGACTGAAACACAGACAAAACAACAAAAAAGACGGACACATGAATAGATGTGAGAAGGGCCCCTGGTGGGGTCAAGGGGCAGAGCCCGAGAAACTTAGGGGTTTTAGGCATTTAATTACGGTCAGATGAACATATTTTGATACCTTATTTGTGACACTGGCAGGACACTAATTGGCGCGAGGTCGAGGGGGCTGAGACCCCAGAAGCTCAGGGGTTTTTAATTACTGTCAGATTAGCATCCGGCCGTCCGCTTTAGGGCCCTAGGTTGTCAAGGGGTTTTAGGCATTTAATTACGGTCAGGTGAGCATTTTTAGGACCTTATTTGTGGCAGTGGCAGGTCACTCATTGGTATTGGATCCAAAAGCTCCGGGGTTTGAGGTATTAAATTACCGTCAGATGAGCATCCAGGTGCCTGACTTTGGGCCCTAGGTGAAATCCAGGGGGCAGATCCCCCGGAAGCTCAGGGGTTCTAAGGCATTTAATCACGGTCAGTTGAGCAATTTTTTCTTTTCTTTCTTTTTGGCCCCGGAATTTAGAAAATTACGTCGTCATATATTTCGTTCAGTGGCTTGGTTAGGGGAGGGGGGGGGGGGGCGGAACACTTTTTTTGTTGTCGCTTTCTTTAGCACAACAACAAAAATCTTTCCCCTTTTTTTGTCAGGGGGGGGGGGGGCAGGCCTCCCCCCTGGATCCGCCAATGCCCCTCCCCTCCCTATAACTTAAGATTACTACATTGTCGTGTGAAATTTACCAATGCAAATTATTGTTTTTTTTTTAAGAATTGGGAATTTATGGTCATAAGAGTCAAAATCCATGAATTTTATATTGCATTAACATGTCACATCGTTACCATGAAAATATGAAATAAGTAGCAGAAATCACATTACAATGAACATACACAATACATGAAATTTCATCAAATAAATATAAATATAGATATAAATATAGTAAATATATACATGACATTTAAATATAATCTTTGCTCTGGCAAGACGCTTCAGTATTCAAACCGTTTTTATTTTATTTTCTCATTTTTTAGCAATCAAAGGGCAGTGAGGTGGATGGAGAGGGCTTACATATTAGAAGCTGATAAGAATTTCATTTAACTTTTATCTCATTGCCCTTACAAAAAACCCAAACGTGACAGCAGGATGGACTAGCTTGACTTTACCTGCTCTGAACTTCGATACTATTTTCTTTCTTTTTTATTTTGAACTCTTCGATTTGTAATATGTAATATCATTCACTTTGGGATACTTTGTCTAGAGAAACATTTTGGAGGATCATGCTGTGTTTTACTGCGGAACACTTTTTTGTTGTTGCTTTCTTTAGCACAAACAACAAATATTTCCCCTTTTTTTCTCGGGGGGGGGGGGGGCAGGCCCAGGCCCCCCTGGATCCACCACTGCCCCTCCCCTCCCTATAACTTAAGATTACTACATTGTCGTGTGAAATTTACCGATGCAAATTATTTTTATTTTTTTAAGAATTGGGAATTCATGGTCATAAGAATCAAAATCCATGAATGTCGATGTGACAGCAGGATGGACTAGCTTGACTTTACCTGCTCTGAACTTCGGTACTATTTTCTTTCTTTTTTATATTGAACTCTTCGATTTGTAATATGTAATATCATTCACTTTGGGATACTTTGTCTAGAGAAACATTTTGGAGGATCATGTTGTGTTTTACTGCGTAATTTGTGCCATTTTTTTAAACCTGTTGTGGGTAGTGATTCTGGAAGCCATTATTACCTACAGTCCCACAGATTTTGCATATTTTAAAGGTTATTTTAGGATGTTTATTGCGTAGTACCGAGCACCATGTGTACGAAAATTAAATACTAGGGCGTTGTTGGTGCCTCGTCCCACGGCATAGTAGGGACTTCTAGAGTTGCACGTCGAAATAGTGGACTGCTACGTGTGACGTCCTTTTATACTAATGAACTCTTTCACGCAAATAATATTTTTAAGATTCATGACTTATTTTCCTATAACTTGGGTATATTTATGTATACACTAGGAAAAAAATGAATTGCCACAAGTTCTCTCAAATATGTTTAACAAAAATACTGAATACGCAACTTTCCAGCAGGATTTTCACTTTCACTGGCCCAAAATATTGGAATGCCCTTCCTGGCACATTACAAGAAAAGCCCTCATTAGATCGGCGCTCTAAGATGGCGGCGTAATCGGTCGTTTGGCGAGCCGTGACGTCAATGCATACGGTCTATACGGCAATGCGTTCTTCGATCTACCCATTCCTGCTGTAGCTACTACTACTGTTTCCTAATGCCGGACAAGAGATTAAACTCCCCGTCCGAAAACGGTGGATCGACCGAGAAAAAACAAAGAAAGTTGCCCGTTGATTGTCAGCGATCCAACGCCATGTCTTCGCCAGCCGGCCACGGCAGCTCCCGGGTGAGTGACGCGGCCGCTGCGGCCCCTGTTTGGTTCATAGAATATGAGAGGCGTTTGGATTCAAAGTTTGATGACCTGCATAAGAGACTGGATTTTCATGAAGCTGCTTGTGAAGAAAAGTTCCAACATCTGGAAAAGGAATTGGCTGCAGCTTTTGATAAGATTGACGACCTTGAGAATAGATCTCGAAGAAATAATCTAATCTTTTTCAACTTCCCTGAAGGTGAGGAGCCTGATTCTGCCAGTGGATGCAGTGAGTTGATTTCATCTTTTTTGGCCTCTATTGACAAGAATCTTGAGCATGTTCAGATCGAGAGGGCTCACCGCACGCCCCCAGGTCCACTATCATCTCGTGGACATCCCCAGAATGGCAGCCAGTACAAGCCGAAGGATCGTCCAATTCATGTTTGCTTCAGTTCGTTTCAAGATCGAGTGAGGGTCCGGAAGGCATGTGTTGCTGCGTTCAAGGAGGGGTTCAAGTTCAAAGAGAGATCAAAGTTGTATGTTGCAGAGGATTTCAGTCATCGCGTTCAGGCTCGCCGTAAAGCTCTCCTGCCTGAGTTAAAGATGTTGCAGCAACAAGGAAAGCGAGCATTATTTGTATACCCTGCGACAATTAAGTATGTCCAAGATCACCAGCTGAAGGTTCACAAGCCAGGTGTTTGAATTGCAACTGTAGTACACCATAACAACACTGTGATTATCATAGTGGCTGTCTCGTACAATTCGTCTGACTTTCACAGAAAACTTTTATATTTTACAAGATGACATGCCTTGAACTTAACGCGTTTTAACTTGCTGGACACCAGATTAGTTTAGTGATGTCGGTCTTTTTAAACATATTTTGTTCACTTAAACTTTTTTAGGAATTCTCGGGGTGCCCTGGAGGTGCCTTGTTTTTGGTTACCACGATTCACCATTGGGGATAATAGTTTTTATTGTTCTTATCCTTGTTGATACTGGTTCATTATGATTAATTATGAGGCTCTAAGGTTTTCTCATTCTTGCCACATACTGTTGGCTGCCTTTACAGTTTGTTTTGTTTTTGGTGGGTGTTTGTGTGTATGTTTTTTTCACTGAGTGTGTGGTGTGTGCCCCTTTCCCAGGGGTTCTTTATCATGAATCAAATTGTGTACATTTTTAGGATATTACTTGTTTTGTCAACTCACTGTTGCTACTCTAGGTTTTTACTGTTATATGATGTTACAGATTAATACTTTTAATTGCAGAGGACTGCATGACAATTTTAAAAGAAAGAAAGTTTTTAATTTTTTAAGAGAATTTGGGTATGATATAATCTTTCTTCAGGAAACCCACTCTAGGATAGATGATGAGAAGCTGTGGCGTACTCAGTGGGGAGGGGAGGCAGTTTTTGGCAGCTATGGTTCCAATAGCCGAGGTGTGGCTATCTTGTTTAAAGCTTCTTTGAAAATATCAATCTTATCTTTTCACCTGGATCCTGAGGGAAGATATATTATCCTCCATGTTAATGTTAATGATGTACACTTTATTCTTGTCAACTTATATGGCCCTAACAAAGACTCACCAGATTTTTTTGTTAATGTTTTTGCTAAGTTAGATGAAATAGGTAACTCTCATGTTATTTTAGCAGGAGATTTGAATATTGCGGCAGGCCCTTCAGACTATGAGGGTTCTAATGCAACCCACTCTAATGCTCGTGCCAAAATTGCTTTTAATATGTATGTAGAAGAGCTAAGTCTTGTAGATGTATGGAGAAGAGATCATACTCATGATAAGATTTTTACACGCCATCAGAAAATTCCATTTGTTTCCTCCAGGTTAGACTATATTTTTTATTTCTAGTGATTTGTTGAATTGCGTAAAGAAATCTAAAATTGTGACTGGTATTTGTTCTGATCATTGTATGGTAACACTAGCACTGTCACTAAATGATTCACCTCGGGGCAAGGGATACTGGAAACTGAACACTGCACATTTGAAACATTCAGAATTTTGCAATTTCATTAAAGACAAAATTAATGAATTTAAGGAATTTCATGCTGAATGTGATCTAAATCCACATATTATTTGGGATGCATTCAAATGCACAATGGCTGGTCATTGTATGGAGTATTGCAGTAGAAAGAAAAAAGAAAAGAATTTGACTAAGAATAATTTACTAAAGAGTATATCCTTACTTAAAAAAAAATTGGTTCATTGAAAAAGGATAATAGTTCAAATGAAGAACTGCAAGAATTATATAGCAAATTAGAAGTTGAAGAAGCACAGTTGAATGAACTTCTGGATACTGAAACTGCTGGCTCTATAGTAAGGTCTAGATTAAAGTGGGCTGAACACGGAGAAAAAAGCTCTAAATACTTCTGCAATTTAGAAAAACGGTCCTATGAAAGAAAAACTATACGCCAACTGAAGGCGAACAATGAGCAAATCATCACTGATCCTAAAAGAGTACTTCAGGAAATTCATTCTTTTTATAAAGCTCTATACTCTTCAGAGGTATCTCTTGAGGATAGGGACACTATCAAGGATTTTATCGCCCCTTTGAATATACCTACCTTATCAGATGATTCAATTTCTGCTCTAAACAGACCTTTAACCAAAAATGAACTTTGGACTACATTAAAGAATATGGGAACAAATAAGAGTCCAGGACTAGATGGCCTTCCTTGTGAATTTTATTTAACCTTTTTCAATGATATCATAGATTTATTACTCCACTCTTATAATTATTCCTTTCAAGAAGGAATTTTATCACAATCTCAAAGAAGTGGAATAATCACGCTTCTTCCAAAAAAGGGTAAGGATCCATTGTTAGTGAAGAATTATCGCCCTATCTCTCTACTGAATGTTGACTATAAATTATTATCCAAAGTTATGAGCTCCCGTTCGAAGTCTTGTATAAATTCTTTGATACATACAGATCAACAAGGGTTTATGAAGGGACGCAACATTGGGGCCAATATTCGGGTTATAATTGATTTAATTGAATACACAGCCTATATGAATGAGCCAGCTACAATTATTTTGTTAGATTTTGAGAAAGCGTTTGATAGAATAGAACATGATTATTTATTTTCAGTCTTGGACTATTTTAATTTTGGAGACAATTTTATAAGATGGATAAGGTCTTTTTACAATGACAGAACTAGCTGTGTGTTAAACAATGGTTTTATGTCCAATCCGGTTGCAATTAAAAGAGGAATATTCCAGGGTGCCCAATATCCCCTCTTTTATTTATACTAGCTATTGAAATTCTGGCTATTTCAGTACGACACAATCCAGGGATAAAGGGAATTTCAGTTGGCAATTTTGAACAGAAGATAAGTCTTTTTGCAGATGACACAACTTGTTTTTTGAATGGGGAAACAGTTTCCTTTAAACATTTATTTGAAACGTTGACTCAGTTTGCAAAATTTTCAGGTTGTCGCATTAATTTAAGTAAATCAGATGCAATTCATATAGGAAAGCTGAAAGGCAGTACAGTTATTCCGCAAGATGCATTTAGGGTTGAATTGGAAATCAAAAATGTTTAAGGCTTTAGGAGTGGTTTTCTCATTGAACACAAAAATGCTTTACGAACTGAATTTTGTTCCCAGACTTGTCATTATAGAACAGATTTTAAATTGTTGGAGGCATAGAAGCCTATCCTTGTTGGGCAAAATTGCTGTTGTAAAGTCGCTTTTATTCCCCCAAATGTTATTTTTGTTTTCAGTATTATGCATTGACCTGCCAAACTCTTTCTTTAAAAGATTAAATGGTTTGCTTTTTAAATTCATTTGGAGCAATGGCAATGACAGAGTTAAGAGAGATATATTAGGCAATGATTATGAAGAAGGGGGTCTAAGGATGATTAATCCTTTAGTTTTTGCACAAGCGCAGAAAGTTTTGTGGATGGCTAAACTCTTAGACGATAAATATGAAAGTTGTTGGAAAACAATAGAAATATATATTCTTTCTACCTTTTGTGATGACCATCTTGCCCTTTTTAAGGCAGATGCCCCTGATTCGGTTTTGGCAAAACTTAAAAATTGCCAGTTAACAGCGTCTATTAAGACATGGTATTTATATAGGCAAGAGATGAAAAGAGAACTAGGTTTATGTCAGTTTCATTTACAAGAGTTTATTTGGTGGAATAGAAATGTAAGATTGCAATATAGAACACATTTTTTCTATCCAGTTTGGTATGAAAGGGGTATTCATTCCATTTTTCAATTACATAATGGTTTTGGTAACCCCAAAACATTTGAAGACCTCGTAATTGAGTTTGACATTCCTATTAGAGACCAAAGAAAATATGACTCCCTCATGAATGGCATATTTTTGGAGTGGTTTGATAATTCTCTTAATGTGGACGAGAATATATTTAATCAAATTTTTAAAGATCTATTAAGTCAAAAGAAAATGTCTAAGTATACATACAATATTTTGCTAAAGAAATATAGTTGTACTAATGCCAAAAGGGAGAGTAAATGGGAGGAACTCTTTGGCCATCAACCCAAAGAGAAGGATTGGTCGATTATTCATACGAGTAACTTTTGTTGCACAATTGAGACTCAGTTAAGGAGTTTTTATTTCAAAATTTTCCATAATGCTATTGGTTTTAATGCATTTTTGTTCAAGATTGGGAGAAAGGAGTCTGCTAATTGTTATTTTTGTTCTGATTTTCCAGAAACTTTAGATCACTTGTTTTGTGACTGTAGGAGAGTTGTACCACTGTGGGAAAATTGGTGGATAAGATTAACACTGGCACTGATCACAGTTATAATCTGACTCTGTCAAAATTTAATTTTTTGTTTGGGATACAGTCAAGGGACAAATACGCCTCTTGTATAAATTTTCTCTGTTTATGTTTAAAATATTACATTTACTCATGTAGGTTTCAGGGAAAAGAACTTATTTTCGAAGCATTTGTTTCAATGGTAAAGTTCAAACAAAAAATAGAATATAAAATTGCCCAAAAGAAAAATAAGTTACAGGTCCATTTTAAGAAATGGTCTATCAAGTTTAACTGAAATTTAGGAGTAGTCTTGCAAAGCTCTGTTGTCATTAACATCTTCATTGGCTTTTTGAACTGTAAACTTGCCCTCTGGGAAAGTATATGAGTGTGTGTGTGTGTGTGTGTGCGTGTTTATGGGTGCATGAGTGCGTGCCTGTTTTGTAGTTTTAAGATATTATATTTTATATTGCTGCTTTTACTCTGTTAATTTTTCAGAAAAAACAATAAAAACAGAAAGAAAAAAAGAAAAAAAAGAAGAAAAAAAAAAGAAAAGCCCTCATTAAGTGGTTTCAAAAATGCCCTCAAGCACTTTTTGTTGCAAACGAATCAGAATATAGTTCCCCTCTCCCTCTCTGTCTCTTTCTTTGTCTCCCTTAACCCCTTTTCTGTTTTTTACTCTCTCATTCTTATATTCTTCATTTATCATCATCATCTTGTCATTCTGCTAATGTTTCTGATTTGTTTTTGTCTCGTTAATTGTTTGTTTTTCTATTGTCTGTCATGTTTTTTGTGATTCCGTAATTTTTTCTTCAAAATTAAGCTATAAATGTATAAAGTATAATTATTATTGTGCGAACCTACATCTAACAAGCTTTGCTTTCAAGTAGGTTCGTTTTTTTCATTTCTTGTAATTAAATCAGTTTGCATTACAATGACTAAAAAACAATGTCAAAGATATTTCAATGCTTATTTCTGTTATATTATTACGTTTATTATTGTTTTGTTTTTGTTTACATTATGTGAAAAAGAAATGGAAAATAAATTCGCTCTGTAAGAGCTATTATAAAAGGTAGGCCTACTGGCAGTGCCTTAACCCTATTTAGCCCGGGCTATTTTGAAACTGCATAGCCCAGGGGGGGGGGGGGGGGGGGTTTCTAAGGCCCCCCCTATGATCTCGGCCGTGAAACGCCCGATCGCCGCGAAAATTTGCATACATGTCAAGTGAAGTGTATAGAATACTATGGTAATTTAAATTTTTTGAAAAATTCACTCATTTGCATATTTATGGTAATTTATGCAAATAAGGTCATAAATTTCACACTTTTGCCCATAAATCAGCCATTATTCATATTTAAGCATTCTTTCTCACTACATATATTTGTTAGACCATTTGGAATAATAATACAACACAGGGTTATTCCTTATGTTATCTATTATTTTGATAATTTCATATGTATTTCTTTGTTTTTTTAACTTATGTATTTTATTGTTTTTGTTGTTTTATTTCATTTCCAACTATAATTCAACTATTTTGACCCAAAAATAAATACCTAAACTATATAATAAGACCAAATAACCAATGTTTTATCTCTTTATTTGAAAAATGAGATTTCCATATGTTTTGTACACAAATCACAAAAATGAGCGATTTTCGGGCTGACATGCAAAGACAAAAGGACACGTGACTTCGTAATGGTTGGTCCGATTTTCGAAAAATTTCTTTCAAAAGATGCGCAAGACTCGAAAGAAGAAAGTCACAAAATTTCAGTGCAAGATTTTCTTGCGTTAAAAAATTATCACGAAAAATGTCGAGGCTTTAGAAGCCCCCCCCCCCCCCGGGCTAAATAGGGTTAAAAGGACGTCACAGTGTCTTAAAAGGACGACATACATAGCAGTCCACTATGTTGACGTGCAAATCTAAAAGTCCCGCAAGTGAGAAGTGACGTTACTCAGTCTGCATCTGACCGAAGAAAGACACGATTAAACCTCAACAAAATATAACAGGACGAACAAAATTCGTGACAAAACTTCGGATTTCATTTTTAACCTGGGCTTTTTCTTTTTTCTACTGTTATATACTTTTTTGTAGTATCTATACCATCGCCTCCGGACACTTAAATTTCAGGACGTAAGTAATGAAAACACTCTTCATAATCGATATGGTGTTCAATGTCTTTGGTTTAGGTTTGATTGTCTGAGTTGAAATGCCTCCATCTGTAGGGCCTGGTTTTCTGGGCTGTATGCTTTAAAGATTAAAATAAAACTCAGCTAGTGTTCTCATGATAATGGTCTCAATCACCATCATTCTAACCATTATCATCTTCATCAGCATCATCAACATTCTCATCATCATCATCATCATTATTATCATCAGCAGCATCATCATCATCATTCTAACCATTATCATCATAATCATCAACATTCTCATCATCATCATCATCATTATTATCATCAGCAGCATCATCATCATCATCATTCTAACCATCATCATCATAATCATCTTCATCATCGTCTTCATCATTATCATTTTCATCATCATTCTAACCATTATCATCATTATCATCATCATCGGCATCATTATCACCATCATAAACATCATCATTCTCATAAGTATGATCATCATCATCATTCTTATCAATTATACACGTCAATTTACCAAAGGCGTGGCATTATAGTGTATTGCAAGCTTTCAATATACTGTTCATATCATAATAATGATATTCTTTTACCTGGAGATTGTCCTAATATTCCCGATCCTGTTGAAACTAATAAGATGACTTGAGTCCAGAATAAAATCAGAGAATCCATTGCGGATAATCAATTAAAATCCATTCAAAACAATCACGGTTATAGTTTTAATATTGAGTAGTCCTATCCACGCTCTGAGCAAGGGCGAGTATACAACTAACGTACAGGAAACTATGGGTGTGCGACGTCTTTTCAGATTGTGTATGCTACATTATATTTTCCTATTCCTTCTCTCCGAAACCAAAGTCCACCCAAAGAGAGAAATATCTTTTGAAATATTCATATAGTTAGTGCAGTATTAAGTAATGATAATGATATTAATAATTGCATTTATATAGCGCATTTTCCAGAGGATTCAATGCGCTGCCCCTTAGCCAATCACAAATTCAGAACACTTGTAGAGGTTTGTTTTTAAATTACTATTCACTATTTCCTAGAGATGCAGGGAGTTTATTCATTAGACGTGAGACAACATATTGAAAGGATTTGTAGCCAGTTTGTTAGAAATGTGTTTGAAAAAGAATAGTCCATGCCTAGTGTGTACCAAAAATGAAGGCTTGCTCCATCACATGATCCAAGTTTATTACACTTTTCATTATAAATCAAATTTAATTATTGATGTTTTCATACCAATGGTTTCATGTATTTGTCAAATATCGCTCAAAGTTCCAACATGTGTTTTATTCCACCACACGTAGCATGCGCAGCATCGAATATCGTGTGTAACACGTTGGATTAATGGTATAAAACGACATAGAAAAGCAATGTCATGAGATAATACAGTCATGAATGCTGTATTTAGTTATTAATAAATGCCAAAATGTCTGTAGACAAGATATATGGCATATATTTCAAGCAAAAGTTATATAAAATGATTGTTCTCTTGATAGACAATTTATGAGTACTTTTCCGAGGTCAAGTTGAATCTAGTTCTTTTTATGAAAGGGAAAATAATCAGTTCTACGTTCGCTTGTTTAATTATAACAAGCAGAGGTTGCTTTTAAATTTCGGGACAAAACAAAATGTCTTGGCTGGCTGAGTCGTTGCGAAATTTTCGGCCCAATGTACAAATGTTAACCCCACCCCCCCCCCCCCCCTTGAAAAAATATACTGCGTACGCCACTGGTCCTAATACACACATGAAACAGGGTCTATTACTTGTAGAGGACCTGATAATATGGTATCCAAGTTAATTTTTATTAGCGTCAAAAGGAAGAAAGTATACTTTGGAGAAAAACAGAAATCATTGATATTTTAATTTGTATACTACAAACAGGAGAGTTGTCAATGAATACCTCATAATCCACTGAAAAAAATGCTCATTTGAGTTTCGCACAGGTTTAATTAATTCGTAATTCAACATTCATAAGTATCTTATTATTAGTCTATTTTTATTTAATCCTTTCGCCATTCTGTTCTCTGATATTTCTACAAAACCTTTAACAAAGGGTGGATCTTCCTTAAAACATTATCTTTCTTCATGGGTGGATCGATGGGGAGGCTGTGTGCAGTTATGTTTCAGCCCCCCCCCCCCCATGACGACACCACTAATTAGAGAATGACAAGATTTTGATTATTTAAGCAAAGACATGTGCCCACTTTGACCCCCTCCCCCTTCAACATTTTCTGAGAAATTATTTATAGATCAAGTGGAAACGGGCCTTGATTCTCTCTCTCGTCATTATTTAACTTAACTTTCCTTGCTTGAAGATTAATATATTAAGGACGCTATCCGATGAAAATACAACTTTTTATCAATGGAAAGCCGAAAGAAGAACATATTTCCCCTTTCAGTATTGCATAAAAGCGAATTAAAACCTTATTTTCTGCACCTCTCCGAATTCAGGTCAACGGGGGTCACATTTGCCGGAGTTACAATTTTTAAAGAGCTGTTACTCGTCCCACATGCACTAATTAAGTAGCATATAATTGGTTTTATTGTAATCTATGGCTTGTAAGCTTTCCTTTGATATAGAATTCATCCATTTCATTTTTCACTTCCGACAGGCTGTAGTTGGCTGTTCTGCCTATACCCTGCCTAGACCCGCCCTATCCCAAACACCCAACATCTCATAAGATCAGACTCAAACCAAGGAGTCATAGAAGAGAACATCAACAAAACACCCGGGCAAAACGCGCATGTACAGTAGATATTCTCAGTATTATCCGCAAAACACAAAACACCAACAAAAACAGAAAACTAATCTAATCATGCACTGGCAAAAAGAATGTATATATATATATTTATATATTTATATATTTATATATTTATATATTAATATATGTATATGATCATAGAATCAGTATTATAATACATGCATAAATGATGACATAATAGATGTCATCAGTATAACAGAATAACAAAATACATGTAAATGCATTTAACGAATTTTAGCAAAATTCTATACAGAAATCATAAAAACAATCATAATTTGGTAATATTTTGTATATACCATCAATAAAACAATTTAACAATTTGATACATACATCATGATAAACAAACACTCAGAGAAAGATACCAAATAAAGAGGAAACTCGACAGAGGGAACGAAAATATTGCACCTCGGGTAAAGAGATGAGTTGTTTTCAAAAATAATGTTTAAGAATTTAGTACGATGTAAACAAAACCTAGACCAGTTGATCTACTATCTGCTAACATGTCTACTTTGAGAAAAAATGTTATTATCACAATGATTTTTCTTTAATTGCTATACTCTATACTCATAGGCGTTGATCAAGTGATATAGAGAAGGTATATGATGCTGTGAAGGTATATCCGAATATATTTATAATATGTACACCCCTATGCTCCGAAATTGATGACACTGATATTGCAATCTTTTATAGACCATGCATGCTTAGGAGTTTTAGACTAGAATTTGGGCTTGTTCCTGGTTAACTTTGTGCACAATTCTGAAGAGCTAGAAAAATCCCTTGATTTATTGCATAATATAGGGATAAGGTGTATATACCTCGTTACATGCTGAAAATCTGGCCATAACAGCTCAGTTACCACATGTGCATTAATTACTCCATGATTAAAACCATCTTTGGGATAGTTTGGTATAGTTGTGTGTACTGGTACTATGCAATGGGATCCGTTTTACTGCGGAGTGGTCCATATATCCACCGCGCAGTTGGTCCCACACATAAGTTATTGCTACATGATCATATCAGTGGGGTCCATTTTGCCACGGAGTGGTCCATATATCCACCACGAAGTTGGACCCACACAAGCTACATTGTGTTACTCGTTAAATCCCATTAAAAAGTATACACAGTGATCATGAAGCACTCGATTCTGGCTTAGAACATTTGATCTTCTGTCTTCTGACTTTTCCACCAAGACAGATCTTGTGCTCTTAAAATTATTCCTTTTATTATTGTTCTCAAAAGGAAGGTGTACAGCTCAGATGTTGAAACGAGTCACCATCTTGCATTAACAAAAATAGGCAGGCCATGTGACATGTCCAGTTTTAATGATGGCAAAGTATACCAAGCAGTCCAAATTTTCATCTTCTAGGCAAAATTTGAGTAAGTAATTTTCCTTTACAAACCCATACCTATATTCTGTGATGTGAAGAAGTAAGTTGTACGTTCTATCACATTGGTCTTTAATTATTCAAACATCGATCTCCTCATCAGGCTAATAGTAAGCTCTTGCACTTTTATAAAGGAACATTGGGCTGTCGTCGTTTTTTCTGTTATGAAAACATCATTAAAAGAATGTAACCTTTGAGTACTTCGATAATGAAATAGTTTTCCCTAACACTATATCACTTGATCTATTTATGAGTACGTGTATATCAGTAGAAGGCAGACAAATATATTATATTTAGTAGACTTCATAAATTGTGATTTTCCCTGTTTTCAAAATAAGGTATTGTATTAAAAAAAGTTATAATGCTGTTATAAACATTGCCTTAAAATATCATTGTTGAGGCTGAAGTGAGTTTTACCATGATGACATAAATAAGATGACATAAATAAGATGACCTAAATAAGACGAATTGCTGTTTATGATGACATAAATGAGATTTTATAAATGAGATGAATTGAAACAGTTATGATGCTGTTTATAAACATTGCTTTACAATATCACTGTTGAGGCTGGAGTTTTACCATGACATAAATAAGATTCATAAATAAGATGAATTGAAAGGTTCATAATGCTGTTTATGATGACATAGAATAAGATTTCATAAATGAGATGAATTGAAATAATTATACAAGGCTGATAGAACATAGGAAATACTGTACATTATACAGTAGGATCCCAGATAAATAAATCTTTGAATAACATATTCGAATACATGTACAAATGAATATCATAAAACTTCAGAAAAAGATATCTTGAATATAATAAACAAGGACTGAGAGCAAAACATATTAATAAAAATATGATACATATGAGAACATGATAATAAAAAATATGCAAAAAAAAAATATGCAAAAAATATGCCCCCCCTCTCCCCCCCCCCAAAAAACACCTCTCCCCCCCAAAAAACACCCCCCCCCCCAAAAAAAAAAAACACCCCCTCCCCGACACCCAACCCCCCAAAAAAACATCTCCAATCCACCGACCCCCCCCCCACCCCCCCAAAAAAAAAAGAACTGTAGAATAAAACTTTATACATGTTTTGTTTGGTTTCATTGAGAAACGAAATGATGCTTTAAACTTTAATAATTTTGATTAAACAAAAATAATATTTTTCTCGAATACAAAAATCTACTCCGTCTTTCCAGACAATAAAACAACATAACATGAATATTTACATAAATGAGAGGCAGCTAGTTAGTAAACTTTCCAACAAGACTGACAAATTTAATAATATTTACACGAATTGCCAAAAAACAATCAGCCTAATTTTTGAGCTAGAGTAAGATATTTACATGTAAGGAATTAAAGGAACACATATTCAATGCCATTAAATGTTTACCATAAATCAAATGTTAGCTCATCTTCATATCATGAATATTTACATAAATGAGAGGCAGCTAGTTAGTAAACTTTCCAACAAGACTGACAAATTTAATAATATTTACACGAATTGCCAAAAAACAATCAGCCTAATTTTTGAGCTAGAGTAAGATATTAACATGTAAGGAATTAAAGAAACACATATTCAATGCCATTAAATGTTTACCATAAATCAAATGTTAGCTCATCTTCATATCATGAATATTTACATAAATGAGAGGCAGCTAGTTAGTAAACTTTCCAACAAGACTGACAAATTTAATAATATTTACACGAATTGCCAAAAAACAATCAGCCTAATTTTTGAGCTAGAGTAAGATATTTACATGTAAGGAATTAAAGGAACACATATTCAATGCCATTAAATGTTTACCATAAATCAAATGTTAGCTCATCTTCATATCATGAATATTTACATAAATGAGAGGCAGCTAGTTAGTAAACTTTCCAACAAGACTGACAAATTTAATAATATTTACACGAATTGCCAAAAAACAATCAGCCTAATTTTTGAGCTAGAGTAAGATATTTACATGTAAGGAATTAAAGGAACACATATTCAATGCCATTAAATGTTTACCATAAATCAAATGTTAGCTCATCTTCATATCATGAATATTTACATAAATGAGAGGCAGCTAGTTAGTAAACTTTCCAACAAGACTGACAAATTTGATAATATTTACACGTATTGCCACAAAATAATCAACATGATCTTTGAGCGAAAGTAAGAAATTAAAATATAAAAAATTAAAGGAACACATATTCAATGGCATTAAATCAAATGTAAACTCATCTTAATTGGGCTAAATTAAAAAAATATATAAATGTAAGGATAGTGCATGGCAAGTAGTTCACTATATTGACAAATATAAATGTGGGTAACCAGACTCGTCTACCACCTGTGCGAACTTTTGCCCCCCTTAACAATAACAGTTTTAGACATACTCCTTTCTTGCATTTGAATATAGCATACTTTGTATCAAAATAATGTGCATCTTATTCATGTGTAATGTTATTTATATTGTTAATTTGACTATTCTATTTCCATGTTGACTTTCATTATACAGTTTATGTTATATATATATATATATATATATATATATATATATATATAATATTGTATAGTACCAAAAGATTCTTGCCAAAGACAGGCAACCAGACAAACCTAGATTGTGCTAACTTCTGGTTTTAACAACAGTGTAAGACACAATCTTTTCTTTCATCTGTATATAAAATAATGTTTATCTTATTTATGTGTAATGTTTTTTTTATCTTGTGTTAATTTGACTATTCTATTTCCTTGTTGACTTTCATTATACAGTTTATGTTATATATATATATATATATATATGTAATATTGTATAGTACCAACAGATTTTTGCCAAAGACAGGGAACCAGACTAATCTAGATTGTGCTAACTTCTGGTTTTAACAACAGTGTAAGACATAATCTTTTCTTTCATCTGTATATAAAACAATGTTTATCTTATTTATGTGTAATGTTGTTTTTTTATCTTGTGTTATATTGACTATTCTATTTCCTTGTTGACTTTCATTATACAGTTTATGTTATATATATATGTATAATATAGTATAGTACCAAAAGATTCTTGCCAAGGATAGGGAACCAGACTAATCTAGATTGTGCTAACTTCTGGTTTTAACAACACTGTAAGACATAATCTTTTCTTTCGTTTGTATATAAAACAATGTTTATCTTATTTATGTGTAATGTTTTTTTTATCTTGTGTTAATTTGACTATTCTATTTCCTTGTTGACTTTCATTATACAGTTTATGTTATATATATATATATATATATGTAATATTGTATAGTACCAACAGATTTTTGCCAAAGACAGGGAACCAGACTAATCTAGATTGTGCTAACTTCTGGTTTTAACAACAGTGTAAGACATAATCTTTTCTTTCATCTGTATATAAAACAATGTTTATCTTATTTATGTGTAATGTTGTTTTTTTATCTTGTGTTATATTGACTATTCTATTTCCTTGTTGACTTTCATTATACAGTTTATGTTATATATATATGTATAATATAGTATAGTACCAAAAGATTCTTGCCAAGGATAGGGAACCAGACTAATCTAGATTGTGCTAACTTCTGGTTTTAACAACACTGTAAGACATAATCTTTTCTTTCGTTTGTATATAAAACAATGTTTATCTTATTTATGTGTAATGTTTTTTTTGTTTGTCTTGTGTTATATTGACTATTCTATTTCCTTGTTGACTTTCATTATACAGTTTATGTTATATATATATATGTATAATATAGTATAGTACCAAAAGATTCTTGCCAAGGATAGGGAACCAGACTAATCTAGATTGTGCTAACTTCTGGTTTTAACAACAGTGTAAGACATAATCTTTTCTTTCATCTGTATATAAAACAATGTTTATCTTATTTATGTTTAATGTTATTTATCTTGTGTTATATGTAATCATGATTGATACATTATGTTTTACATGTTCTTATTGTTGTTGTAAATAATCTCAAACTCAAACCTAAGCCCTTTGAGGAAGGCAAATGTTTTTTTTATTATTATTGAGCATGTTTTTCAAGATCATTTTATACCTGAGGAAGTAAGAATGATTATCAAACTCTCACAATTAAAGTTATATGTCCCTACAAATAATTCAGACACCAATTTATTGTTGTTGAGATTGTATCCCAAGATCCGTAAGTTTGCGGTTACATCAAGCGGGTAGTCATGAAAATGACTGTTGGGTTTGAAAGGGGATAGAGACAAAGTGAACAAAGATAGTCTTTCGATTTCTTCCTTTGGAGGACTACTTGGTATTGTATGGATATAGAGGTAGAGGAATTAAGAGAGCTATGCTTTCATGAAAGGAGTCCTGTAAAGGACTGGTGACCAGGTTATGAATGTAAAGAGAGATTGGGGCTCAACATTCGTCATCCGGAGTGAATGGGCGACGGGCGTTGAGGGGGTATAAGTAGCAGGTATGCAGACTTTGAAGAGATGAGCAGGTCAATGAGTTACGTGGTACAGAGAGAGGTGCATGGTGCTATATGGACTACGTACTCTTATGTGGACATAGGTTGTGACAGGAAGTCTCTGTGAGTTGTGGTGACTGGAGAGTGGTGGATTGGTTACTATCCGAGCTGGCGGAACTCTTGCGTGGGCGTAGGTTGTAGCAGGAAGTCCTTGTGTGTGGAGGAGGTAGGAGAATGCTGGGCTGGCTTGTGTCTAAGCTGGTTGCTACTATGTCTTGAGTAGGCTGAACGGTGCGCTGGGTGGTGGGTAACAGGTGAGTGTCGGGCTGCTGGTTGGTTTCCCGGCTAGAAGCTGTGCTGTATTGGGTAGGATGGCCTGCGGGCGGGGATGCGTATTCCTGGGGCAGGAGTTGGGCCTTGTAGAGGAGAGGGAACCAAAATGTTGACGTTAAGTCCGGTGTCTTGATGTACTCGTTAAGTCTGTGTCTTTCGATGGCCTCTCCAACCCTTCCAGTTCTCTAGTGTTTGATCGAAGTGATGAGATGGCTTCAGTCGTACGTCCCAGTTGATGTGATGCCCATATTCTTAGCTGTGTTTACAACAGTGGCTGATCTGTCCGAGTTGCGCCTGGTGTTGAATTTGTGTCCGGTTTCGCCGATTTAGATAGCTTCCAGGCTGTGTATTGGATGTTTGTCCTTGTGGAAGTGCAGGGTGGAGTGAATAAGCTTGTTGGTTGAACGGTGTCGGACTAAGATGCAAGGATTTGCTGTATCTCGAGGGATGTTTTGCCAATGTAGGGTAGAACAACATTCATGGATGATGTGGTGGTTTGGTGCCGTTGTTGGTGGTGTCGGATGGAACCCTTTGGTTGGCTAGGTGTTTAATCTTCCGTCTTTGGTACTGGTTGATGGTGGTGAGGTAATATGGCAGAGTCCAGTCTTGGTCGATAAGTTTGTAGGCTTGTCGGATGAATGTGTTGCGGGTTGAATGTCCGATGGACAGATGGTGGAAGCCGTTATGAAGATATGTCGGATGGTAGGTTGCAGTAGACCTGGGAACCGTTTCACAGAGCAGTTTTGAATGACAAATGACAAAAATCAGTGACAAATCTGCTGATAACCAATTTAAACAAAATGTCATTTGTCACTGAAGACAAGTTTGTGAAATGGGTCCCAGATGTTAATACAAGCCATTGGGTTTTTCCTTTATGAGGATTTCAAGAAAAGGAATGGAGTTGTCTTGTGGGCGAGGTATACTAAAGCCTGGTTTCTTGCTGAGCCGGGTAATAAAAGGTCTTGTCAATGTTCCAGAGCTAAAGAGATGGACGTGTCTGCGTTGTCTTCAGGGCATGGGTCTTGATATTTTCCAGGGAGATATTGGCAACGATGGGAGAGAGGGGGAATCTCATGACAGCCCCATTGTATTTGTCGGTAATAACTGTTACGCCACTGGAATGAGTTGGAGTTCAGGCATGTCTGAAAGAGTTGTTGGCTGATTATTGTTCTGCTGCTGGTTTTGAATCTCCTTTGAGTTAGGACTAGGTTGTGGTGTCATCGAGTATTTCTGGAATCTTGTCATCGTAGTCCCGTCTATCCATGATAAGAGAGAGGTGCCGTAGTCTAGTCGATAATTCTCCAGACTGAACCACGGGGTTCGAATCCCGCTTCAGCACAAATGTCCATTGGCAAGTCATTGATCTACATTTACCACACACAGGTGTGGTAAGTGGGTACTTGGTAGGATTCATTCCTTGAAAGCACTGAGCGCTATGGTTGCTAGGGCTAAAGCCGGGGTAATAAAATCCAAAGTACTTTGGAAGCGCATAGAAATGTTATTATGATATGAGCTATTATAGAATAGCATATTATTATCATAAATGTGGCCTACTCTTTAATTGTCAGCCTGTAGGATGTCGATGGATGAAAGGCTTTGGTGGCGGCTTCTTCTTTGCTGATTTTGGATTGTGGAGGTTTTGTTTTTGTTTGCCTCAGATCAGCTAGGCAAGGGCGATCTTGAGGTGCATGTCTCCTGTAGCGATGGCAGGTTAGGTATTAAGGAATCTGCGTTTTGGTTCTACTTGTTGGATGATTTCAGTCTGATAACAGGACTCCATCGGGGGAATACGGCGTAAAGACATAGTGAAAGTAGTTCCGCTTCGGAGAGCTTGTGTCGGTAGAGGTTGACATTGGTGTCCGTGGGGAGAAGGGGACCAATCGGTCGTTGTTGGGTTTTCAATGTGGAGTAAATTCCTGCTGAATTTTCTAAGTTGCTGATGTTGAGTAGTTTCAACCGACAAGCTTCACTCTATCCTGACATTCCACAAGAACAAGCACCCACCCCCAAAACAGCGTGGATACTATCAAATACCCTGCGAATGCAGCAAGATTTACTGGTTGATGGTGACGAGTCCGGAGGTAGCATGGTGGAGTCCCTGTTGTAAGTGGGCCTGGTCAGTAAGTTGTTAGTCCAATCGAATGAGAGTACTGACTGTCAGAGGGACAGATGATGGTGGGAGCCGTAATAAATATATCTGTTGGTGTGGAAAGCTTTGTAGTAGACTTCATGTGATGGTAAACCGTTGGGCGGTTTCATAATAAGGAATGAAGAAAGGAGATGGAGTTTGTCTTGTCCGATTTCTCTTGTGAACTTGAGGCTTGGATGTTGTTGGGTCATGTAGGCGTGGAACAGTTCAAGGTCTGCTTTGCTGTATAACGAAGGTGTTGTCGACATACCAGAGCTAGATAGACTGACAGGTGTGTTCGGTCTTAGGGCCTGGGTTTCAATATTTTCCTTGAAAATATTGCTGATGATGGGGGGGGGGGGGGGGGGGGAGGAGCCGGGGTACGTCCCATGGCAGCCCCTTGTATTTGTCGGTAATAACTTATACACCACTGGAAGGAGTTCGTGCATGTCAGAAGATTGTAGATTTGGTCAGCACATGCCTTGGAGGTCGGGTTCGGAGTTGAGTCGTTGCTAGGTGACGTCACAGGCTTTCTTGAAATGGACGGCTTAAAGTGAAAGTCCACCTTAATCTTTAAGTTTGTGTTGATTCAAGCAGAAGAATAGATGGAACAGGTCATTAATTAAAAGTTTGAGCGTAAACCGATTAATAATAAGGAAGTTATTTAGTTTGAAGATGCGATTGATAAAACACAAATTGGCAACTAAGTGTCATATTGTTGTAAGATTTGTCATAGTGTTGCCAATTAGTGTTTCACTGATGACAACTTCCAAAATGCACAATTTCCCTATTTTTAATTGGGTATTGCTTACATTTTGTTGATTTGTCTGACTTAGGGGGTGTTTTCAAAAGAAGGGAACATGCATATGCGTACCCTAAATAACACTGAGTGGGGGGCGGGCTTTGATGACGGCTTCTTTTTTGCTGACGTTGGTTGTGGTGGTTTTTGCGTTAGGGCAGGCACTTAAGAGCAATCTAATTGAGGCGTATGTCGTCGGCGGCAGGTTTGGTAAGGTTTGATTATCATAGATGAAGGGGGCACTTATCTTGTTCTTCTTCTTTTTCTTCTTCTTCTTCTCCTTCTTTGGTGTAGTTTGCTTCCTTCAATCTTGAAGATTCTTGCAGAACGTTGGTGTAGTGTGTGTCACAAGGATAGGGTGCATGTGCCAATAATTAACAAGGTGCAAGTAAAAGGAGCATTGTATCTAGCTGCTGCAGCCTCTCATCAATTATCAGAGGTGGTAAGAGGCACATATAGGAATGTAGAACGGGCACCTACTAGAAAAAAGGGACGGTTATCTAAGGTAAAAGGGGACGCCTTTCCTATGTCCAAAAAAAAGGCACCATAGGGGTACTTGAAAAAAAGTAGGTACTGTGTCCATCCGACTGTAGACGGTAGACTTGATGTGATGGTAAGCCGTTGGGTGTTTATACGATGAGGACATCCAGAAATGGGATTGAGTTATCTTGTCCGATTTCTGTTGTGAACTTGAAGCTGGGATGCAGTAAGTTGATGAGGGTGAGGAAGAGTTCAAGGTCCGCTTTGCTGTGTAACAAAGTTGTCGTCGACGTACCGAAGCTAGAGAGATGGACGGGTGTGTTTGGTCTTTAGGGTTGAGGTTTTGGGTCCTAGGGCCGGGGTTGACAATTCGTGGATCTCGGGCTGGCCAAAGTGATGAGGCAGCTGGAAGTAGATTTGTTTGGGTAGAACATCAGATCTGTGTATAGAAAGGATTTGTTGGTTGATCTTTCATTCAGCTGCTGATGTTGTTGTTGTTTATGAGATTAATGGCGATTCCATCGTCATTGGATGATTTTCGCCATATGTTGGGCGGTGGTGTCGTTTAGCAGTTCTCCAATCTTGAAATTGTAATCTAGCTGTCTATCCATGATAACGTTGGTGTGCCGTTTGTCAGCTTGTAGGATGTGGGTTGTTGGGTTGTTGGGTTGTGATGGATTTCACATTGAGGAGAGGGTCTGCAAATGCGCTAAGATCAACGACTGAGACAGACCAGCCATTGTTAAACACACTAGCCAACTTGAATATATCGCATCAACTAGGACGTCAGCCCTCTCATCACTACGATCAAACACTTGAGCACTATACAAGTGCGTCTCAGAAAAAGCGAAACCGAGGATTATCGATGATTTATCATAACTTAATCACAATTATAACTAATAAATGACACATATCTGTAAAGCTTACATCCTCCTCTTCCATGTGATGCGTCTCATATGATGTATATTCCATGCATGAGGGATTAAAACAATTTGAAGAGAGGGTACCAACATGTAGATTGGCATGCGGTATCTGAATTTCAACAGGAAAATCACATTTCAAGAATGTTCATTTTCTGCCTTTTCATATGACACCACAATCAGGAATAATGAGCCAGGAATAACAGTTCTGTTTGTTTTAAGCAATGCTTGCATTTCCATAATTTGATTAAACGAATTCGTTTTCACTGGCTGCCTGCCGTATCAACACAGAGGGTTGCCAAATGACTTAACTCGGTTTCGTTGACGATCAGCCATGCACAAAGAAGACGAAAGACTTGATGCATGGCTGATCGTCAACTAAACGGAGTTAAATCATTTGTCAACTCTGTGTGTTGCTACGCCAGGCAGTCAGTGAAAACGAATTCGTTTAATCAAATTATGGAAATGCAAGCATTACTTAAAACAAACAGAACTGTTATTCCTGGCTCATTATTCCTAATTGAGGTGTCATGTGAAAAGGCAGAAAATGGACTTCCTGGGAATGTGATTTTCTCTTTGAAATCCAGATACCACCCGCCAAATGACTTCTTGGTATCCTCTCTTCAAATTGTTTTGAATCACTCATATATATGAAATATGCATAATATGAGTTGCAGCAAATGAAAGAGGATCTATACTTACAAAAAATGTGTGTTATTCATTAATTGTAATTGTGATTGAGTTACAGGCACGTACACAGGGGGGGGGGGGTTAAACCCCCCCTTTGGTATTTGTTTGTGTGTAAACTACGCCATTACTCCCCTAAACCCCCCCTTTTAGATTTTGTTTTCTTTTTTAATTATTTAAAAAAAAAAAAATATTCCCATGGCTGACCTAAAAAGGTGACCTTACCCCCCCCCCCAAACGGAGCCAAATGTTCAATTTTCGAGACCAAAAAAAAAAAAAGTGTCCTCTTCGCCCCCCCCCCCCCCCTCCCCCGCTTATTCATCAGCTGGCTGAGTCGTTGCGAAATTTTCGGCCCGATTTATACATGTTAACCCCCCCCCCCCCTTGAAAAAATCCTGCGTACGCGCCTGTTGAGTTATGATAAAACATCGATAATTCTCTGTTTCGTTTTTTTATGGGACACACTGTAGGAGGATCAGAAAGCCATCCAAATACACAGACATGACTAGTACACCAAGACACCGGACTTAACATCAACATTTTGGTTACCTCCTCTCTACGAGACCCAAATCCTGCCCCGGGAACATCCATCGCCGGCCCCAACCCAGCCCACCCGAGACAGTACAGCTGCTAGCCGGGAAACCAACCAGCAGCCCGACACTCACCTGTTACCCACCACCCAGCGCACCGTTCAGCCTACCCAAGACACAGTAGCAACCAGCTTAGACACAAACCAGTCCAGCATTCTCCCACTTCCTCCACACACAAGGACTTCCTGCTACAATCTACGCCCACGCAAGAGTACCGCCAACTCGGATAGTAACCAACCCAGCACTTTCCAGTCACCACAACTCACAGAGACGCCTTGCCACAACCTATGCCCACACAAGAGTACGTAGTCCACATAGCACCGTGCACCTTTCTCTGCACCACAGAACTCACTGACCTACTCATCTCCTCAAAGTCTGCATACCTGCTACTTACACCCCCTCAACGCCCGTCGCCCATTCACTCCGGATGACGAATGTTGAGCCCCAATCTCTCTTTACATTCATAACCTGGTCACCAGTCCTTTACAGGACTCCTCTCATGAAAGAATAGCTCTCTTAATTCCTCTACCTCTATCCATACAATACTAATTGGTCCTTCATAGAAAGAAATCGAAAGAATATAACCCGGGAATATAACTCTTTCACTTTGTCTCTATCCCCTTTCAAACCCAACATTTATTTTCAAGACTATACCCAATAAATGAAACGGCAAACTTAGGGATCTTGGGAAACATTCTCAACAGCAATAAATTGGTGTCTGAACAATTGAACATCATTTGTATTAATCTCTATAGTCACACACAAAGATGAATAAAATCTTCATTTTTTTCTTCAAAACAAACAATATTCCCCCGCTGCAAGAAATAGCTTTGCTTCTCGATTAAACACGATTAAAATTCTTTAAAATAACTTTTCACCGTGTCATATTTTGTTCTTCCTGATCCAGGTTTAAACAGAGTTGTATCGTTGTCCATTGTGATATGTATGTATTTGTTTCATTTGAAAGATATATTTACGATACTTTACATTGTTATATTCATGATAAATTGAAATCATGCTGATAAAAATATAATTTGATTGTGTCAGCCATAATGAGACATGGGAAGTTATGCAGAGGATGGGTTTTCCAAAGCACATTATCGACTTGATTAGTTCACTCTCTAAGCAGCAATAATCCTCAGTTAGAACGAGTACAGCTAGTTGACACCGAGTGGTTCGGTATAAGGAGAGGATCTCGCCACGGGTGTATTTTCTCATCAAGCCTTTTTAATGTGTATTGGGAGGAAATAATGAGGGAGGCACTAGAAGGATTTGATGGTGGCATGAAGATCACCAACCTCAGATATGCCGATGACCCTTCCCTCATTTGTGCAAGCAGGAAGGAGTTGGTGGAGCGTACAGCGTTTCAAGCAAGCAAGTGTAAAATTAAGAATGGTCTGCTATTGAATTTTAATTTTGTAAATGTTTATGTTTTGTTATCTTTTGTTAATGATTTTTGTTTGTGATATAATTTGAATTTTGTTTTAATTCAGTTAACACAGATTTTCTGAAAAACAGCCGTTTAGGCTGAGAGAGTTACCGTGTTTAAATACATAAATAAATGAAATGAACACCAAGAAGACCAAAATAATGGTTCGGGACAAGTCACAGACAGCTGATGCATACATATCTTAGAGGGCCAGCAGATTACCTAGGATCGCTCATCAACATCGAAAGCGACACTACTACTGAAATTAAAAGACTGGCAATTCCAAGGAATACCATCCAGAACATGATTAACATCTGAAAGAGAGAGGCGTATCCACAGAGCTGAAGCAACGACTCCTTCGAGCGACAGTCTTCAGCGTTGCCACTTACGGCTGTGAATCATGGGCGCCAACCAAAAATAATAGGAAACGCATTGATGCATTTGAGATGAGGAGCTATTGATGTCTTCTTCTAAGGATATCCTGGCAAGACAAAAGATCAAATGATCTGGAATCTGGAATGCTAGAGTGGGCAATGAGACATCATAGGACAATATGGTTTGGCTGAGAACAACTAGAGAGGGGAGAGGTTTATACAGTTTTGTGAGCATCATAGACTCATGGTAGCCAACACATGGTTCAAGCTTCCCAAGCGCAAACTATAAACTTGGAAGAAACCAGGAAATACTGCACAGAGACAGATAGATTGACTGGCTTCCGAAGGAGTATAAGGATGGCCAAAACTTATCCTGATGCAGATATAGGCTCAGAACAACAACCCAGTCGTTGTCTAGGTCAACATCGCACAAAAGGTGATAAAGAAGGCTCCTTTAAAGAAAGCTAGATTGGATGTAGATCCGCTATCAAAGGCAGAACGATTTTCGTGAGCTAGTATTCTACATCAGTACACAACATATATGAAGGACTAAGAATAGAAGACGTGGAACAGACTCCAGAGGAAATGTGGTCAAACCTAAAGGAGTGTATGCAAAATGCAGCTGAGGAACGCCTCCCTAAGAAAAAGCGGGTAGCAAAGCAACTTTGGATGGCCGAGGACATTCTGAATCTTATGGAAGAGAGAAGAACACAAAACGAAAGATGTAGAATACAGAGAACTTGACAAACAAATCAGATTAAAATGTACAGAAGCTAAAGAAAAAATGGCTCATTAAGGGATGCAAATAGAGATAGAGCAACTAGACCGTCTGCATCACACAAGGATTATGCATCAGAAGATCGAGGAGGTTACACAAACGAATACAAAGAGGATAACGAATGGCGTAATTCAAGATAAAGAGGGAATGTGCTGTTTGAAGGGTAACAAATACAAAGTAGATGGATGGAGTATATTGAGGAGCTTTATGAAGATGTCGAGCATCTTGGACCCGTGTGGTTCATCACTGCACCCATGCCACACGGACCGGTCGGCAGTGCAAGCGCTCAACGCGACACGGGAGCCTGGTGTGCTGGCAGCACCGGGCGATGATGGGGGCTGAATAGTGGGAACAATTACTATTTGTTCAAATGTTAAGTATAAGTTATTAAGGGAAGGCTAACAGGTGCCGACATGCCACACAGGCCGGACCCCAATGTAAAAGATTCACACGACACGTCAGCCGGGTGTGTCGGCAGTATCGCGTCATGCTTACACATGAGGAGTGAGCTACATGTTCTATTTCTTGACATTTCTAGTCTTTATTATTATTATTAATACTGATATTATGAAGTCTAATTCGTATTGATTTTTTATCGATGATTCATCTCTTGCAGAGTATGACTGATCACGGTGGACATTGGGCCCGTGTGGCCCATCGCTGCACACACGCCACGAGGGCGGGGAGGCAATGCAAGAGGGCGACCCGGCATGGATCGCGGGTCTGCTGGCAGCATCGTGCCATGATGAACGAGGAAGAGTGAGAACATTTACTATTTGTTCAAATGGTAAGTATATGGGAAGGCTCACAGGTACAGTCAGGCCACACGGGTGGGGAGGCAGTGTAAGAGGGCGACGCGTCACGGAAGCCGGGTCTGCTGGCAGCACCGTGCCATGATGGGAGAAGAAGAGTGGGAAGTTATTATTTGTTCAAATGTTAAGTATATAGGAAGGCTCATAGGTACAGTCATGCCACACGGGCCGGACGCCAATGTAAAAGATTCACACGACACGGCAGCCGGGTATGTTGGCAGCATCGTACCATGATGAACGAGGAGTGGGAACATTTACTATTTCTTGACATATCTAGTCATTATCATTATTATTACTTATACTATAAAGTCTAATTCTTATGAATGAATTATCAATGATTCAGCTCTTGCAGGTTCATGGCTGATTTTGGCAACGATAGTGGACCTTTGGCCCGTATGGATCACAGGTGCACTCATTCCACACAGACCGGATGCCAATGTGAAAGGTCCACACGACACGGCAGCCAGGTGTGTTGGCATCATCGGATATTAGGGACATTTAGATTTGTACGACGAGAACGTCGACTGCGACGTGTGACATCCTTTTAAGGCAATGCAACGTCCGTTTAAGGCACTGCCGGGCCCTGACAGTACCTTAAAAGTACATCACACTCCTTTAAAAGGATGTCACACGTGACAGTCCACGTTCTCGTCGTGCAAATCTAAAATTCCTTAATGCTATCACAGGAGGAGTGAGTACATTTACTATTTGTTGAAAAGTTTATCGGAAGGCACTTGATTTTCTGACGTTCTGACGAATCCTATTCGCTTTCGGCATTAGGAACCCTTTTCGGAAAATATGACAATTTGGAATTATGAATCTTTGAAGTAGCGAACCCGCTTTTTTTTTTAAACTTCAGAAGTCCAAAACCTATCTATTTCATTTTTTGGGGGGAAATGGGAACCCATCCGCACCAACGCTACAATCAAGCGTATCAGTGATTGGAATATGTGTGTATGTACTCTCCTGTGTTAAAACTGGATGTTGACATGTCATCAACATTTTTAATTATATCATGTGTGTCTCATAATATGCACTGTGATCGTTCCGTATAATCTTTTGCGAACTGCGTTTATCTGGAAAATCAATCAACTGCACAAAAACGACTATACTACAAGCCGCAATTCCTAAAGGTCTAACTAACTTTCTTACTTCTTACACTAAACTGGTAACTAGCTCATTCCAGATGTGTTGATATGAAAACAGGTGTTACGACGTTATTTATATGATGGGCATATTACATAAAAGTACCCATGGTAGATATTTCTATATTCATGACAATTTGTGTTTATTATGTTCCACGTTACTGATCACGATTTGCTTGAAAGAAGATGTTTACTACTTCATTGAATGAATATAGGTGCATTAGACCGTTCACTTAAAATTGATTCGCTTGTAATAAGTAATAAGCATTTTTCTATTACATTTGGCTTCTACAGTAATTTATTACTATACAGTGCGTCCCAGAAAAAATGAAATGTTTTATCATAACTTAATCGCAATTATAATTAATAAATGACACATATTTGTAAAGCTTAGATCATACTTGCTTTGAATGATACACAACTGGACAGTAATATTGGAGATAATGAAATCAATGTACCCCATTATTCTATTGCTCAAACAGAGAACATAAAGGCAATTAATTTAATAAGAGAGATTTAATTATTATTTG
Organism: Strongylocentrotus purpuratus; assembly: GCF_000002235.5. Taxonomy (NCBI): domain Eukaryota; kingdom Metazoa; phylum Echinodermata; class Echinoidea; order Camarodonta; family Strongylocentrotidae; genus Strongylocentrotus; species Strongylocentrotus purpuratus. The sequence continues at coordinate 9,832,320 of NW_022145594.1, forward strand.
ATACTTAGAAAAGTAAAGAGGATTATCACTATCACTAGCGTTGAGACCACTAACAGCAATAACCTACATTGCAGTAATCAGTAGGCTATGCAATGCTTAGCTGATAGCTTATGAACAAGTACGAATGTACAAAGAGATAAGGTTTCGAATTGGTTATTGTCTTTCATTTTCTTCTGATACGAAATTCTATTGTATGTTAAAATCTCATTATAATGTTACTAAAGAACAATAGTTTCTTGATACTAATCCACACCATTGCATCACATGATATTCCAATTACTGAAAAAATTCTATCAACAGAAAGTCGAGTTAATTTCAGCAAGTGAACCAGTAAAACATGCATTATTCATTGCATCGTTATTGGCCAATTCTGAAATATTATCAGAAATAAAGACAACGAGTTTTCCAGTTGGATTATCCTTTGCACCAAGAAACTTTGAAACACAATCATGTAGGAAACCCAGTGATATCAGAGGAATTGACAGATTGTTCATCAAGGTCATTCTCAAAGACTTCAGAGACCTTGGAATGGAAAGATGGTTTTTCTCTCCTGACTCAATAATATATTGTCTATCTTTGCAGTTTTCCCCTAAAATGGTGGATAATAGATTGCAACAGATAATATATTCTCTCTTCACTAGACAAGCGGCATTGCTTAGTCTGAGTAGACTCAGTAAGGGAAGGTCAAGTTTTAATTAGTGGATAGATTAGGCTTGTTGGGGCTTCTTATTCTGAGCTAAAATGTTCAAAGGATATACGTTAATCCTTGACATAAATTAGGAAGAATATCATAGCCTGAGGATTACCACCAAAAGCTGATGCCATCATCATCAAATCATAAAATGTTTCATTTAGATGACAACATTCAGGAATTAAAAAATCCGAGCTGTAAAGAGAAAAGAGAATGATTTGAATGTGAAAAAAGGAAGAGGGACATTATGAAAAGAAAAGGATAAAATGAAAACGAAAGGATAGAACAGTAAAGAAAGATGAAACTGAATATTTATCCTAAGTAAAGGCCAATAACACAGCTCTTTAACTTCATCTCACACACTCACCCATATTCTCCTCTATTAATGTTCTGCTTCAGGCTAGGGTTGTCTCTCCCAAGTGTGGTCCATGAGATGATGATGCAGATCAAAGCCCTTGGTTGAACTCAGACTATTCTGTTAGAAGCTGCCTGACACCTGAATTAATCCGACTCAACAAACAAAATGTTATGCACTGTGAAGATGGTACAAGTTTTTAAGAGTCAACAATGTAAGACAGTCATGTTGTAATAGCATTTGCCTTTTACGTCTCCCAAATGAATCTGTTTGCTCCTATCCCTCTAGTAATTTCATAAACTATTTGTACATGCCTGATAAGTCGATGAAATAGCGGTCACATAATTGCTGGCCATTAAAGAGATTAACAAGGGATTAAATTTTGAGGAAAAGAGTATAAAGGAAAGAACAAGATAAAGACTAACCAACATCGTTAGAAATTTGAAGTAAGGGAAGTAGATTTGTGCTAAAAGACTGTCATATCCAAAGAAGATGACAGTTCAAAAAACAACGTGGTCACATTATGAAAATATATAATGGAGGCAAGAGTATATAGGAAGAATTGATGCGGAGGATATTGTGGTTAGATTTATGTATGAGCCTCTAAAAAGGGGATAGGCTGGAATACTCCCCATGGAGTGGAGAATGTGCACTGTAATGTTCAAAATAGTAATTGACACCAGTGCCTGAGTAATAATTTCTGTAAGCACCTGTAAAAAGGATTTGCTGGATTGCTCCCCAGGGAGTAGAGAATGTGCACTGTAATGTGTAATGTGTAATATTTTTGTTTGTTATTATAATTACTCTTTTATACATGTATTATCTTGTGTTTACTATGTCATTATTTCTGTAAAGCGCTTCGAGCAATTCGTTGGATGTTGCGCTATATAAAAGACAATTGTATGTATGTATGTATGTAAAATAGTAATTGACACCAGTGCCTGAGTAATAATTTCTGTAAGCCCCTGTAAAAAAAAAAATTGCTGGAATGCTCCCCAGTGAGTGGAGAATGTGCACTGTAATGTTCAAAATAGTAATTGACACCAGTGCCTGAGTAATAATTACTGTTAGCACCTGTAAAAAATGATTGGCTGGAATGCTCCCGAGGGAATGGAGAATGTGCACTGTAATGTGTAAAATAGTAATTGAAACCAGTGCTTAGGTAATACTAATATTATAAGCACTGTGGTTACCTAATGAAACAAGAAACAGTTATTATTATTTCTTAAGGGGACGAGCTACCAAACAATATCTGCTCTGAAATCTTTACGGCTATATGGTCTATCATTCATAGAGAATATTTTGAATTATGGCCTTGTATATGGTATATCATTGAGAAGATAGCCTTGTGTTGTATGGTCTATCATTCATGTAGAATTATTTGAAGGGATGGCGTCCTTTGTACGTTCTATCATTTATAGAGAATGGTCGGAAGGGATCGCCTCAGTATGCTTTATCATTCATAGAGAATGATTTGAAGGGATAGCCTCAGTATGCTTTATCATTCATAGAGAATGATTTGAAGGGATGGCCTTGATATGCTTTATCATTCATAGAGAATGATTTGAAGGGATTGCCTTGTATGGTCTATCATTAATAGACAATGATTCAAAGGGATAGCCTTAGTATATTCTATCATTTGATATAAATAATTCTTCGAAGGGATCGCGTTAGTATGTTGGATCATTCGTAGAGAATGATTTAAAGGGATCGCCTAATAGTACGTTGGATCATTCATAGAAAATTATTTGAAGGATTGGCCTCCTTGGTAAGTTGTATCATTCATATAGAATGATTTATAGGGATTGCCTCAGTATACTTCATCATTCATAGAGAATGATTTGAAGGGATCGCCTCGTATGCTTTATCCTTCATAGAGAATGATTTGAAGGGATTGCCTTAATATGCTTTATCATTCATAGAGAATGATTTGAAGGGATAGCCTTAATATGCTTTATCATTCATAGATAATGATTTGAAGGGATTGCCTCGTATGGTCTATCATTCATAGAGAATCATTTGAAGGGATGGATTTGTACATTCTATCATTCATAGAGAATGATTTGAAGTGATTGACTCGTATGGTCTATCATTCATAGAGAATGCTTCGAAGGGATAGCTTTTATATATTCTATCATTTGATATAGATGATTATTGGAAGGGATCGCGTTAGTATGTTGGATCATTCTTAGAGAATGATTTAAAGAGATTGCCTTAATATTCTTTATCATTCATAGAGAATGATTTGAAGGGATCGCCTAAAGGTACGGTGGATCATTCGTAGAGAATGATTTGAAGGGATCGCCTCCTTAGTAAGTTGTATCATTCATATAGAATGATTTGAAGGAATGGCCTTGAATGTTCTATCATTCGTAGAGAATGATTTGAAGGGATTGCCTCGTATGGTCTATCACTCATAGAGAATGATTCGAACGGATAGCTTAAATATATTCTATCATTTGATATAGAAAATTATTGGAAAGGATCGGGTTAGTATGTTGGATCATTCGTACAGCATGATTTCAAGAGATGGCCTTAATATGCTTGATCATTCGTAGAGAATGATTTGAAGGGATAGCCTTAGTATGCTTTATCATTCAGAGAGAATGATTTAAAGGGATAGCCTTAATATGCTTCATCATTCAGAGACAATGAATTGAAGGGATTGCATTAGAATACTTTATCATTTAAAGAGAATGATTTGAAGGGATTGACGCGTATGGTCAATCATTCATAGAGAATGTTTCGAAAGGAATGCCTTAGTATGCTCTATTATTCATAGAAAATGATTTGAAGGGATTGCCTTAATATACTCTATCATTCAGAGAGAATGATTTGAAGGGATGGATTTGTACATTCTATCATTCATAGAGAATGATTTGAAGGGATCGCATGAAGGTACGTTGGATCATTCGTAGAGAATGATTTGATGGAATGGCCTTTTAAGTAAGTTGTACCATTCATATAGAATGATTCGAAGGAATTGCCTTGAATGTTCTATCATTCGTAGAGAATGATTTGAAGGGATGGATTTGTACATTCTATCATTTAATGAGAATGATTTGAATGGATTGCTTCGTATGGTCTATCATTCGTAGAGAATGATTTGAAAGGATTGCCTTAGTATACTCTATCATTCGTAGAGAATGATTTGAAGGGATGGCCTCCTTAGTAAGTTGTATCATTCATATAGAATGATTTGAAGGGATCACATAAAGGTACGTTGGATCATTCGTAGAGAATGATTTGAAGGAATGGCCTCCTAAGTAAGTTGTATCATTCATATAGAATGATTTGAAGGGATCGCCTTAATATGCTTTATCATTCGTAGAGAATGGTTTGAAGGGATGGCCTTAGTATACTTTATCATTCGTAGAGAATGATTTGAAGGGATCGCCTAAAGGTACGGTGGATCATTCGTAGAGAATGATTTGAAGGGATGGCCTCCTTAGTAAGTTGTATCATTCATATAGAATGATTTGAAGGAATGGCCTTGAATATTCTATCATTCGTAGAGAATGATTTGAAGGGATTGCCTCGTATGGTCTATCACTCATAGAGAATGATTCGAACGGATAGCTTAAATATATTCATTTATCATTTGATATACAAAATTATTGGAAAGGATCGGGTTAGTATTTTGGAGTTGTATCATTCACATAGAATGATTTGAAGGGATTGCCTTAATATGCTTTATCATTCGTAGAGAATGGTTTTAAGGGATGGCCTTTGTATACTTTATCATTCGTAGAGAATGATTTGAAGGGATCGCCTAAAGGTACGGTGGATCATTCGTAGAGAATGATTTAAAGGAATGGCCTCCTTAGTACGTTGTATCATTCATAAAGAATGGTTCGAAGGAATGGCCTTGAATGGTGTATCATTCATAGAGAATGATTTGAAGGGATGGATTTGTACATTCTATCATTTGATATAGATAGTTATCGGAAGGGATCGCGTTACTATGTTGGATCATTCGTAGATAATGATTTGAAGGGACGGATTTGTACATTCTATCATTCATAGAGAATGATTTGAAGGGATCGCATAAAGGTACGTTGGATCTTTCGTAGAGAATGATTTGAAGGGATGGATTTGTACATTCTATCATTTATAGAGAATGATTCAAAGGGATTGCTTTAGTATACCCTATCATTCGTAGAGAATGATTTGAAGGAATGGCCTCCTTAGTAAGTTGTATCATTCATATAGAATGATTTGAAGGGATCACATAAAGGTACGTTGGATCATTCGTAGAGAATGATTTAAAGGGATGGCCTCCTTAGTAAGTTGTATCATTCATATAGAATGATTTGAAGGGATCACATAAAGGTACGTTGGATCATTCGTAGAGAATGATTTGAAGGGATTAACTCGTATGGTCTATCATTCATAGAGAATGATTCGAAGGGATAGCTTAAATATATTCTTTCATTTGATATAGAAAATTATTGGAAAGGATCGCGTTAGTATAATGGATCATTTGTAGAGAATAATTTAAAGATGTGGCCTTATTATGCTTTATCATTCATAGAGAATGATTTGAAGGGATAGTAGCCTTAGTATACTTTATCATTCATAGAGAATGATTTGAAGGGATAGTAGCCTTAGTATGCTTTATCATTCAGAGAGAATGATTTAAAGGAATGGCCTCCTTAGTAGGTTGTATCATTCATAAAGAATGGTTCGAAGGAATGGCCTTGAATGGTGTATCATTCATAGAGAATGATTTGAAGGGATGGATTTGTACATTCTATCATTTGATATAGATAGTTATAGGAAGGGATCGCGTTACTATGTTGGATCATTCGTAGATAATGATTTGAAGGGACGGATTTGTACATTCTATCATTCATAGAGAATGATTTGAAGGGATCGCATAAAGGTACGTTGGATCTTTCGTAGAGAATGATTTGAAGGGATGGATTTGTACATTCTATCATTTATAGAGAATGATTCAAAGGGATTGCTTTAGTATACCCTATCATTCGTAGAGAATGATTTGAAGGAATGGCCTCCTTAGTAAGTTGTATCATTCATATAGAATGATTTGAAGGGATCACATAAAGGTACGTTGGATCATTCGTAGAGAATGATTTGAAGGAATGGCCTCCTTAGTAAGTTGTATCATTCATAGAATGATTTGAAGGAATTGCCTTGAATGTTCTATCATTCGTAGAGAATGATTTGAAGGGATGGATTTGTACATTCTATCATTTATAGAGAATGATTTGAAGGGATTGCTTCGTATGGCCTTAATTTATAGAGAATGATTCAAAGGGATAGCCTTAGTATATTCTATCATTTGATATAGATAATTATTGGAAGGGATCACGTTAGTATTTTGGATCATTCGAAGAGAATGATTTAAAGAGATGGCCGTAATATGCTTTATCATTCGTAGAGAATGATTTAAAGGAATGGCCTCCTTAGTACGTTGTATCATTCATAAAGAATGGTTCGAAGGAATGGCCTTGAATGGTGTATCATTCATAGAGAATGATTTGAAGGGATGGATTTGTACATTCTATCATTTGATATAGATAGTTATCGGAAGGGATCGCGTTACTATGTTGGATCATTCGTAGATAATGATTTGAAGGGATTAACTCGTATGGTCTATCATTCATACAGAATGATTCGAAGGGATAGCTTAAATATATTCTTTCATTTGATATAGAAAATTATTGGAAAGGATCGCGTTAGTATAATGGATCATTCGTAGATAATGATTTAAAGGGATTAACTCGTATGGTCTATCATTCATAGAGAATGATTTGAAGGGAGACACCAGTATTAAGCGCCTTATAAATATTGTTTATTATTATTATTATTCATAGAGAATGATTTGAAGGGATCGCCTAAAGGTACGTTGGATCATTCGTAGAGAATGATTTGAAGGGATCGCCTTGTATGTTCTACCATTCATAGAAAATGATGAGCAGGGATCGCCTTAGTATACTTTATCATTCATAGAGAATGATTTGAAGGGATTGCCTTAGTATACTTCATCATCCATAGAGAATGATTTGAAGGGATTAACTCGTATCGTCTATTATTCATAGAGAATGATACGAAGGGATAGCTTTAATAAATTCTATCATTTGATATAGATAGTTATCGGAAGGGATCGCGTTAGTATGTTGGATCATTCATAGATAATGATTTGAAGGGATCGCATAAAGGTACGTTGGATCATTCCTAGAGAATGATTTGAAGGGATGGCCTTTTTAGTAAGTTGTATCATTCGTATAGAATAATTCGAAGGAATTGCCTTGTATGTTCTATCATTTATAGAGAATGATTCGAATGGATTACTTCGTATGGTCTATCATTCATAGAGAATGATTTGAAGGGATAGCTTTAGTATACTCTATCATTCGTAGAGAATGATTTGAAGGGATTGCCTTAGTATACTCTATCATTCGTAGAGAATGATTTAAAGGGATGGCCTCCTTAGTAAGTTGTATCATTCATATAGAATGATTTGAAGGGATCACATAAAGGTACGTTGGATCATTCGTAGAGAATGATTTGAAGGAATGGCCTCCTTAGTAAGTTGTATCATTAATATAGAATGATAGGAAGGGATTGCCTGAATATGCTTTATCATTCGTAGAGAATGATTTGAAGGGATGGCCTTAGTATACTTTATCATTCGTAGAGAATGATTTGAAGGGATTAACTCGTATGGTCTATCATTCATGGAGAATGATTCGAAGGGATAGCTTAAATATATTCTATCATTTGATATAGAAAATTATTGGAAGGGATCGCGTTAGTATTTTGATTAATTCGTAGAGAATGATTTAAAGAGATGGCCGTAATATGCTTTATCATTCGTAGAGAATGATTTGAAGGAATGGCCTCCTTAGTATGTTGTATCATTCATATAGAATGATTCGAAGGAATGGATTTGTATGGTCCATCATTCATAGAAAATGATTAGAAGGGATACCTTTAATATATTCTATCATTTGATATAGATAATTCTTCAAAGGGATTGCCTTAGTATGCTCTATCATTCATTTTGATTTAAAGGGATGGCCTCCTTAGTAAGATGTATCATTCATATAGAATGATTTGAAGGGATCACATAAAGGTACGTTGGATCATTCGTAGAGAATGATTTGAAAGAATGGCCTCCTTAGTAAGTTGTATCATTCATAGAGAATGATTGGAAGGGATTGCCTGAATATGCTTTATCATTCGTAGAGAATGATTTGAAGGGATGGCCTTAGTATACTTTATCATTCGTAGAGAATGATTTAAAGGGATGGCCTCCTTAGTAAGTTGTATCATTCATATAGAATGATTTGAAGGGATCACATAAAGGTACGTTGGATCATTCGTAGAGAATGATTTGAAAGAATGGCCTCCTTAGTAAGTTGTATCATTCATAGAGAATGATTGGAAGGGATTGCCTGAATATGCTTTATCATTCGTAGATAATGATCTGAAGGGATAGCCTTAGTATGCTTTATCATTCGTAGAGAATGATTTAAAGGGATTAACTCGTATGGTCTATCATTCATGGAGAATGATTCGAAGGGATAGCTTAAATATATTCTATCATTTGATATAGAAAATTATTGGAAGGGATCGCGTTAGTATTTTGGATCATTCGTAGAGAATGATTTAAAGAGATGGCCGTAATATGCTTTATCATTCGTAGAGAATGATTTGAAGGAATGGCCTCCTTAGTACGTTGTATCATTCATATAGAATGATTCGAAGGAATGGCCTTGACTGTTCTATCTTTCGTAGAGAATGATTTGAAGGGATGGATTGGTATGGTCTATCATTCATAGAAAATGATTAGAAGGGATAGCTTTAATATATTCTAGCATTTGATATAGATAATTCTTCAAAGGGATCGCGTTAGTATGTTGGATCATTCATAGAGAATGATTTGAAGGGATCGCCTAATAGTACGTTGGATCATTCGTAGAGAATGATTTGAAGGAATGGCCTCCTTAGTACGTTCTATCATTCAAAGATAATGATTTAAAGAGATTGCCTTAATATGCTTTATCATTTATAGACAATGATTTGAAGGGGTTGCCTTTCATGGTTTATCATTCATTGAGAATGATTAGAAGGGATAGCTTTAATATATTCTAGCATTTGATATAGATAATTCTTCAAAGGGATCGCGTTAGTATGTTGGATCATTCATAGAGAATGATTTGAAGGGATCGCCTAATAGTACGTTGGATCATTCGTAGAGAATGATTTGAAGGAATGGCCTCCTTAGTACGTTCTATCATTCAAAGATAATGATTTAAAGAGATTGCCTTAATATGCTTTATCATTTATAGAGAATGATTTGAAGGGATTGCCTTTCATGGTTTATCATTCATTGAGAATGATTTAAAGGAATAACCGTAGTATGCTTTATCATTCATAGAGAATGATTTGAAGGGATCGCCTAAAGGTACGTTGGATCATTCATAGAGAATGATGAGCAGGGATCGCCTTAGTATACTTTATCATTCATAGAAAATGATTTGAAGGGATCGCCTAAAGGTACGTTGGATCATTCGTAGAGAATGATTTGAAGGGATCGCCTAAAGGTACGTTGGATCATTCGTAGAGAATGATTTGAAGGGATTGCCTTGTATGTTCTACCATTCATAGAGAATGATTCGAAGGAATGGCCTTGAATGTTCTATCTTTCGTAGAGAATGATTTGAAGGGATGGATTTGTATGGTCTATCATTCATAGAAAATGATTAGAAGGGATAGCTTTAATATATTCTATCATTTGATATAGATAATTCTTCAAAGGGATCGCGTTAGTATGTTGGATCATTCATAGAGAATGATTTGAAGGGATCGCCTAATAGTACGTTGGATCATTCGTAGAGAATGATTTGAAGGAATGGCCTCCTTAGTACGTTCTATCATTCAAAGATAATGATTTAAAGAGATTGCCTTAATATGCTTTATCATTTATAGAGAATGATTTGAAGGGATTGCCTTTCATGGTTTATCATTCATTGAGAATGATTTAAAGGAATAACCGTAGTATGCTTTATCATTCATAGAGAATGATTTGAAGGGATCGCCTAAAGGTACGTTGGATCATTCGTAGAGAATGATTTGAAGGGATTGCCTTGTATGTTCTACCATTCATAGAGAATGATGAGCAGGGATCGCCTTAGTAAACTTTATCATTCAAAGAGAATGATTTGAAGGGATCGCCTAAAGGTACGTTGGATCATTCGTAGAGAATGATTTGAAGGGATCGCCTAAAGGTACGTTGGATCATTCGTAGAGAATGATTTGAAGGGATCGCCTAAAGGTACGTTGGATCATTCGTAGAGAATGATTTGAAGGGATGGCCTCCTTAGTAAGTTGTATCATTCATAGAGAATGATTGGAAGGGATTGCCTGAATATGCTTTATCATTCGTAGAGAATGATCTGAAGGGATAGCCTTAGTATGCTTTATCATTCGTAGAGAATGATTTAAAGGGATTAACTCGTATGGTCTATCATTCATGGAGAATGATTCGAAGGGATAGCTTAAATATATTCTATCATTTGATATAGAAAATCATTGGAAGGGATCGCGTTAGTATTTGGATCATTCGTAGAGAATGATTTAAAGAGATGGCCGTAATATGCTTTATCATTCGTAGAGAATGATTTGAAGGCCTCCTTAGTACGTTGTATCATTCATATAGAATGATTCGAAGGAATGGCCTTGAATGTTCTATCTTTCGTAGAGAATGATTTGAAGGGATGGATTGGTATGGTCTATCATTCATAGAAAATGATTAGAAGGGATAGCTTTAATATATTCTAGCATTTGATATAGATAATTCTTCAAAGGGATCGCGTTAGTATGTTGGATCATTCATAGAGAATGATTTGAAGGGATCGCCTAATAGTACGTTGGATCATTCGTAGAGAATGATTTGAAGGAATGGCCTCCTTAGTACGTTCTATCATTCAAAGATAATGATTTAAAGAGATTGCCTTAATATGCTTTATCATTTATAGACAATGATTTGAAGGGGTTGCCTTTCATGGTTTATCATTCATTGAGAATGATTAGAAGGGATAGCTTTAATATATTCTAGCATTTGATATAGATAATTCTTCAAAGGGATCGCGTTAGTATGTTGGATCATTCATAGAGAATGATTTGAAGGGATCGCCTAATAGTACGTTGGATCATTCGTAGAGAATGATTTGAAGGAATGGCCTCCTTAGTACGTTCTATCATTCAAAGATAATGATTTAAAGAGATTGCCTTAATATGCTTTATCATTTATAGAGAATGATTTGAAGGGATTGCCTTTCATGGTTTATCATTCATTGAGAATGATTTAAAGTAATAACCGTAGTATGCTTTATCATTCATAGAGAATGATTTGAAGGGATCGCCTAAAGGTACGTTGGATCATTCGTAGAGAATGATTTGAAGGGATCGCCTAAAGGTACGTTGGATCATTCATAGAGAATGATGAGCAGGGATCGCCTTAGTATACTTTATCATTCATAGAAAATGATTTGAAGGGATCGCCTAAAGGTACGTTAGATCATTCGTAGAGAATGATTTGAAGGGATCGCCTAAAGGTACGTTGGATCATTCGTAGAGAATGATTTGAAAGAATGGCCTCCTTAGTAAGTTGTATCATTCATAGAGAATGATTGGAAGGGATTGCCTGAATATGCTTTATCATTCGTAGATAATGATCTGAAGGGATAGCCTTAGTATGCTTTATCATTCGTAGAGAATGATTTAAAGGGATTAACTCGTATGGTCTATCATTCATGGAGAATGATTCGAAGGGATAGCTTAAATATATTCTATCATTTGATATAGAAAATTATTGGAAGGGATCGCGTTAGTATTTTGGATCATTCGTAGAGAATGATTTAAAGAGATGGCCGTAATATGCTTTATCATTCGTAGAGAATGATTTGAAGGAATGGCCTCCTTAGTACGTTGTATCATTCATATAGAATGATTCGAAGGAATGGCCTTGACTGTTCTATCTTTCGTAGAGAATGATTTGAAGGGATGGATTGGTATGGTCTATCATTCATAGAAAATGATTAGAAGGGATAGCTTTAATATATTCTAGCATTTGATATAGATAATTCTTCAAAGGGATCGCGTTAGTATGTTGGATCATTCATAGAGAATGATTTGAAGGGATCGCCTAATAGTACGTTGGATCATTCGTAGAGAATGATTTGAAGGAATGGCCTCCTTAGTACGTTCTATCATTCAAAGATAATGATTTAAAGAGATTGCCTTAATATGCTTTATCATTTATAGACAATGATTTGAAGGGGTTGCCTTTCATGGTTTATCATTCATTGAGAATGATTAGAAGGGATAGCTTTAATATATTCTAGCATTTGATATAGATAATTCTTCAAAGGGATCGCGTTAGTATGTTGGATCATTCATAGAGAATGATTTGAAGGGATCGCCTAATAGTACGTTGGATCATTCGTAGAGAATGATTTGAAGGAATGGCCTCCTTAGTACGTTCTATCATTCAAAGATAATGATTTAAAGAGATTGCCTTAATATGCTTTATCATTTATAGAGAATGATTTGAAGGGATTGCCTTTCATGGTTTATCATTCATTGAGAATGATTTAAAGGAATAACCGTAGTATGCTTTATCATTCATAGAGAATGATTTGAAGGGATCGCCTAAAGGTACGTTGGATCATTCATAGAGAATGATGAGCAGGGATCGCCTTAGTATACTTTATCATTCATAGAAAATGATTTGAAGGGATCGCCTAAAGGTACGTTGGATCATTCGTAGAGAATGATTTGAAGGGATCGCCTAAAGGTACGTTGGATCATTCGTAGAGAATGATTTGAAGGGATTGCCTTGTATGTTCTACCATTCATAGAGAATGATTCGAAGGAATGGCCTTGAATGTTCTATCTTTCGTAGAGAATGATTTGAAGGGATGGATTTGTATGGTCTATCATTCATAGAAAATGATTAGAAGGGATAGCTTTAATATATTCTATCATTTGATATAGATAATTCTTCAAAGGGATCGCGTTAGTATGTTGGATCATTCATAGAGAATGATTTGAAGGGATCGCCTAATAGTACGTTGGATCATTCGTAGAGAATGATTTGAAGGAATGGCCTCCTTAGTACGTTCTATCATTCAAAGATAATGATTTAAAGAGATTGCCTTAATATGCTTTATCATTTATAGAGAATGATTTGAAGGGATTGCCTTTCATGGTTTATCATTCATTGAGAATGATTTAAAGGAATAACCGTAGTATGCTTTATCATTCATAGAGAATGATTTGAAGGGATCGCCTAAAGGTACGTTGGATCATTCGTAGAGAATGATTTGAAGGGATTGCCTTGTATGTTCTACCATTCATAGAGAATGATGAGCAGGGATCGCCTTAGTAAACTTTATCATTCAAAGAGAATGATTTGAAGGGATCGCCTAAAGGTACGTTGGATCATTCGTAGAGAATGATTTGAAGGGATCGCCTAAAGGTACGTTGGATCATTCGTAGAGAATGATTTGAAGGGATCGCCTAAAGGTACGTTGGATCATTCGTAGAGAATGATTTGAAGGGATGGCCTCCTTAGTAAGTTGTATCATTCATAGAGAATGATTGGAAGGGATTGCCTGAATATGCTTTATCATTCGTAGAGAATGATCTGAAGGGATAGCCTTAGTATGCTTTATCATTCGTAGAGAATGATTTAAAGGGATTAACTCGTATGGTCTATCATTCATGGAGAATGATTCGAAGGGATAGCTTAAATATATTCTATCATTTGATATAGAAAATCATTGGAAGGGATCGCGTTAGTATTTGGATCATTCGTAGAGAATGATTTAAAGAGATGGCCGTAATATGCTTTATCATTCGTAGAGAATGATTTGAAGGCCTCCTTAGTACGTTGTATCATTCATATAGAATGATTCGAAGGAATGGCCTTGAATGTTCTATCTTTCGTAGAGAATGATTTGAAGGGATGGATTGGTATGGTCTATCATTCATAGAAAATGATTAGAAGGGATAGCTTTAATATATTCTAGCATTTGATATAGATAATTCTTCAAAGGGATCGCGTTAGTATGTTGGATCATTCATAGAGAATGATTTGAAGGGATCGCCTAATAGTACGTTGGATCATTCGTAGAGAATGATTTGAAGGAATGGCCTCCTTAGTACGTTCTATCATTCAAAGATAATGATTTAAAGAGATTGCCTTAATATGCTTTATCATTTATAGACAATGATTTGAAGGGGTTGCCTTTCATGGTTTATCATTCATTGAGAATGATTAGAAGGGATAGCTTTAATATATTCTAGCATTTGATATAGATAATTCTTCAAAGGGATCGCGTTAGTATGTTGGATCATTCATAGAGAATGATTTGAAGGGATCGCCTAATAGTACGTTGGATCATTCGTAGAGAATGATTTGAAGGAATGGCCTCCTTAGTACGTTCTATCATTCAAAGATAATGATTTAAAGAGATTGCCTTAATATGCTTTATCATTTATAGAGAATGATTTGAAGGGATTGCCTTTCATGGTTTATCATTCATTGAGAATGATTTAAAGTAATAACCGTAGTATGCTTTATCATTCATAGAGAATGATTTGAAGGGATCGCCTAAAGGTACGTTGGATCATTCGTAGAGAATGATTTGAAGGGATCGCCTAAAGGTACGTTGGATCATTCATAGAGAATGATGAGCAGGGATCGCCTTAGTATACTTTATCATTCATAGAAAATGATTTGAAGGGATCGCCTAAAGGTACGTTAGATCATTCGTAGAGAATGATTTGAAGGGATCGCCTAAAGGTACGTTGGATCATTCGTAGAGAATGATTTGAAGGGATTGCCTTGTATGTTCTACCATTCATAGAGAATGATTCGAATGAATGGCCTTGAATGTTCTATCTTTCGTAGAGAATGATTTGAAGGGAAGGATTTGTATGGTCTATCATTCATAGAAAATGATTAGAAGAGATATCTTTAATATATTCTATCATTTGATATAGATAATTCTTCAAAGGGATCGCGTTAGTATGTTGGATCATTCATAGAGAATGATTTGAAGGGATCGCCTAATAGTACGTTGGATCATTCGTAGAGAATGATTTGAAGGAATGGCCTCCTTAGTACGTTCTATCATTCAAAGATAATGATTTAAAGAGATTGCCTTAATATGCTTTATCATTTATAGAGAATGATTTGAAGGGATTGCCTTTCATGGTTTATCATTCATTGAGAATGATTTAAAGGAATAACCGTAGTATGCTTTATCATTCATAGAGAATGATTTGAAGGGATCGCCTAAAGGTACGTTGGATCATTCGTAGAGAATGATTTGAAGGGATTGCCTTGTATGTTCTACCATTCATAGAGAATGATGAGCAGGGATCGCCTTAGTAAACTTTATCATTCGTAGAGAATGATTTGAAGGGATCGCCTAAAGGTACGTTGGATCATTCGTAGAGAATGATTTGAAGGGATCGCCTAAAGGTACGTTGGATCATTCGTAGAGAATGATTTGAAGGGATGGCCTCCTTAGTAAGTTGTATCATTCATAGAGAATGATTTAAAGGGATGGCCTTAATATGCCTTATCATTAAAGGTGAAATTCAAAGAAAATCACAAATATGTCAACTAATGTATCACTAGAAACTGGAAAGCTAACAGATGGCCATCGTACAAGTTTGAGGTCAGCTACATATCGGGTGATTCATAAAAATAAAAATACAACCACCTCCATAGCAGCTGGGATATACGAGAGATTCGCCAGAAAATAACGATGTTTTAATGACGTCACAACAGGGACCAATACTGCCCAAGCAGACGACATCCCATAAAGAATGAACATAATTGCAAAGCTATTATTTGTCAAATTATAATGAGTTTAGTGTATATAAATGTACTGGCACGTCAAACCGATCAAAAGGGGACATGACCCGATTCTGATAACTAAAATCTTATGCTTGTAAATACACAGGATAGGGGTTAATTAACAATCAAAGAAACCAGCCTTTCAAATTGAAAAGCCCCCGGATTGATATTAAGGACGGCATTTGTTCCCTCTTAAAACGCCGAACATACGGCCGTGTCTGCAGCTGAATATACAATGGCGTCTTATTTTGTTTACAAGCGACAGATTCCTTTATTTTTGTATCGCTGCATTTGTCATCAAAATAAAACCATGCGCGGGGTTTAGAGTGAGGCAATAGATTATACATTTAGCCTGGCGGTAGTGAAGTAAGAGAAAGAACTCAAGAGAAGATGAAAATACAGGCACTGAAAATGTGTGAGATGTCATGGTACATCGTCTGCTTGTGCAAATCATGTCCCTGCTGTGATCTCACACATCTCAGCAGCGTTCGGAGAGCTATTCAGGTGCTATGCCGGGGCTGTATTTAAGCGTTTTGTAATTTATAATAATCATTACTTCGAATGTTTCCAAGCATTGAATTTTGATAACCTTGTCGAATTAAAGTTTCAACTTTGCAATAATGAAAATAAAGCTAGATTTAAAATCGATGAATATCTACTTTAATAGAGAATGGATGGAAGGGATGGCCTTAATATGCTTTATCATTCATAGAGAATGATTTAAAGGGATGGCCTTAATATGCCTTATCATTCATAGAGAATGGTTTGAAGGGATCGTCTTGTATGGTCTATCATTCATAGTGAATGATTTGAAGGGATGGCCTTAGTAACTTTGTTGGATCATGCATAGAGAATGATTCGAAGGGGTAGCCTTAGTATGTTGGATCATTCATAGAGAATGTTTCGAAGGGATCGCCCTGTATGGTATATCAGATATATAAAACTACCATCATCAATAAAAAAATTACAAAAATATTTTGTATCATATGTAAATTACTGTAAGCATTTGTATTACTCTCGCCACCCCCCAAAGATGCCAAGTTTGAAAGAAATACAAAATAATGAAGGATTAAAAAAAAAATTGTATTCCACATCCCTTTCCTCCTTTTTAAGAATTACTGGTAGGAAAGTGATTTTACAGGCAACTATGCTAAATTACATGACTGTCTTACCATACCGACTCAATGAAACTCGCTGCTCATCCATCCAGTGACAAAACCTGATGCTTGGGTCTTCATAGTCCAGGCGTCAGGCAGCTTCCCAGAGATTGTTGAGTGATTCCAAACAAAGGTTTCCTGCTACATCATCATCACATGAATCATACTGTTTGAGGAAACAACCTTGAACAATCGGAACAGAAAAGGAGAATGTGAGTTCATGTATCTAGATACACGGCAGAACAGAGATGTAGCTTAAAGCCTCGGTCACAAATGCCATTACCAGCTGCTACGAACGACGTACGAACGATTTTCAGACAATGGAAATTCGAAAAGACAATGAAAAAATAGGGAGATCCGTACGATCGCATCGTTCGTACGAACCTTTGTGACCGTAGCTTAAAATAAGATATGGAAATGAAGGAGAGAAAAAAATAAGAGAGATTACTAATGGAAGCCTAAACAGTCCCATTGCAACAAAAGTGACATTGTTTGCACCTACAGGTACTTGTTTTACAGTAAGGACTGAGATACAAACAAATTTGACAACAGCATTCACATTTATCCCTTGAGATAGTCATTCTTATTATGCTACTCGAGCTATTCTTCTCTAGACCAAAATAATTCCAAAGACATTTAATGGTTTTTCACCTTTCAGGAAATTATTCCCCAATATTATTGTTTTGCTGGTGTAAGAATCCCGCTGAGTTAGCTACTAACTTCCATTAAAACATTTCCAGAGAAACACAGAGGGGCGGCGTTATCTAAATGCCTATTATTATTATCATAACCCTGACAACAAAAAGTCTCTTTGACATTGCCTTTTCTCTATCAGTGATAGTATTTTACCAGCTCTATCAACTCTGGGTCTAGTAAGGCTTTCATTATGAGAAATCAATCCCTCCTTTCTTAAAGAGTGATTAAATGAATCGTATAATTTACAGAGTATACTACATTCTGTACCGGGCGGATTCAGCACCGAGCAGTAGATCTGTTGGTGATTATGTTCCATGACCTATATGCTTAATAGGAATTGTGTTCACTTTTCTGTTTAAATGTGTGGAAAAGACCTGGTCATAAACATGAAGGTATTTCTTTTTCTTTCAACAATTCCTAATAGAAAATGTTTCAATACTCACTTCAAGAACTTTCAAGTGGTCTGGGGCCGTTTCTCGAAACCGTCATACGTCTAACTTCATAGACATCTCATTGAAACGTATGTTATAGAATTAACCCTAATAAGGCCGTATGCCCCCCCCCCCCCTCCACGATTTTTCTGATTGCTCGGGAACGCATATGGATGGCGCCCCGCCGCTCGCTGACTTTTTTCTTTCGGGTCTTGCGCAACTTTTAAAAGAATTTTAAAAGAATATGTTCTTCTTCAAAACAGATTGGAACAACTGCAGCATCCCCATCGCTGTCAGTCCCACATCAGGAATGGACTGGGGAGGCAGTGCTCCAGAGTCGCCAAAAAGCGCTATGTAATACCGTACTGCCGCCAGCATTGTAAGTACAGGACAAAGTCCCGTCAGACACGGCACAGCCTGGATTAAAAGGACAAGAGTAGCTAAACAGTTTCGCGAAAAGGGAAAATGTTGAGTGCTCCTTGACTTATATCGTCTTCTTCAAAAAAAGATTGGAGCAGCTGCAGCATCCCCATCGTTGCCAGGCGCATATACGGAATGGACTTGGGAGACAATGCTCCAGAGTAACTAAACAGTATCGCGAACAGGGAAGATGTTGAGTGAAGACTGGGAGCACTTAAAAAGTACCATATAGACTGCATACCATGAGGGATGATAAATGTGATCATCTCCAACATTAGCAGAAATGAATCAAATTGAGTCTGAGCGTGCTGATACCAGTTAAACTTTACCTGCCAACAAGCAAAAGAAATAAACCAACAAAAAACAAAAAATGGCCTCAGTCTGCAGAAATGAAAGGGCTATGATAAGTGGATGTACGTATACACTCACAATTTAACCGAAGGGCAAATATCGGCTTTGCAAATAGTATTTAGGGTCCTTGCCTTTTTTTTTGACAAGGCGTTGTGTGGAGTTGTGTGGAGTTGTGTGGATTTGTGTGGAGTTGTGTGGAGTTGTGTGGAGTTGTGTGGAGTTGTGTGGATTTGTGTGGAGTTGTGTGGAGTTGTGTGGAGTTGTGTGGAGTTGTGTGGAGTTGTGTGGATTTGTGTGGAGTTGTGTGGATTTGTGTGGAGTTGTGTGGAGTTGTGTGGAGTTGTGTGGAGTTGTGTGGATTTGTGTGGAGTTGTGTGGAGTTGTGTGGAGTTGTGTGGAGTTGTGTGGAGTTGTGTGGAGTTATGTGGGATGTTAACGAGGTTGTGTACTGTGTGAACCAGGCTTGGTTCATGTGGTGCACAACTTTTTTGAGTTGCTTTACATAGCTTTACATACCAAATTTACAGTGTACGCACTTGGAGAGCAAAATAAGAATAATTATTCTGTTTTATTTACTTACGTTAACGAGGTTGTGTACTGCGTGAACCAGGCTTAGTTCATGTGGTGCACAACTATTTTTGAGTTGCTTATGTAAATGTAATTTGAGCATGTTTATGTAAAGGCGCTATATAAATAGCAATATGTATGTATGTATGTGGGCTCGTACATAATAAATTCATCATTATGATATCAGTATGCAGGAAAAATGCAAGATGTTGTTAAACTTTTAAGTTCTATTCAAAGGAGAGAAAAAAATCCTTTGCTGAAATGTAAAAGGACTAAGTAACATCATATTCAAAGGATGACACCCCCCGCAGCCTCTGCTGAAATGTTAAATAAAATAACCTGTTCAGTTGTCATAGTGAACTACTTGCCATGATCTTACATAAAAGATAGCGTCACAGGTCATCAGGTCCACAGAGCGTCACAGGTCATCAGGTCTACAGGTCGTCGTCCGATGACCAGGCGTCTATGTTTCTATGGATGTAATCTGCGAATGAAAAAAAATGAGAACGAATGTTAAGCCCATCGAACATGTATTGTTTGTTTGGGTACATGTAGACACTCCGTCTGTGTAATAAGTAATAATGATACCAATATGATGGATCTATATAGTGCTTGATGTATCCAAGTATGTAAGCAATTTACAGAAATACCGGGTAGAAATATAATTACCCTTGTCATCGGATTCAGACTTTCCCACTTTAATACAATTGTGCACGTTTTCTACTGCTTGAGGGAGCAATACAGCCACGTGCCTTTTTTCAGACACTCCTGATAATTTCTGAAAAGGTTATGATGCATGATAGTTTTCTGTAAATGGTCGTTTTTTTTTTTATTCATGTTTTTATTCAAACAAAATCAATCACAATTGCAATATTTACAGAAGATTATAGGAATGATTGCAGTGTGAAATAAAAAAAGAAAGGACAAGGTGTGACACAAACAATTTAGGGGGAAAAGAGAAACGGTAGCAGAAATATGCTGGAACCATGTACACAAAACAATGCAATACAGATGATATGAATGCAGCCACGGGGAGTCAGGGAAATACCAGACCCCCCCCCCCCCACCCCCTCTCCAAGATACCGGTATTATCTAGCCGACCCTATCTCAAGCGTCTATTGAGGGGCAGATTCTATTAATATCTGTTTTCATTAGGATGTGTCTGAACTACAGAAAAAAAGTTTCGTTCTCACAATTAACTAAAAAACACCACTACATTTGCACTGATATCAAGATTTATTATTTGTTAATAATTGCATAAAGTCTTTAATCGTAAATACATACATTGAAATCCGTCTCAGAGATTTGTGTTATATAACAGGAGAAAAAACATATTGATAATAGCAAAGATATTAACAGGGGTACAACGCTACGAAGCAAATATTCTCTTCTTGAATGTGTACAATGATACTACTAACAATTTCCTCTGAAAGGTAAATATTTGGGTTTACACTATTAGAAAGTTGACATGATTCTAAAGTGCAATTAATCGTGTTATGTTTCATTCACATAGATTGGGGTAAGCTACCTCAAAAAAAGAAGAAAACAAAACCTTAAAGAAATTAATTGGCAAAATAAGTGTTGTGTAATTCATAGTGTATATACATTTTCTTGCAGCACACATACAAAATTCATATTTGTTAATAAGTAAGCTGTTTATGAAGCAAAAGCTGATTTGGCAACCATATGTATAAAAAGACCACCCATTTATAATAACCACATTTCCGCTTCCTTGACTAGCGTTTGTCATCGGAATGTGTACTCAAGGAACCAAGGAACCAAGGAACCTGTACATAAAGGCTACCCGCCTTGAGTGGTCGCCATATATATATATATATATATATATATATATATATATATATATATATATATATATATATACAGGTTCCACGTTATTTTGCTGTAATTGTCCTTTTAAGCCAGTTATCTGTGCTGTGTCTGACGGGACTTTGTCCTGTACTTACAATGCTGGCGGCAATACGGAATAACATATCTCTTTTTAGCGACACGGGAGCACTGTCGCCCAAGCCCGTTGCGGATGTGGGCTTGGCAGCGATGGGGGTGCTGCAGCTGCTCCAATCTGGTTTGAAGAAGAAGATATAAGTCAAGAAGCATTGAAAAAGGATGAATAATGACTATGGCAACTATTAAAGAGTATTTATGATGCACAACCCCAAATGTCCTTGTGGCGCAAGATGAAAGTAAGAACGTAAGAAAGAAAGTTTTGTAATTTGTTATTGTTAAAGAATGATTTTCCTGATTTATGTTTCTTGACAATTTGTCATATTAAAACTTACATCTAAATGTGTGCAACAAAGACCCCAATTCAACCAGTCCACCTTTAATGATTAAGTCACGAATAACACTAAAAACATCATATTTAAAAACATCATATTTAAAAACATCTTGAACATTCAGATGTGAAGTGCAACTACTAGAAAGCAGTTTTGAAAAGATGAAGGTTGTTTTCTATAGTTTATAAACTAATTAGATATCTTCTTAAAAATTGTACTTTACAGTGTTTTTTTAACACAAAATTATCCTTTTTGTCCTGTCTAAATGTGCTTACCAATGAGATGGTTATAATATGAATAGCAGTATGACATTTATTAATGATTTGTTTTGTACTTAGGAGTAATGGGGTGTAAAGATTTTAGGGGGAATTATAATTTCAGATCCAGAATTTTGTGAAACTGGGGGGGGGGGGGGCAAAAAGGTTACAAGCCAGAAAACATACTGGCAAGTGTAGCGAATACATATGACGTGCACGAATCAATTACTTCAAAATGGTTGTAGATGTGTTGTGGTGTAGTTAGTCTCTGG
This sequence comes from Strongylocentrotus purpuratus, assembly GCF_000002235.5. NCBI lineage: Eukaryota > Metazoa > Echinodermata > Echinoidea > Camarodonta > Strongylocentrotidae > Strongylocentrotus > Strongylocentrotus purpuratus. The sequence goes on from NW_022145594.1 coordinate 9,854,719, forward strand.
ACTATGGATCACAAAGCATCGTGGGGTTTGATCCCTGCCACAGCACAAACATCATTTGGCAAGGTCGACACTAATCAACATTTGCCACTCTACATCCTAGTGCAGTAATTTGGTACCTTTTTCAAAGCACCTTATCAGAGTAGTTCCATAAAGCCTCACTGCACTACTTATGCTACTTGCGCCCTCTATATAGCAAACAATGCCTAATCGGTGCAGGTTGGTCCTCCATGATCCCCTTTTTCTTATGTTAAATTGAGAGCTGATTTTGACGAGATAACCACCTGTCAGTGACCTTGCAGGGAGGTGTAATCCCCACTGGCCAAACTAGTGCAGACGGGCTTTATAACATGTGTTTTACAATACAATTCTTAGAACCATTAGTACGTTGCTATTATCAGTATTCATACTAGTCGTAGGCACTATTATTGATATTGTGAGGAGTATAGAACCCCCGTTCCCCACGTATTGGTACTTGCCTAATCGCCGTAATATGCGTGTGCATCGCCATTTTCTTGATAACTTGACGTATACTAGATGTACTGTGAAGTGTTTATCAAGTAAATGTATTCAAATTTATGGAATCTTCCTTCCTAGGTGTAAGTGGTGATGAAGCATTTCATTCACCTGCTATTATCCTTTGTACTACAATTACCAGAACGCAAATTACATAAATAAGTTGGTGCTCTTTTGGGTTGAAGGTTTTCTCATAAATGAAATAGATTTGTCAACTGCTATATAAGGTTTCAAAAATGATTTAGTAACAATTGTTCTCCTGTTATATATGTTTCACCTAATATAATTTTGATCTTCACGGCTATGATTTTTCCTCATTGAAAAGTAAGACTTTGCTATCGATTTTAAAAGTCTTTCCAACTAAAGCTTGGTGCATGATACATGTTCATGTACAATTTCAACCGGTACGTCACATGTTCAAGAAAATGGCTACGCCCATGTCATGCCAAGAATATCTCCATTTATTATATACTAGCAGATTTTACCCGTAACAAACTGACCTTTCATCAAATAAATGATCCGGTAATGATCTAAGGGATCGCTGGGGGGGGGGGGGGCATTTGGCAGATTTGCCGTTCCGACGGGGCTGTTCCACTCGGAAGCCACCAAACATGTACCCAATTTTAAGGGTCATTTTTGCGGAAAAGGGTACCTATTATCAGGGGGGGGGGGGGGGAATCGCATTCCCGCGTGTGCGCTGATCCTCATTGCACAATGTGCCTACAAAGCATTCCTATTCCCTGTTGGATCAGCGAATAGAAACTTACGTATTTTAAATTTAGAACCCCCAAATAGACAAAATTGGTTGAAATAAACCTCTTCATGGCAATCTGGAGGTTTTAAAACTGGGAATGGGCGGAATTCCAACTCGATTGAGCAGAAGACCACGGAGAAAAGCGCCGTCAAACAAACGGAAGGACACACACACCGACAGACATACACACAAGATTAGCCAAATTATAGTAGGGATATATATATAAATTTCTCTTTTGTACATTTTCGTAAGGAAAATTGTACATCGTAGGGCATGGTGACATCTAATTTGTCAGAATACCTACACTTATTATCAAAGGTGAGGTTTCCTTTAAACTTGGCCTACTATAAATAGTTCTTCAGGATGACCCACATCCTCGCAAATCCCAGATGAAAAATTGTTGAAATCATTTCACTTTTTCATCCAAAGTCCTCCCCTTTTCTGCTTAAATGACCAAACGGTGCTCAAATCAATAAAGTCCGTCAACACTACTGGACAAGAAGGGATAAGACCACACAGCGAGGTCAATGACAGGTGGCTATCTCATTAACTCAGCTCTCAACTAACATAAGAAAAAGATCACGGGGGACCAACAAGCACCGATTGGGGAAGTTTTCTATATAGAGGGAGCAAGTAGCTACAGGAAGGACAGTGGGGCTTTAAAGGAATAACATCCTACCAGGGTACACCTGGATAGAGAGCGGCAAATATAGATAAATGTCTTTTTAAGGGGACTGTAGTGATGCGGCGGGACTCGAATCCCGAACCATGTGATAGTCCAGTGAAATCATTCTTCTTCACTAAATCATGATACCTCGATAACATGACGTTTTTCCGAAGGTTCATAATTCTTAATGTTGTTACAATATATTTCCGAAAAAATCCAGTAGGGCACACATTTTCAAAATAAGATTCATAATTCAAATTACATACTTTAGGCTTTATAATTCCAAAAAATAAAATAGATAGGTTTTGTATTTCTGAGAAAAAAAATTAGTTCATAATTCCGAAGGTATAATTTGGAAGATTCGTTACTTCAAAGATTCATAATTCAAAATGGTCATATTTTCCGAAATTGCAATAGGGGTCGTAATTCTGAAAGCGAAAAAGAATTCGTCAGAACCTAAGGAAAATTGAGTGGCTTCTGATAAATTAACATTTCAAGAAATAGTAAATGTACTCACTCTTCCGCGCCCATCATCGCACGGTGCTGCCAGCACACCCGGCTCCCGTGTCGCGTGGTGCGCTTGCACCTCCTTCCGGCCCGTGTGGCATGGGTGCAGCGATGGGCCACACGGGCCCAAGGTCCCCCAAGATCAGCCATGACTCTGCAAGAGATGAATCATCGATAATAAATCAATCAATTAGACTGAACAATAATGATAATACTAATAAGTATTTATATAACGAATTAGACTGAATGATAATACTAATAAGTATTTATATAGCGAATTAGACTGAATGATAATGACAATACTAATAAGTATTTATATAACGAATTAGACTGAATGATTATGATAATACTAATAAGTATGTATATAGCGAATTAGACTGAATGATAATGATAATACTAATAATTATTTATATAGCGAATTAGACTGAATGATAATGATAATAATAATAAATATTTATATAGCGAATTGGACTGAATGATAACGATAATAATAATAAGTATTTATATAGCGAATTAGACTGAATGATAATGATAATAATAATAAGTATTTATATAGCGCCATTCTTGTATCCATTACCCAAAATGTTCAAGGCGCTGGCAATGTACATGGAAAGTACAATTTAATGTAAATTGGAATACAGAGTAAAATAATAAGATATAAAGATCCACTACGGAAATATAAATGGATGACATGAATAAAAGATTGCTTAGTCATCCTTACTCATTATTCCCCATAGTGGTATATGGAGGGAGGTAGATATGCCATTCCGGGTTTAATATATATAACATTGTGTATTTTATCACGTATTAGTCGAAACATATTATTTCACATGATTGGTAATAAGAGCTTCCATTCCGTTTTTTGAGGGGGGCGTTTCCAAAACTGGTCTATACGTTTAAGCATAACAAACATGGGTTCACGGTAATTCCTTGTTCTCATTGACGATAGGGTGTTAGATAGTGTCAAGAAAACACAATATTACAACATTGAGACATGGTAAAGGTGAAAGACAGGCGCGTACGCAGGGGGGGGGGGGGGTGTTAACCCCCCCCCCCCCACCTTGAGTTTTTTTATGTGTATTTTTCATGTATTTTTTTTGGAAAACCCCCCCTCCCCGCTTATTCAGCGGCTGGCTGAGTCGTTGCGATTTTTGGGGGACTCTAAAAAAAAAAAATGTACGCTTACCCCCCCCCCCCCCCCTGCTTATTCAGCGGCTGGCTGAGTCGTTGCGATTTGTGGGTCCGATTTTAACCCCCCCCCCCCCTTGAAAAAATCCTGCGTACGCCACTGGTGAAAGATGATTCGGGTGTGTTTCTCTCAAGGTGCCTATCATATACCCAGCATGAAAACCAATATTGTAATGCCCTACACCCCAACCCCATACATCTTCATCTTTATGATCAATACGAAGTCCACTCAGATATTTATTTGGATTTGATAGAAGTATACAAATGAGATAACCAGTGTAAGTCTGAGCATGATCCGATTAATATTTATATTTAAACAGATCTTTTGAAGTTGCGTTGATCAAACACAAGTCGGCAATTTTCTCATGTATATTGCGAGGTCCACCCTATTTGCTCTTAAGGAAAAACAAATTATCTCTTCTAATGGAAGCTTTAAATCACACATTACCAAGAGTTTTGACATACTGTATGAAAACGAGTAAATTAATTAATAACTAAGAAAATGAAAATTGGCTTAAGGCACTGTTTTTTTTTAAACTATGACCAAATAGCTTAATGACCCTTTGATAGCCTGAAACTTTACAAAGATAAAGAATTAGAAATCAGTTACAACTTTTTCTTGTAGCATGGACCTAGGTTTACCTCCCATAGCTTAACGAAAATTTTTTAGCGTTGCTTTATGTGCATGAGGTATCCCTGAACAGCCAATTGTTTACGGAATTTTGTAACAAAATTGACATACCTTTTTAGTTGGAGCCGAAAAAAATATATAACCACTAGCAATATGTTTTTTTTCCTATTGATGATTAAGGAGCAAGGGTGGATCTTAAAGAAAGTTAACAGTAATCTGAATTAACTCCTGTATTTTGATAGAACAGTGCAATTGTAAATGGTGTTTCGGACGTTACATTTTCCGTAAACAATGTAGGCCCTCATTTAACCCACTAGAACAATCATTTAATGAGATTGTTTATGGTTTGAATAAGCTTATTAGTTACTCCAAGTCATTGAATTAAAAGAAAATATAATTTAATTGTAGTAGCGCTTATATTATAAATATATTCAAAATTTGAAAAAGTTGTCTCATTTTCCGTAAACAATTTTGTAACGTCCGAAACAACTTTCAATTTGAAGTAACAGCAAATATATGAACTGCAGGACCTATCTTTCGTAACATTTTTTAAACATTTCATGGCGGCTACCCACCAAAAAAAGAAATTTGCAATACATCATAACAATACTATTTTATAGTTAAAACCAATTTTCCGTTAACAGTTGTAACGTCCGAAACAAAAAATACCAAATAAATGATGATAATGCATATTTGAGGGTATCTGGAGTGAATAAATCATTATGAAATAAGTTATTATAAGTCTAAACACTAATCAAAACACAAATCAGGTCTTTCAAATCCAATAATTTTGTGTAAACTCAAGAAGGGTGTTTCGGACGTTACACTATTTGATTGTTAACACATAGTTTGCAAATTTCAACTAATTTTCTATCATATGTGCAAGTTACGATTTCACAATGCACACTCCTGTTAAAACACTATTTTGGTAATTTCATTTAGATCTAAATCTAAAAATATGAAGAAATATGATGCAAAAAATCAAATTTTCCGTAAAATATCTATATTTTCTGCAAAATTGACTTATAAAACATAAATATTGAAGCCACACTTTGTGGTGCAAGGCTTTCCTGGCTGCTTTAGTATATCCTTAATTGTAATTTATCAGAAACACTCTCAATAAAAGTGACTCATAAAAATTATTCAGCCATTTTAACAGCACTTTCTGTTACGTTGTAGCACGTTTCGGATGTTAGTTTAAACTGTTAACAGACATTTTCATACTTTAACAAGTTCAAATGAGGGGCAAAGATAGATGTGAGAATAGCAAATTTCAATTTTTCAACCTCTCCTCTTGCTATTTACATTGCTGTGTGTTTGCAAATCATCACGTTTTCATTTTTACAACGGTTGTTCCAAATTATGTCATATAACTAAAGATTGTATGGTCAATCTAAACTATTTGTAGGTTACAATAGCTCAAAATCACCCACTAAAGCAATACCCAGTGTACATGTACATGACACGGGTATGATACAGGTATATAAAGTTGATAAAATCAAGCAAATCAAAATGTTTTTCTAAAAAATTATGGGAAATATGGATTTTCATTTAAAAATACCTTTTTAAAAGGGCACTCAGTACACGTAACTAATCTGTGTAGAAAGTACATACATGTATAAAAGAAAAAGGGCATTACCAGTAATACCTTATTTAATGATCCTAAAAATATACATGTAGTATCTTCCTCAAATGTATGCATACATACAAAATGTATAAGCTAGTGTAGGTATTTATGCATTCATCTGTCTATCTCTCTATCTCTCTCTCTCTCATTGGTTTCAATGTTCACCTGATGCAGTCAAGCTTATATATAATTTACATATACTATGAATATTCAATATATACCCTTTGTTTATGTTTGAATATTCAAGAATACTTTGTGATGTTGATTTATACTTGTATGGGACTATATGAATATTTATTGATTTATTCTACCTTGCATGGAATGTATGTGGAATGCTACATAGAATGCTGTAATGCTTTTACACATTAAAACCTGGTCAGTTAGCTAGTAGTTATCAATCCTACAACATGTCTGCTGGGCTGCCTCTGTGTTAAGAGTGCTAGGAATTATCTGTTAGAACCGCAACCCTACACTAGTGTGAAATATAAATGGGCTGTCTGTTTTTTTGTTTTTTTTTCCTCTACGAAATGTCAAAGTTGGGGGTGCGGCGCTGCGGCCTTATCGCCGGCAAATACGGTACATGTTTAACCTACACTGTATATTGTTTGTCACCTGTAATATAGGCACAGCAAGAGTTAAGATCTATCAACCAACCAACCGACCAACCAATCAATTCATCCATTTATTCATCAATCGGTCATCAATTAAATAAATAAATAAATACTTATTTAAGGGCATTAAAACATATTGTCGTTTGAAACAGCCTCCTAATACAAATAGTGGTAAAGGATGATTGTTACTACAGTATAGTAGTATTATAACCTAAAACATACACAATTTTAAAATACATCAAAAATGTCTCATTCTCGAGATGTACATACATTAGGATTCAATTATTTCTTATTACCGTACTTACATGACTGGGGGTACTTTTTTTTATAGTTTTATTTTTTTAAAGATTTGTCAATGTTTCAGTGCTTACATACATGTATGTGTTAGTGATATTATTGAATGACACACTATATAGTTGAAGGCAAAGAACATTAGCAAGCCGATTAAACATCTATATTGTAGAGTTTGTAGAAATTGATGATCTCATTGAAATGTTAACATCGTGTAACATCCGAAACAAACCATAGTATACATTTCACACTGTTGTTCATACTATGCAATAAAGAGTATGTTTCTAAGTGAATTTTCTAAGGAGTTTTGTTGACTACAATTGCTATTAGCTTCATATTTCACTCTGTTAGATCACATAAGCATTTTTAACTACCGGTACACGTTCTTGAAATGAATAATATACCTTACATAAATTGAGTGGTCGATGAAGATAAACTTGGTATACATGTATGTGCTAAACTAATTAAAACTGCATAACTGCATAAAAGTATTTTTCTGCAAACAATTAATGTAACTGAGGTCAATAATACCTAAGGAAAAGCAATTAACTTGAATAAAGTTATAATGTTAACAGTGTGTAACGTCCGAAACATCAGTGGTGTGCCATATGAAAATAATTAGGCAATGCACTGGTTCCCAAATTGTTTGCATGTATTTACCTTATATCATCAGTTGTTATAATAAAATAAGGTTGACCTAAGAAAAAGCATTTTACCTATTGAAATAAGAACTTGTTATTGTCAAAACCCTAATTTAGAGCTATTTTTCACTTTCAAGGGATACAAAATCTGTATTTTTCAAGATAGAAACTCAACAATTTGCATGAATAATCTCTGAAACATATTCTTAAAGACCCAACATATTTAAAGGTGTAGTTAATAGCAAATGAGTTTTATATCACAGTTATTAGATATGCTATAGTTCACAATAAAATTGTAAAAACTCAAAGTATTCATATCTGGTGAATAAATAAAGAGATAGATTGAGGTCCAGAATTTGCATTTCTCAAAAATATGATTAGTCCTGATCCTAAAAATACAAGTTTGAATTGAGTAAACATAATTTCATTTTGGACCCATTTGTGGACACATTTGGTATAAGTTAAAAAAACCAGTGCCTTAAGCAAATTAGAGAGATATTGTAAGCTACGTCACAAAGTTGGCAATTTGCCATTCCAAACCTTCATAATTTGTTCATTTTTAATCCGATTTTGCTAATAAAAAAACATAGCGTAGTTCCATATACATCTTTCTGTGTACAGTGGTTGTTACTTTTTCTGATCGATTCTACAACGTGTCTTTCACAATGCAATCGCTTGACCAGAACTAGTCTTTATCTTTAATACCACGGTGCATGCCCCTGTAAGATGATTCACAAGAATAGGCCCATTTGCATAGAAAACATAGTTACACAACTTGAATGGGTAACATCAGTTATTATTGTTCAAATTCTTTTAATGAATGGAGAGAGAGAGAGAGAGAGAGAGAGATGAAAATATCAGGGGTATTATAAATGAGCGATACGATATTGGAGGGAGAAAGAGGAAGAAATAAAGCAAATATAGACTGGTACTATTCCTTTCTAGAAGACCAATAATGATTTTCTAACAGTTCTAGAAAACAAACTTTAGGGGAAAACTTCGGGTTCCAGCAAATTGACGGATATAGGTACCCCCCCCCCCCCCCCCCCGCCCTCCGAACCTTCCCCCATGATGATTGAAGGAAAGAACAAAACCTCTCTGCTAATCTGCTGGAGAGTCCCACAGATATCGATGACTCGAGGAATTCTAGTTGAGTCAAAATCCATGTAGTAATTTAGCCAAAACAAATTGCAAAAAGAATGTATTCCACTGACTGAATTTCGAAAAGTTTATGGAAATGTATAGTGGAAATTAGTTATATTTGCATAATATGCAAATTAGCTAGGGCCTATATATGTCTTATGAGAATATTCATATTTACCTCTAGATAGTTTCTCTTTGTCCTTCTCTTTGTCTTTCTCCTTGTCTTTCTCCTTGTCTTTCTCTTTGTCTTTCTCCTTGTCTTTCTCCTTGTCTTTCTCCTTGTCTTTCTCCTTGTCTTTCTCCTTGTCTTTCTCCTTGTCTTTCTCTTCCTCTTTCTCTTTCTCTTTCTCTCCTGTTGGAAAAATTCAAATTAATGGAGATGTTTAATACATAGACATCTAATCAAAATGTATTTAAAAAACAAACACGAATGCCTATTCTGATAGCCTATATACTATACTACATTAAGAATTGTAATTTTACTTGTTATTCCACACGATTTTTTTTTGAAATACAAAAGTTCAAAGAGGCTCTTGAAAAGAATAGCTTTTGGAATGCTCTCATGTTCAAAATATGTCGGGGAAATAGCTGAAGAGTTGACCAAACATTTGCATCAAGTCCCACATGACAATTTACGTGTGCAGCGTGTACTTTTGTCAACATTCCATCACTTCACAGTAGATATGAATTTTATTACTGCTTGTTTACTACTTGTTTAAATTAATCTTTACCAAGTACCTTCAAACATTTTGTTCACCGTATGATTTTTTACCCAGTAGTCAGTTGTATCTATAATAACAATAATTTTGTTTAAGGTAATTTTGTCTCAGATTCTAAACAAAATCCCCGATTTAGCTCATGCTGCAATCTTAATTATAAACCTTTAGGTCAGTCAGGAATCCCATGACGTTTACAATCTGATCGCCCGTCTGATTATCAAGATATTTATGATTGGAATTCGAATTGTTAAAAACCAATTTCCCCAATGGTTTTCTTAACACTTACAGTCTATTTGAGAAAATGAGTATGATAAAAACCAGTCACTCAAAGATATCTTTATTGAGGCACCAAAAATGATTTTCTAACAGTTCTAGAAAACAAACTTTAGGGGAAAACTTCCGGTTCCAGCAGATTGACGGATATAGGTACCACCCCCCCCCCCCCCGCCCCTCCGAACCTTCCCCCATTATGATTGAAGGAAAGAACAAAACCTCTCTGCTAATCTGCTGGAGAGTCCCGCAGATATCGAGGACTCGAGGAATTCTAGTTAAGTCAAAATCCATGTAGTAATTTAGCCAAAACAAATTGCAAAAAGAATGTATTCCACTGACCGAATTTCGAAAAGTTTATGGAAATGTATAGTGGAAATTAGTTAAATTTGCATAATATGCAAATTAGCTAGGGCCTATATATGTCTTATGAGAATATTCATATTTACCTCTAGATAGTTTCTCTTTGTCCTTATCTTTGTCTTTCTCCTTGTCTTTCTCCTTGTCTTTCTCCTTGTCTTTCTCCTTGTCTTTCTCCTTGTCTTTTTCCTTGTCTTTCTCCTTGTCTTTCTCTTTGTCTTTCTCTTTGTCTTTCTCTCCTGTTGGAAAAATTCAAATTAATGGAGATGTTTAATACATAGACATCTAATCAAAATGTATTTAAAAAACAAACACGAATGCCTATTCTGATAGCCTATTTACTATACTACATTAAGAATTGTAATTTTACTTGTTATTCCACACGATTTTTTTTCTTCTAAATACAAAAGGTCAAAGAGGATCTTGAAAAGAATAGCTTTTGGAATGCTCTCATGTTCAAAATATGTCGGGGAAGTAGCTGAAGAGTTGACCCATCATTTGCATCAAGTCCCACATGACAATTTACGTGTGCAGCGCCTTTTTTGTTATCAATATTTACTTCTGTTAACATTCTAAAAACTTCACAGTAGATATTAATTTTATTACTGCTTGTTTACTACTTGTTTTAAATTAATCTTTACCAAGTACCTTCAAACATTTTATTCACAGTGTGATTGTTTGCCCAGTAGTCAGTTGTATCTATAATAACAATAATGATAATAACAATTTTGTTTAAAGGTATTGGGTAACTTTGTCTCAGATTCTAAACAAAATCCCCGATTTAGCTCATGCTGCAATCTTATTTATAAACCTTTTGGGTCAGTCAGGAATCCCATGACGTTTACAAGCTGATTATCAAGATCTTTATGATTGGAATTCGAATTGTTAAAAACCAATTTCCCCGGCGGTTTTTATAACACTACAGTCTATTAGAGAAAATGAGTATGGTAAAAACCGGTCACTCAATTTTTTTTTTGAGGCACATTTTGATCAACTTCGAAGCGCAATTCTTTTTAGGACTTTCTATTACACTATATCACAGACGCTGATAACACCTAGGGACACGCGTCTCAGATTTGGCATGGTTAAACGATGCGTTTAAGTCATTTTATAAGGTCAGTGAACACATTGACAAATTTTTCAGATTCTAATAATGAGGTTCATTAACTCGGCCATGAATAAAGATTCATAACTTTATAATTTTGCATCTAAGGAGTACAGAACTGAAATGATTCAAATACCCCACTGTATATTCTAAATGTTATTAATCACAGTGGCCACAGTCTGACCTCCAAATTATTAAACAAATTTCCAAAATTATGCAAATAAGCGTTAGTCATTAAAAATATACAAAAATGTCCCTATCAATTTGCACTTTGGTTTCCAATCGAAACAAAAAATGTTCATGTCCAGTGTGTTCGAAGGCAGTGCAATAGATTAATATTTTCAAAATACTGTGATTTATATAATTTGCATGGTAAGCATATAATCGTCAACAATTAAATTTAAATTCATATTTTCAAATCGTTGTAAAAAGCTGATTCGTACAAATCAAGTGTTCAGTCTAATGTTTTCGAGGTCAGTGAACAAAGTCCATACATCTTAAACCAATGTTATTGTTAAGGCTCGCAAAATATACCAATAAGCTTCCATCATAATCATAAAACAATTCATATTTGTATCTTAATTTGCCATCTATAATCCCAGTTGAATCAATTTTGAATCAACAGCGATGTAATTGATCGTGGCATTGTCACTAAACGTGACGAACACATTTTAAAGTTGGTGATTAAAGTAATTCACACATAATAGTTTTAACTTCCATACATTAGAATGGAAACTGATCATTTAAATATATATTTTCATAACATTGATGGCGAAATATTTGCAATGTAAATCAGAAAATGTTTGCCGACCCCGAAAGCATACTTTTCACCTCTTAAATTCCTGTGAGAGGGGTTTGATGCAATTTAAAGACTATATTGAAACGGATGATATAAATATCAACGGAAAGCTTATAAGCCACAGATTACAATAATATAAATTAATAATATGCCATTTAAGTGTCTGTCAGAGGAGTATCAGCTCTCTGAAAACTCAAAAAATAAAGTTTTGAAAATCAGAAGTTGTCGACCTCATCGCCTTAGCTATAAAGGTGAACAGATGAGGTCCACATGTTATGTCGTCACTGCAACTTCGGCAAATTTGACCCCTGTTGACCCGTAATTTGGAGGGGTGCGGAAACTGGGGTTTTAATTTGCTTTTGTGCAATAATTAAAGGGTAAATACTTTCTATTCCTTGATTTGTATTCTACATTCATTCAGTTTACATTTATATCAAGTCGTATTTTTAATCAGATAGCCTATATGTAACCCTAATAAGACCGGGGGCCATTATTCCCCCCCCCCCTCCACAATTTTTCTGATTGTTCGGGAACGCATATGGATGGCGCCCCGCCGCTCGCTGACTTTTTTTTAGCGCATCTTTAAAAAAAAAAAATTGAAAATCGGACCTACTGTGTTACAAGGTCATGTGACCTGTTGTCTTTGCATGTCGGCCCGAAAATCGCTCATTGTTGTGATTTGTGTACAAAACATATGGAAACGTCATTTTGCCTAAAAATAGATCAAACATTGGTTATTGGGTCTTGTTTATAGTTTAGGTCGTTGTTTTGGGGGTCAAATAGTTGAATTGTAGTAAGAAATGAAATTAAATAACAAAAACAATAAAAATACATAAGTTAAAAAACATCGGAATACATAAGAAATTATCAGAGATAACATAAGGAATAAGCTGGCTCTTCCAATTTTTTTGGTCGTATTATTATTCCAAATGGTCCAATGAATATATGTGGTGAAAAAGAATGCTTAAATATAAATAATATGATTTTTGGGTAAAAATGTGATTCATGACCTTATTGCATAAATTACCATACATATGCAAATGAGTGATTTTTTTTCAAAAGAAATTATCATATTATTCTATATGCTTCACTTGACATGCGTCCAAATTTTCGCGGAGATCGGCCGTTGGCCGTTTCACGGCCGAGATCGTACTAAGACCTCAAATAGCCTGGCCTTTAAAATCCGATCATTGATATTGTTATGGTTATTTTGCATATCAATCGTAAAATATATTAATAATAATAATAGCGACATGAGAAACACCAATTATCATGTAGTAAGTAATTTTTCAACTGGGATGTTAGATTATCTTTTAGATGGTAGCTCATTCCATTTTCCGATGTTATCCAAATACCTTAAAACCCATGGATTAAACACTCGATTTGTTGAACTTGGTTATTGTTAAAGATATCTTAAATGAAATATGAATTTAAATTTCTTTATTGGTTTTATTTACGCATTAAGAAAATGTCCTTTTTCATTTGTTTTTAAACACTCTATTTGTTTTAATGGGAAACTTGGATGTAAATTCGTAGGGCAAATATGATTTTTAATTATTTAAGACGGACGCTTATTAGCATATTACGCAAATTTGGTTCAAATTTGGACATCGACTTGTGTCCAACATGTTAAAGGGCAAGTCCACTCCAAAAAAACCTAATTTCAATAGAAGCAGAAAATTTAGACAAACCAATCAATAAAAGTTTGAGCAAAATCGGCTTACTAATAAGGAAGTCATGAATTTGTAATGACATTAAACATCACAAGACAAATTGGCAACTCACTCATGAGTCTGTGACGTCATTGCCTCAATATACACTAATGGTTTTTTCTTAATATATTGATAATATACATTTCCAATTTCCCCCCTAAGAATCTCGTTTCCTCACAGATTTGTCATAGATATCACATTTGTCATAGTCGTAAGTCAAGAGCTTTATGAACCCCCCCCCAGGATCCAAATTATATTGATAGTAATGTTTTCGTGTGGATGCACAAAAATATAGAGTTTTTTTTTCCAGTTGAGTCATGAAAAATGTGAATTTTGATAAACTATTTAATATAAACAAATTCAATGATTAGGAATACACAATATTCAGAAAATAGTATCAATTCTTCAAAGCTCATAAAAGATTTTGTGAAATGTCATGCACGCAATATGATCCAAATCACATAACCTGGGCCAGACGCGTACGCAGGGGGGGGGGGGGGGGGGGGGGGGGTTAACCCTCCCCTTTGGTATTTTAAATGTGTGTATTTTGGAGGAACCCCCCCTAAAAAAGTTGACCTTACCCCCCCCCCCCCCCTCCCCCCAACGGAGCAAAATGTTAAATTTCCAAATTTCGAGACCAAAAAAAAAAGAAAAAGTGTCCTCTTTATACCACCCCCCCTCACTTATCCAGCGGCTTGCTGAGTCGCTGCGATTTTTTCGGCCCGATTAAAAAATGTTAACCCCCCCCCCCCCTTGAAAAAATCCTGCGTACGCGCCTGACCTGGGCAAAAGCATGGGGAAATCAAGTTTTTTGAGATAAAAAGGGAAATTAATGGGATACAAATATATAGAGTAATTGATAAATAGTGAGGCAATGACGTCACAAACTGATAACCAAATTGGCAATTTGTGTAGTAATTTTCTAAGTTCCATAAGTTCCATAATTGTTCATAACTTCATAACTTCCTTATTAGTCATCCATTTCTACTTATGTTTGATGCATCTATCAAAATCAAATTATTTTGGGAGTGGACTTGGCCTTGAAGTAACATTAAAAAATGTGGGGCATTTGAATTAGTCCAATCGGGTACTTAGATGCAAAATTATTTTAAAATACATGAATTTCTTTCTCGTGGCCGACTTTGATTTGCATATAAATCATGCAAATTGTAGTCAAGAAATTATTCTGAATATGTTGTAATTGTATTCACTCACCTGAAATCTTTGCATTACTAAAACCCTTTAATTCTGGTACTGAAGTGCAGATTACTACAGATTTGTATAAGACCATATCCAATTTGCGTCTAACTTGTGCAAATTTAACTGCTTTACACTATTTAGATTTTCCTACGTTTTTAGTATGATGTTTTAAATGATTATTCCGAAAGACACTGCAGTGAAATAATTGCAGAAAAATGCCTATGTATCCTTTACAGCTCATTTTATGTATTTTATTATTAAGAAGAAAAAGCCAGTCAGTCACTCAAAAATGTCTGACAGTGAAGTCTAGCAAGTAAACTGGTTTCCTTGCATAATTTGAATATTAGGACACTGCTAACGTTTAAAGTTCACTAGCATCGTGTATTGCCTTTTAGCATGACATGTCATGGGCGCGGCTATTTTCATGAAAATGTGATGTACCATGCAGAGTTGTACATGTATCATGCACTAAAATTTTAATCGGAAAGAATTCAATAACAAAACCATTCTTTTCAATAAGGGAGAATCATAGCCGAAAAGGTAACATTTACATTTGGTGAAAAATCTATAATAGGTAACAATGTAACTCATTTATTAAAATAAATAAAGCGGTTGAAAAATTTATGCGAAACCATCATCCCAGAACAGCACCAACTTACTTATGTAATTTGCGTTCTGGCAATCGGAGTACAAAGGATAATAGCAGGTGAGTGAAATGCTTCAACACCACACACACGCAGGAAAGAAGCTTCCATAAATTTGAATGATTTAGTGCAAGACTACGCAGTAAACGTCATGCAATCAAAAAAATGGCGATACCCATGTCTTGCTGAGAAATTGTACTTTATTCTTGCTTTATGCCTTTCTCATACACTTTGGTGGGGAATATTGTAGATTGATTGGCAAGAACGCAATAAATCTTTCAGAACTAAACTTATTCTTTGGGATAAGTTATCCTTCATTAACAGTCCAACCTAAACGCTAGACAGACTTGGTATCAGAACAGATGATTTTTGTTTTCGAAGTTACTAGCAATTCTAGACAAAATAAACATTTTTTTCAGCTATTACAAATACATGCCACAAAAAATGAGGTACACGAAATTGCATATCTTACCTCCTATATTCAATAAATAGACTAACATGAAAAAACTACAGATACAAAATGGATTCGAAATGATTTTAATTCTAAACGGACGAAGAGAATTCATTGCTACTTACTCTCTGGAATCTGTGTGCGAAGTGAACGAGAAGTGAAGGCTGATAATTTTCCAATACGAGACACGCCCTTTGTTCATTGACGTGACATTCTTAATCCAGCTGAACCAGCACATGCTCACAAAAGAGTTGCATTCTTTCATACAATACCTCCAGATTACCTTTATTTTCATTGTGATGTACAGCACGTCTGACATAGCAACTCCTATGTTGGTATTTTATGGTATATTGTGAACAGGTGGTCGGCTCTGGTGAAGCTACATTCCACTGTCTCTTTTGTCAGCTCGCTAATGATTGACAGATGATGGCACAAGATGAACGAGACCTGAAGCTTTTCTTTTAGGGTTGGGCTCAGCAGGTCTGAGAAAATTATTTTAAAACATATTTAAACATCTATGAAATATAATTAGATGTTTGAATAACAAAATATGATATTATATTATATTTTATATTATTTTTTATATTACTTATGCTCTTCCTTTTAAGCACCACTCCTAAAAAAAAAATCTTCCAAAAGCAAATGATTTGTGTGACATCATCATGCCAGTATTCATCAGTCAGCTAGATCATGGACCCTACTACAGATGGACTAATAATGAGAGTCTTTCTTTGATCACATCATAACCACCGCCACCTGATAATGTGTTTGTTAATGAGTACATTCATTTGACGCGACAATGTTGATTATGTAATCACGCATCGTCACAGACAAAGGAATCTTTTACATTTCCTCAGATTCTTTTCGCTGGGCCAGGGCCCCAGAGTGTAGAGGAGTGTTAGAGGAGCAGTGAACCCCAAATGTTGACAATTGTGTGATATTAGATTGATGATTAAAGAAGTGGACACTGGTGGACGGACATACATCTGGACTTGCCAAACTTTGAAAAATACATATTCTTTACTGTCCATTACCATATGAGTTAGAAATCATTGTGTTAAAAACAATTTACAGTTTTTTTGTTTTGTTGCAAACTACTTCTAATTCCTATTGAAAACTTCATGTGCGTCACTATTCACAATGTACGCCACAACTGCACATGCTTTTCCGTGATTTTAAGCAATTCAGTTTTTTTGCGCAGGCATTTTGTCGATTCTTCAAGACACAGTTCTGGGTTTTTATGGCTCAGTGAATGGCGGCGGTCGTGATGTGATCAAAGCTTGAAAGCATGTTTGGAATGTGATCATAATACTTTTGACAGAGTCAGGTGCATGAATATATATTGGTACCGTTCAGTGTCCATTTGTAGTAGGTCCATGGCTAGATGAACAAAAGACATTGATATGTCCCTTCCCATCAACTGACCACCTGTTCACAATTGACAGTGGTATGTCCTCACCCACTCAGTAACTTATTGCATTAGCATTGCATGTTTTTTTATATAATAGCCCATCGAAACCCTCTTTTCACGGAGTTGCTTGGGGATTTCTGACATAGCAACTGCTTAAAATGCGATAGAATATTGTTAGTGGGAATTGTATAAAAACATGCAATGCTTTATACGTGTATACATTATTACAGATCAACAAAAGTCAACATGAATTTGTAATTTAGTCACCGTTTAAGAAGAGACAATAGTGACTTTTAGAATTGCCGAACGACAACGTGGATTGCTACGATCGACGACCTTTTAATGCACTGCCTTGAATGGACGTCACACGTATCAGTCACGCAAATCTAAAAGTCCCTATTTAAAAGGATGTAAAACCGCAAGTCTCCGCTATTTTTAATTGTTTTAATCTACATGCACGTGGTTTTTCTCTGTTCTGACCCATATTACATCATATCATCTAATGATTTTGATACCAATTTATAGAAAATCAATGTCATTCATTCTACAGAATGATGTTTTTGACGGAAAAATAATTTATTGGTGAAAAAAGAATGAAAGAAAGGAAACTTTTTCACAATATATGCAAACCTAGATATATCCATTCTAAACAATTCGTGAACGTGCTTTTTACGTATTGGATATTTTTTTTAATGAAACAAAACTCATGCAAGATGAACGACTCTCTGACAGATCAAAATCAAAGATCATTACATCCCCATGCATGCATTGCTTATTAAGTACGCACGCACCAATTGTTTATGAATTAAATACATGTAGTAATAAATAGACGCGAATATACCATTTTCGTAATGCCATCAAATTGAATGCACAAATCTTTCTTCAGTGCCTCATTACAAGTTATAAATATAAAATTATAAATAGTCAGAATGTGAAATGCATACATTACGTGTTGTTAGGTAGGACAAGCCACGATGATTGTGCTACTTATCAACACCGTGTAAAGGAGGAAATGATTGAAGAATAACAAATATATAAAAACGGACATAATCTGGACTAGCTGCCTGGACTATACGCACAAGCCATGTAGGCATACTATATATCACACATATTATGTGCATTACTATCCTGGCTGTGTATTAAAAGCTGTGCTATTGATTCTCAACATTTCAAACACCACTGTACAAAACTCAACTTATTTCACTAAAAATCGGTACTTTAGTGACAATTGATGACACCTAAATTCAAGATTCAAGATTCAAGATTCAAGATAATTTATTGTCATGTAAAAAATACATAAAATTTGCCTTCGGACATTTAAAGGTGCTATTCATTGTACATAAATATATAAATACAGACAAAATAATTAAATAGCAGTGAAATACAATTTTTTCAACTTTCCGATGTTAGAAAGAATAATTAAAAAATCAAAATTGTGAGTCTACTGTCAAACTTGCCGATCAGCCGCATCGGCATAATTGTGTGTATTTGTGTGTTGTGAGTGTATTGACTATTCATGCATTCAAATGCTGCCTAATAAGACGTAGTGCAGTGCTAAAGGTCAATACGCATTAACATTGACTCTCTATGCTATACATACATATATATATATATATATATATATATATATATATATATATATATATTCAAAGATGTATATTGCCGTCTAAATTCGTGTATACAGGACAGCTGTTGTTTGAGTGGCACACAGAGTGGCTACAGGGGCGGCGGAGGGACTTCAAAAGTGTAGGGGCACCAACAAAAAAGGGCATTTTCTGAAAAGGGCACCTACAAAGGGAAATCTCATAGCGAAAATATACAACTTTTTAGACATTGATATATACCCCCTACATTGTGATTATGATCTGGGATGCTTTCAATATAATAATAATTACAATGCTTATATAGCGCCTAACACTTACTTTGTCAGAAGTCTCTAAGCGCTCTACAATAATGCAGCATAATTACCCTGGCTTTAGCAGTGCAGCTGTTACACGCGCTGCGTTTCAAGGAATAAATTCCTACCAGGTACCCATTTACTTGCATTTACTATGCTTTCAATATATGCTTCTCTTTATTTGCAGTTGGGTTTGATGGTCTGAATAGTACATTTGCGAGCGAGCAAAGTGATTTTAAGTGCGAAAACTGACATCTTATAAAGAGGGAAGAACCCAGCCCTTTGACAAATAACCTAGTTATATCATCTAGTGTAGCAGGCGAGCTTCGGGGCTTTAAAATAGTTAGGGGTACGTTTAAAGATGGGAGGAAAAGGGGACACCTATCGAAAGGGATAAGACACCTATTAGAAAGGCAAAAGGAGCACGTGTCAAAGTACAAAGGATAATTATCAGATATAAATGGGGCACTGCTTATACCTGAAAACAGGCACTCACCAGGGATGAAAAAGGCACTTATTAGAATGGTAAATGGGCATTTGTCGACGAAAATGCGGCACCCATCAGATTTTGATAGGGGCATGTATAAGAGGTGACAAGGGGCGTTTATGAAAAGGGGATAGGTTCCTTATTAGAACGAAAAGGGGGCACGTATCATTGTTAAAAGGGAAATTATCGACTATGAAAAGGGGGGACTGACCAGATATGAGAAGGAGCAGTTATGAGAATGTAAAAGGGGCACTTGCAATAAAGGGAAATGTGCATTTGTTGAAAGAAAAGGGCACAGTCCGATCAGATTTCAATAGGGGCATTTATTGGAGATAAAAGGGGATGTGGCTCTTATCAATACAAAAAGAGGCACGCTCGCTCGCATTTATAAATGATTTTATTATGTTATTTATCAAAGGTCTGTTCAGTCTATTATGATAAAGTGCTTATAACCCCATCAGGATTGTTTTTTCTTCTATAAGATGTAACTCTTCGCACTGAGACCTCACAAATCCTTTTTTTCCTCGCTCGCTCGCAAATAGATATTCATCATAGCCATCTTTACCACCACTATCATAGTCATCATCATCTTTACCACCACCACCATCACTTTCACTATCAGGACATCATCATCATCATGTTCAATACCCATTCATCAACTTAAACATCAACATCGCCATCATCATCATCTTTACCTTCATCATCGATATTCAATCAAAAAATGAAACCTTGATTCTGAATTGTGGTTTTGCCTTTTTTGTTGTTCAAATAATGTCACCTTGCTTGCTTTAATGTAAACAAAATATTTTCAAAAAATAATTTTGCAGATCTTTCTTCAATATAATATATTTAGATCAATGTTGAATAAGCCCATTATATTGTGGATACAAATGAAGTATTTCTGGTACATGTATTTCTTATTAGCAACAGTGCTTGCCAGCAGTTTTCTTGCAAATAGTCGAGAGATAACACATACATTTAGAAGAGATAAAGCAATGATACAATTAATTTTTTTTAATCAGTTGAAAATGTATATATACATTTACAATCAATGTATAGAATAGATCATTAATTACATCTGTCAATAATTTATTACTTCCGCATTTTAAGCTAACACACATATCCTTATTGTCATTAGTTGTAACATACTGGCCAATCTTCCATAGAAACAGATAATACAAAATTAAGTATAAGAGAAAAGTGGAGGTTTATTCCCTTGACTCTTTATCTAAGGGTTAATGGTTCAAATCCCAGCCCAGCACTAACATCATTTGGCAAGACGAAAATGACGGAAGGCAAAGACGAGGGTAACCAAGCAAAATAATCAATCTGCGCATGTGCGAACCAGAAACGTCTCCGTCTTGTTGATTTTCACGACCTTTCTCAGCCATATTAGGGACTTTAGATTGAGTGGACGAGAACACGATGAACGCCGACTGATCATGCGTGTCAACGTATAACTGCCCATGTTGACTACAATTAGAAATCTTTTAGATTGCACTCGACGATATACATGCATGCGGGCAGGGGCGTCGCCAAAGTCAGGATATTGTCGGTAAAATTGCGCTGCCGTCGGGAAAAAGAGAAAAGGGGGAGGGAAAAAAAAGAGAGGGAAAAAAAGAGAGGAAAAAAAGAGAGGGGAAGGGAAAGAAAAGAAAAAAAGAAAAAGGAAAAGAAAAGAAAGAAAGGAAAAGAAAGGAAAGAAAGGAAAAGAAAGGAAAGAAGAGAGAAGAAAGAAAGAGAAAAAAGAAAAAAAGGGGGAGAGGAAAGAAAGGAAAAGAAAGAAAAGAAATAAAAGGAAAAAAAGAAGAAAAAAGAGTGAAAGGGAAACAAAAGAAACGGGGGATGAAAGAGGAGAGAGAGGGGAGGTAAGAGTCTGAGAGAGGAGGAGTGGGAGTAAAAGAGAAAAGGGGTTGTTGGGTGGAGTCGTCTCGTCGAGGGAGCAAGAAAGACACGGGTAAATATGTTGCTGTGTCGGGTCAGCTGTGTCGGTATTCTTGCTCGATCCTCATCAATGCATAAGTTTGAAGTCGGTGAGATGTATATTGTCGGTCGGCCGACAAGTTTTTTTCCCTACGAACTGCGACTTCTTATCCGCTGTGACGACTTCGAGAGTGACTACAACTACAATACTTGTATTTTCTCGAAGTTTCAGTTTCCTATAATATCAGCTAAAGAAATCAGAGGTTTAAAATTTTCGGGGAAACTAAATTCAAACAAGGTTTAAGAGTCAACAACGGTACGACGAATCATTTTCCTTTCTTTATATTGTGATGAAACGCCAAAAATTCCGCGCTTCGCGCGGAAGGGGAAACTTCATTTAGACGAATCGAGAACGGTACAATGAATCGTCTTCTTTCTCTAATAATTTAAGGAAACGTCAAAGCTTCCGCGCTTCGCGCGAAAGTGGGATACTGAATTCAGACAAATAGGGCTTACTAAAAGTCGAAAACGTTACAACGAATCGTGTTCTTTCTCTAATAATTTGAGGAAACGCCAAAGCTTTCGCGCTTTGCGCGAGAGGGGGAAACTGAATTCAGATGAATAGGGCTTAATAATAATAAGATTCGAAAACGGTATGAGGAATCGTCTTCCTTTCTCTATATTGTGATGAAACGCCAAAAATTTCGCGCTTCGTGCGGAAGGGGAAAACTTCATTTAGACGAGTCGAGAACAGTACGACGAATCGTCTTCTTTCTCCAATAATTTAAGGCAACGTCAAATCTTCCGTGCTTCGCCCGAGAGGGGGAAACTGAATTCAGACAAAATTAATAGCGGTCATTTAGAGTCGAAAACGGTACAACGAACCGTGTTCTTTCTCTAATAATTTAATAAAACCAAAACTTCCGCGCTTCGCGCGGGAGGGGGGAAGCTTCATTCAGATTAAGATTAAGAGTCGAGAACAGTACACCGAATCGTCTGCTTTTTCTCATAATGTAAGGAAACGTCAAAGAAGGGGAAACTGAATTCAGACAAAATTAATAGGGCTTATTTAAAGTCGAAAACGGTACCACGAATCGTGTTCTTTCTCTAATGATATGAGGAAACGTCAAAGCTTTTGCGCTTCGCGCGAGAGGGGGAAACTGAATTCAGATGAATAGGGCATATTAAGAGTCAAAAACGGTACGACGAATCGTCTTCTTTCTCTAATAATTTAATGAAACGTCAAAACTTCCGCGCTTCGCGCGGGAGGTGGAAGCTTCATTCAAATTAGGATTAAGAGTCGAGAACTGTACACCGAATCGTCTGCTTTTTCTCATAATTTAATGAAACGTCAAAGCTTCCGCGCTTTGCGCGGGGGGGGGGGATACTGAATTCAGAAAAGGATAAACAGTCGAGAATGGTACAGCAAATCGTCTTCTTTTTTTTTATAATAATTTAATGAAACGTCAAAGCTTTCGCGCTTCGCGCGGGAGGGGGGGGGGGGGAAACTTCATTCAGCCTAGCATTACCAGTCGAAAACGGTACAATTAATCGTCTTCTTTTCCTAATAATTTAAGGAAACGTCTAAGCTTCCGCGCTTCGCGCGGGAGGCTCATCACCCACACCCCCTTATGAGCGCGCTTTTAAGTGATTCTCTTGCTAACTACCGCCCCTCCCTAAAATAAGATCCTAGCTCCGCGCCTGCATTAAAATATATAGCTATGATGCTGACTAAATTTAAGAAATAATTCGTATATTAATGTCGTCGAGGAAAATGACCATTTTGCGCGTATGCAAGTACTATAGATAGTCCATAGGAAAAACAATTTAGCCTTCGGCCACAGGTTTATAGGGTTGACTTTGTAGATATTGGAAATTTAATTTTGTCGGTAATTGGTGGCTACTTTTGTCGGTAATCGTTGGCCTCTACACCCCCCACTGAAAAAGGTCTAGCGACGCCCCTGCATGCGGGAAGTAACACTATGAACATCACGGACAAAGAAAGAGTACAAAATATACAGTTCCTCACAGTGGCGGATCCAGGGGGGGCCCGGGGGCCCGGGCCCCCCCCCCTTGAGAAAAAATCATGTAAAATCACGTGATTTTTACCTTTTTTGGGGGTTGGGCCCCCCCCCTGGCGCTCAAGGGGGGGGTGCAAATTGAAATTTTTTTGAGGATCAAAAAAAAAAAAATGCGATCCCCCCCCCCCCCCCCCCCCCCCCCCCCCCCCCCCCCCCCCCCCCACTGAGCGAATTTTTGGCCGGCGCGTTTTTCAAATTTTCGAGAGCAAAAAAAAAAAAAAAAAAAAAAAAAAAAAAATTGAGGATAAAAAAAAAAAATGTGCTCACTACCCCCCCCCCCCCAACTGAGCGACTTTTCGGCCGGCGCGATTTTCAAATTTTCGGGAGCAAAAAAAAAAAAAGTTGGGCCCCCTCCCCTAAGAAATCCTGGATCCGCGCCTGGTTCCTCATTCTACCCTCAACAAAAGAACATCCCTTCACTGCTATTATGTAAAAATGTGTAGAACAGGTGAATATGCGTGTGACACCTGTTCTACACATTTTTACATAATAGCAGAGAAGGGATGTTCCTTTATCTACCTGAGGAACTGTATATTTTATGCACACGCGGCATACTAGTACCTTGAGCATGAAAAGGCGTTATTTAAATATCAATATGTATGTATGTATGTATGTACTATAGATTTAGGAAAATCAAGGTTGACGCATTTTCGATCGCCGACTGAGACGACGTAACGCATGCGCAGTGCCTTAAAATGACGTCAAACGTTGCAGTCAAAGCTGTTGACGTGCAAATCGAAAAGTCCCTAATAGCGTTCGTTCCCTACACTCGACGGAAGAGTTGTATCGCCGTACAATAGACCATTTTCGTAATGTAACCAACTTAATGTATAAGTCTTTGTGAAATGCCTCAATACAAATTATTTCATTCACCTGATAAGAATAATAGTATTTCAATAGACATAATCCGACTGCACACATTATTTGATCTCGGTTGAGTGAATTCTCCCGTCCTCTTTGCCTTCCGTCTCGTTACTAAAGCGCCCTAGTGTCTGTGATACGGTGTTGTATTGAAGCCCTATATATATATATATATATATATATATATATATATATATATATATATATATATATATGTATATTAATATTTTTTTAAAAATTGTCATTGCACCATGAGCTAAATCAAGAATTTGTAATTGTTATCCCTCTTAAGCCAATTATGTGAAGTTTTAATAAGCGGTTAGTATTTGTTTCCACAATATCAAAATCGGGGGGGGGGGGCAGAGCCCCGGAAGTTCAGGGCTTTAGGCATTTAATTACGTCAGAGCATAATTATATCTAATTTGTGACACTGGCAGGTCACTAATTGGCGTGGAGTCCAGGGGGCGGAGCCCCCTAAAGCTCAGGGGTCTTAGGCATTTTATAACTGTTAGACAAGCATGCAGGGGCTCGCCTTAGAGCCCCTGGTGTGGTCGAGGGGGTGGAGCTTTGGAAACTTAGGGGTTTTAGGAATTTAATTATGGTCAGATGAGCATATTTTGATACCTTATTTGTGGCACTGGTAGGTCACTAATTGGTTTGGAGTCCAGGGGGCAGAGCCCCTAGGAGCTCAGGGGTTTTAGGCATTAAATTACCGTCAGATGAGCATCCAAGTGCCTGCCTTTGGGCCCTAGGTGAAATCCAGGGGGCAGAGCCCCCGGAAGCTCAGGGGTTTTAGGGTATTTAATCATGGTCAGATGAGCGATTTTCTTTCCTTTTTTTCTTTTTTTGGCCCCGGAAATTAGAAAATTACGTCGTCAGATATTTCGTTCAGTGGCTTAGGAGGGGGTGGGGGAAGGAACACTTTTTTGTTTGTTTCTCTCTTTAGCACACACACACAACAAAAAATATTTCCCCCTTTTTTTCCCTTTTTTTTTTGCCAGGGGGGGGGGGGGCGTCCCCTGAATCCCCCACTTGATGCGAATCTACCTGCATGTCAAGCTGTTGTAAGAAATTTAATTTTCAAGTTCATTTACAGAATTGACACTTCAGAAAATATGATTATTAAAATGTTGGTTAACCCATCGCATAGCAGTACAAGGTTCACCTCAGACTTGTGGAAGTTCTGGTTCTGAAGCTTGTTGTCACAGTCGGCAGAGGTTGGTTAGAGTAGTTTAGTTTTTGTTTCTCGTATATCCATATGTGTATCCCTCCAAGTTTTGTTCATTGTTTATGTGCATGAAAATATGTCGGTTTTTAATAATATGTTCCTCTCTTATTCTCGTTCATTGTTTATATCTACATGTAAATATGTTATATGGACCTCTGCTCTTGCAGCTGAGTCTGGAATAATGGCTTGAATTGAATTCAAAGAGTTAACTATGATGGGCATTAATAGCAAAAACAATTATATTAAAAGAGTTACCCCTGCCTATGCTACATGGACACTTTAAATATTCATTCCTAATACACACACACATTAACGTTTGTAAGATATTTAATTATTGTTATCACATGATTATTTAAAAACTATTTATTGTATAATAAATTGGCAATCTGTAATACATATAAGTGTAGAATTTGTTGTTGTACCTGGTAATGGTACTTCTTCATACGGTCCATTCGCATGTGGCAAGACTACACGCATATATATGTCATTGTACACTTCTATACACTTCTTTGGTATGTATAATTCTGCTTAGACGTCATAGTTATTCTTGTATGAAAGATGAATATAATAAATTCATGAAATTCAACGAATGTAATGAGAACAGACGAAGCGTATATAAGCAGGCATCAATGATAGGAAAGGCGAATATGTGCTTCAAAACTCAGTATAATAATACATATATTAATATTATAACCGGATAATAATACATATAATAATATTATAACCGGACATGATGGCTTAGTGGATAGAGTGCCCGCTTCATGAACGGGAGGTCGTGGGTTCGAGCCCCGGCCGAGTCATACCAAAGACTTATAACAATGGGACCTTCTGCCTTCTAGCTAGGCGCTCAGCATATTAGATTGGAGAAGGGTAGTAATAACATATTATGTTATGCAGGGCCCGCTGGAAGAACAGTTTCACAACTGAAGTGGCTACCCTGGGTTAATAAAACGTTATTATATATTATATTATTATTATATTATTATTATTATTATTATTAATAATATGTCCTGTTTACCCATGGTGAGCCCCATATGAGTATTCATATTGGCAGCTAGTGAAAACGAATTCGTTTAATCAAATTATGGAAATGCAAGCATTACTTTAAACAAACAGAACTTTGTTATTCCTAGCTCATTTTTCCTGATTGAGGAGTCATGAAAGAGCAGAAAATGAACTTTCTAGAAATGTGATTTTCTCTTTGAAATTTAGATACCGCCCGCCAAATGACTTTTTGATACCCTCTCTTTAAATTGTTCGTATCCCATGCGTGGGTAGTGAGCACTTTTTTTTTTTTTGGCCCTCGAAAATTTGAAGAAAAAAAAATCGCACCCCACCCTCCCACCTTGAGCGCCATATAGAAGATAAAAGTAACGTGTTTTTAACTGTATTTTTCCCAGGGGAAGGGGCCGCCCCCCCTCCCTGGATCCGCCACTGACCATACCAAACCATTCCCCGTTCTTGTTCCCCTCTCCTCACTTATTCTTTTCCTTTCATTTATTTTCTATTCTTAATTTGTTTCTTTCTCTCCTCTTCAACTGCTACTTTCTCTCCATTTAGGTTACTCTTTTTATTAGTGGTATCAGATTTTCGAAATCTTATCGATTTCTTGAGGTATGGAACTGTCCGCGAATTAAAGGTATGTATTATGTCCCATTTGCTGGCCAAAAATGAAAAGGTTAAATTCCAACAGCATTTGAAAGATACTACTAAATTAAAACTTCCCTCAGAATGAAAAGCCTTGAACATGTCTTTCCTAGAGAGGGATAATAACGACCATTAGTTGTAGAATCGACTCTAGAGATTGCAATCCATTTAGTAATAGTCTGATTTTCAGACCCTTGTACCGAATGGTCGTACGTTTTGTGCTGCGAGAAGATTCAATCGGTTTAATTTTGGCCATTACAAGAAGTGGGTTATTGATGTAGACAAATTCCCATGTATCCTTTACAGTTCACTTTATGTATTTTATTACCAGAGAAGAAAAAGAAGTCAGTCAGATACACAATAGTATCTGATAGTGAAGTGTAGAAACTAATCGGGTTTCCTTGCATAATTTGAACGTTAGGACACTGCTAAAGTTTACATCTCACAAATAGGACATACGAGACATATTCATAATTCCTGCAAAAATCTACAGAATTTGATGTTGGCTGCAAATGGGACATATAACCTCTAGTGTCACGTGTGAAATATTGTCATACCACCATACATACTTCTTTGCAACACAAAGTAATGTACAACAGTACAACATAACAGAAAACATCAACAATATAATTGGTGTTGAATATCCATACACAGTACAGTATATTTCATAATGGTTGAAAGTTGAGTTGTAAAAACGTCTAATTTATGAAACGTAAAATAAGGTTTTGGATAGGACAATATACATATGATTATGTGTTCTTAGTTCGCAGACCTTTAACAAATAATTAAGAATATGACATGTGATCCATTTTTGTTCATGTTCTCCACAAATTCATTAAAATCAATTAATACCAACATGAACACTGAGCGAAATCCTAGACTACAAATGGTGCAACTAGGAAATCAATCATGAAAACGGCAATATTGACATCTTAAAATTCTATGTCGCATCGGCTTGACCATACATAAACAATTGTCCACGCCACATTCAATACGTTTCTTTTTCTGCATAAGAAAACAAAAGAATTACTGATTGAAAGGTAGAGCAGGTGAGAAAATGAAAAAGAAGAGAGAGAGAGGGAGAGAGAGAGAGAGAGAAGGGGAGGTAGAAGGGGGAGGGAGAGAAAGAAACACATATAGAGAGAGAGATAGAGAGAGAGACAGAGACAGAGAGAGAAAGAGAGGAAGGGATATAAATAGAGAGAGTGATATGTATAAATAGAGAGGGGGGGGGGGGGGGGGAGGAAAAAGAGTAAGAGAGAGAGCAAGAGAGAGAGAGGGGGGGGGGGGGGGGTGGGAGAGCATGCCATCAAAGCGCCAATAAATGAGACGAGGGAAGAAAATAGGCATGTAGAGAGGAAGTGATTGTGTGGAAGAGAAGAAATAAGCATCATTTATTTTGTATAAGGGATATAATATATATATAATACTATGATTGACATCATGTATCATCTATTCCTCTACTTCTTTTGTTTTTTGTTTGTTTTATTTCTGTGGCAAATTTGAAATCATCTCCCAGGAATGGTTATTGTATATCTGTATAAATCTTATTATATCAAGGTCATAGATAAGATATCAACATAGAAACAACACTTTAATAACAGATAAAATATAATTATTATTTCATCAAATTACTATGGACAGGAAGACCAAACATTATACTTTGATTATCTGGGGCATAGGCTAATATTCCATAACTCACAAGCTCATGTGCAAGAAAAACAAACCAGGAAAAGGCACTTCTCATCTTCATATTATAAGGCATAATCTCTTGATGTCCATGTATTAATATCCTGCAGCAAAACTACAATTGTCATCACTATAGTTTTTTACTAAAATAAAGGCATACCTGTGCTTTAACAGGAGTTGGCTAAATTAAATGCTGTTTTTGCTGCTCTGAAATAATTTCAATCTTAGAATTTCCATTGGCATTTTATTCTTAGTTCCTCAGAAAATAAAACAAAGGATTCACATAAGTTATACTTTACCATATCTGAATTCCTTAGCATATCACATTAATTAAAGGTAATACAAAGTTTTGGGAAATTAATATCTTGACCTTGAGAGGGAGCTATACAACATAAAGAGTTTATTATTCATAATTTCATAACTTTAGACTCGATTTCAACCGCGACAACGATCAATGTATATTGTAGGGACGCATATGCTTCCAATATGTTAATTTGAACCAAATTCATGACCCCATACCAAAACTTTGTAATACCTTTAAACATTGGTTACTATCCAATAACCACCGGCCACCATAATATAAATAAATAGCTATAATAGCTATTAAAAGTTCAACAAGAAGCATATTTGTAATCATAATACGTCTACAGTGATTTTAATGAAATGATTTTGTAATTACACAAAACAGAAATTGATAAACACCAGTTTTATACCAAAGTAGTATTGCTCTTTATATATAGAAGGAAAGACAGATTGAAGTACTGTGGATATAAGTACATTGAGATAGACTCTATTTAACTATGTTTCCATTAGATTCAATATACATGTATTATATGGCTAGATGATGAAAGGTGATGAATTTAACCTTTTCATTTTGTTGGCCTTCAAATGAGACATGTCACCTTTAAGCACACTGATAGAGTTCCAAATAACTCAATCAGTTGTCCACAATCTTCACTTCTAACTCTAGCACAATGCAGGGTAAATGATCATAACATAGAGTCTACAAATATATGACAAAGTTAAAGATTCCAAAATAAAAACCTCTCCTTATATGGAAGACAATTTACAAGTATACTGAGAACAATGGGGTAAAAAATGATTTTGAAATACAGTGGAGCCTCGTTAAATAAATGTCTATGATACCATGGCAACTACCTTGTTATATCAGGGTAAAAAAACGAAAATATATAAAGAGCTGGTATCAGTGAAATTACCTTGTTCTAACAGATACCTTGTTCTATCTAAGCTCTTTATACTGAGGTTCAACTGTTCATTGATTTCTGATATTCCAGCACAAATAAAATAAGATGGATGAAAAGAATTATAGTTATAACTCATCATGCATCTCATCTGATGTAGGACCGCTAGGCATATCAAGTATCCTTGCAAAATCTTTGAAGTATTCCACGTCCATCTCTTCGATTTCTTCTCTTGTAAGATACCCTTTGTTCTCATGATCGAAAATCCGGAAAGCCTGAAAAGAAGAGATGAAAACAGAGTGTTTATTTCCTTTCCAGTAACTATTTAACTCTTTGCCTGCTTTGGTCACTGGATGGAACAACCTGTAGACTGTTAACAGATGAATGTTGTCACATGAACAGGTATTACACATTGGAAATCAGACCCCATTCTCACTCACTTCCTCGACCGGTCTACATTACAGTGATCTAACGATGAGATTGAGGACACAAACGTGCAAGGAAGCGTATGTTTGTTAAGGAAGCAATATTGATGTTTTTTCAATGGATTCTCAACAATCATCGATATCACCATACATGGCTGGAGGAATGATTTCAAAGAAATACTATGAAATGGTCACTACTTAAAATGTTGTTTAAATAAATAATGGGGGGGGGGGGGGGAGGGGGGAGACTGTTTCAATGTTCAATCTGAATTCTGAATGAATCTATTATCATTTCATGATTTAACACATAACGTGAAAACATGGGCGATCACCCAAAGATGACTGCCATTCTCAAGAGCAACCCCCCCCCAAAAAAAGGGGGGGGGGGGGAAACAACTACCAGTACTTTTGGTACCAAATTATGTGGCTCTGTGACCCTTGACCTTTGACCTACGTGCTCCAAAATCTAATCAGATTGTCTTCCTATGGTGATACACACTATCATTAAGTTTGAAGTTTAAATCTCCAGTGGTTCTTGAGATATTATGATAACAATCTCAATGTATGGAATTTCATAAGTTGACCTCTGTGACCCTTGACCTTTGACCTACGTGCTCCAAAATCTAATCAGATCGTCTTCCTATGGTGATACATACTATCCTTAAGTTTGAAGTTTTTACATCTCCAGTGGTTCTTGAGATATCATGATAACAATCTCAATGTATGGAATTTCATAAGTTGACCTCTATGACCCTTGACCTTTGACCTACGTGCTCCAAAATGTAATCAGATTGTTTTCCTATAGTGATACACACTATCACTAAGTTTGAAGTTTAAATCTCCAGTGGTTCTTGAGATATCATGATAACAATCTCAATGTATGGAATTTCATAAGTTGACCTCTGTGACCCTTGACCTTTGACATACGTGCTCCAAAATCTAATCAGATCGTCTTCCTATGGTGATACATACTATCCTTAAGTTTGAAGTTTAAATCTCAAATGGTTCTTGAGATATCGCGCTAACAAACTCAATACAAGGAATTTCATAAGTTGACCTCTGTGACCTGTGACCTTTGACCTACGTACTCCAAAATCTAATCAGATCGTCTTCCTATGGTGATAAATACTATTCCCGAGTCTTAAGTTTAAATCTTAAATGGTTCTTGAGATATTGTGATAACGGTCAAACGGGACGGACGTATGGACGGACGTACGGACGGACAACCCGAAAACATGATGCCTCCGGCACCACCTTCGGTGGCGGAGGCATAACAAACGCTGTGTTTAACCATGTTTTATGTGGACAAGCCTTTGGGCCACATCAAATGAACTCATACCTCCTAATATTACACTTAATGCATGATAAAACAAAACGCTGTGTTTAACTATGTTATATGTGGACAAGCCTTTAGGCCACATTAAATGAACTCATACCTCCTAATATTACACTTAATGCATGATAAAACAAAACGCTGTGTTTAGCCATGTTTTATGTAAACAAGCCTTTGGGCCACATTAAATGAACTCATACCTCCTAATATTACACTTAATGCATGATAAAACAAACGCTGTGTTTAACTATGTTATATGTGAACAAGCCTTTAGGCCACATCAAATGAACTCATACCTCCTAATATTACACTTAATGCATGATAAAACAAACGCTGTGTTTAACTATGTTATATGTGAACAAGCCTTTAGGCCACATTAAATGAACTCATACCTCCTCTGCCTCTGGGAAGTCCATTTCTCTTGAGACTTGTCCATCTTCCATTGTCATGTCGATGAGGTAATACTTGAATTGCTCAAATTTGAGCTGATTTGCCTCTCCCAAGACGCTGAGGAAACTGTCTCTCAGACTTTCAGGGTTCATATAACCCATCTCAATCACCTTCAAGACAGACAGAGGAAAAAGAAAAACAGATTAACAAATGCCATCAGGAGTTAAAGCTTTACTTGAGATATAAAATGAAACTCTATTTTAATACAAGCTCAATGGCTCAAGTAATACTTATACAATGTTTATACATATGTAGTATAAGGTTGTTTTTTTTATTAGCAAATTGTTAACAAAATACATGTATAAAGAGAGGTTTAAAATTAAAAGTTAAACAACCTATTGAATAATGAAATTAACCTAGCAACCTTTATTAGTATTTTCATTCTTGATGAGACAGTCTAACCTGATCTGAAGTGAGTTTCAATAAAAGCGGAAAAGTGGGGAAACAGATCAGTGAAAGTTTGAGCAAATCTGATGAAAAATAAGGAAGTTGTGAATATTTGAAGTCTTAATCAATCACAAACACAAATCGGGCACACTGCAACGTATCTTGTGAGGTCCCCTTCCATTTGCTTTGTACACAAAATCTTAAATTTCCCTTTTATCTGAAGAAAACATAATATCATACATGTTCCCTTGGTATAATTATTCCACAAGGTTTCTACAGAATCCCTGTTAAAAAAAAAAGGAAAATTATATTAATTCCTTCATCAGCTATTAAGAAAAAAGATGATAATTTTATGATTTTTGTGTGTAGAGATAAAATGGGAGAGGACCTCAGAAAATATGTCATATTGCCAATATGTGTTTGATAGAATACAATTCCAACTAGATGGAATTTTGACTGCGCGCAGTCGAAAATGATGCCTCCGCCATAGAGCAATTTAAACAAGTTTGAAGTGAAAATTCTCCAGTGGTTCTTGAGATATCGCGATAACGATCTCAATGTATGGAATTTCATAAGTTGACCTCTGTGACCCTTGACCTTTGACCTACGTGCTCCAAAATCTAATCAGATTGTCTTCCTATGGTGATACACACTATCACTAAGTTTGAAGTTTAAATCTCCAGTGGTTCTTGAGATATCATGATAACAATCTCAATGTATGGAATTTCATAAGTTGACCTCTATGACCCTTGACCTTTGACCTACGTGCTCCAAAATCTAATCAGATTGTTTTCCTATAGTGATACACACTATCACTAAGTTTGAAGTTTAAATCTCCAGTGGTTCTTGAGATATCATGATAACAATCTCAATGTATGGAATTTCATAAGTTGACCTCTGTGACCCTTGACCTTTGACATACGTGCTCCAAAATCTAATCAGATCGTCTTCCTATGGTGATACATACTATCCTTAAGTTTGAAGTTTAAATCTCAAATGGTTCTTGAGATATCGCGCTAACAAACTCAATACAAGGAATTTCATAAGTTGACCTCTGTGACCTTTGACCTACGTACTCCAAAATCTAATCAGATCGTCTTCCTATGGTGATAAATACTATTCCCGAGTCTTAAGTTTAAATCTTAAATGGTTCTTGAGATATTGTGATAACGGTCAAACGGGACGGACGTACGGACGGACAACCCGAAAACATGATGCCTCCGGCACCACCTTCGGTGGCGGAGGCATAAAAATTCTTATTCTTTATCAGATTTTGCTGAAATTTTCATAATCTAGTTCTCTCATTTTTCTACTTTTATTAAAACCAACCAAATACCGGTATTAGGGTAGGGTTCCCCTTCAAGCACAAGGGACTCAACAATATTATATCCACATTTAAAGTACATGATGTTCTAAACTTGCTTTCCCATAAGTGGGGGGGGGGGGGGGGGGGGGGGTGCCCTGTGCCCCCCTTGGAGTCAGGTGCCCCAAGAGGATTGTATCAGATTCCCTATCAAATCATGTTTGAGCCCATAACACACCCCTGATATATTGCCAACTAACACAATGCGATATACAAAGATGTGAAATATACAGCATCATGTAACAGAAACCTGGATGTGCCACTGTGCAAGGATGCATCCTAAAACACTCACTTTATCTCCCTTCTTATAGGTCCATAGAACTCTGACTTCATCAAGACTGGTATAGGTATTTACAATGTCTCTGCTACAGTCAGAGTCATCAAATGTTGGCAAAGATGTGAAGAGAATGGTGCCTGATATACTCCTGCCATGAGCCCGAACCTGATGCAGATAGCCTTTTTTTTAAAGGAAGAAGAAGATAAAAGAGAAAATAATAGTACAGTGCCACAACAAGGTGACATTAGATCTATCATACATTCATATCATAAAATCATAACACAAAAGTAACAACAGTATGAATTCAAAAGAAAAATAATAAAATACCTCTACAGACTATCATAGGTTTTTCCTCAGAAATCAAACCTTTTTCAATCCAGTCCTCTGCGCATGCCCATAATTAACATTAACAATAACAAACATGAATACGTATAAGATTTGTAACAATAGAAACAATCAGCTTTTTATGAAAAAAAGGAGCTTAATCAAGGAAAAAGGGTCAAATATATTTGAAAAGCACTCTGCACAAAGATGACAGATGCATCGCCTCATTTCAATATCATGATTACTTAGTTACTCATTATTATCAACATTGCACTGATTCATACTGACTTAAAGCCCCACTACACTACTTGTAGCTACTTGGGCCCTGTATATAGCAAACAATGCCTAAGCGATACCCGTTGGTCCCCCATGGGCCTTTAAAAAAAATGTTAATTGAGAGCTGATTTGATAGATAACCACTTGTCAGTGACCGCGCAGGGAGGTCTTTCCCTCCTGCCCCAACTATAGTGCAAATAGGCTTTAATATCTACACCTAACATTTACATGTTTTTTTGTTTTTTTTTATTTCATTTTTTCAAACTCAATTAATTATGATTTAATAAACAAAGACATGTTTGTTTGTAATATTTAATATCATATACAACAACATAGCATTTTAAACCGCTATGTGGTGATCAATAGGGTTCAAAATGGGTAGTGTAATATTCAATTTTATTAATTTCGTAAAATACAAAGATATAATAATATGATAAAATTGTGCTTGGGAAATCGCATTAAAAATCCAGCGGCTTGCAATAAAACGATTCCCCTTGCTATCAAATAAAGAATACAAAGCACAAAACAAAACAAAAATCATTAGCAAAGGTTTGGCAGTGGGATATAACCCTTATAATGAGTTAGGAAAAAAAATGACTTTCTTTTAACTTTCTTTCTTTAAAATAAAAATGAATGTTCTGACCTGCAGGGATATAGATACAATCCCGGGGTTAAGAGTGGCCCAAGTCCACTGAACCTTAGCTACATCAGGATGCTGGAACATATTGATCATATCAACATCCAGAGAAGAAAATCCAGAACCTACAAAGAAAGTCTATCACAAAGAACAGAAACAGGGAGAGGAAGAGAGTAATAATAAAAAATAATGATAATATTTGGTTCTTGTATAGCACGTATCACAGTATATAACGTCTCTATGTCCTTCCAAAGAGCTTTGAACATTATTACCCTTGCTTTAGCTCCGGCAGCAGTGATCAGTGCACAGTGTGCATTTCAAGGAATAATCCTACCAGGTACCCATTTTTACCTCAACTGGGTCGAGTGTGGCAAATGTAGATTGATATCTTGCCAAAGGTGCCACGGCAGGACTTGAACCGCGGACCTTGTGATCCACAGTCTGGTGACATATCCAATCGACCCCGTCACAATGTGGATGCTGTAGGATATATATTAGTCCCATTTACACATCCCATACACTATTTTGAAAAATCATTGTTTTTTTTGGACTGCGATATTGGAAAAACCCATTCAAAAACCTTTGGTGTGTGCTGTAATTGCCACTCATCGATTTTTTAATGAGAAGTGAGCATGCTCAACTTTTCTGCAGAAGCGCAGAGAGTCACGTGACCAAAAAACAGAATCGTACCGAACTTTGCTTTTAAACTGCAAAAATCTGTGAAACTTTGGCAGGTGTTAAAAAAAACCTTACTCCAGAGGGGGATCTTTTTTTCCCGCTGTTTTGTCGTGTTTGAAATGGAAGTTGAGAACAGTCAATAATTCTTACTTGCCGTGTAAACGCAGCTTTGATCATGATAAATGTAAGCTTCATCAGAGTGAGAGGTAATCTTGAGATTCCCCATGTTATAGCTAATTAATTTCAAGCTTCTACCCAGGGTTGGCATATTTCCCGCTTCGGAGGCTTATTTCCCGGACGCCGGGAAATAAGCGGTGTTTACCGGTATTTACCGTTTTTTACCGGTATTTACCACTTTTTACCGGGAAATACCAGGAAATAAATTTTTCCACTCACTTGTTCATAAGGATTGTCCAATTTTGAACATAATAACAATGGTGGTGAGTATGGTTGCTCTTGTGTGTACTATTTGTGTGTGTGTGTTTGTTCGTGTGTTTGTCTATGTCTGTAATTATGTAATGCTGGAAAAAAATACAGGAAAAAGATACCAAATATACACCTAATCTAGATATGATGTTCTTCATTAAAGGGAACCAAAACCTTCATACTAAGTTACTTTTATTGTAAAGTTTAAGATATTTGAATAAAATCAGTGAAAAATTGAACAAAATCGGGCAAGGAATAAGGAAGTTAAAGCTTTTTAAAATGACTAGTCACTAGAGGGCGATATTCAATTTGATGACATCATTTGTGGACAACTCTCCATGCCAATCTCAATTCTTTCGTTTTTTCCTATTTATTTGTGTTCTTGATTGGATTTTATAACATGTGAAGTAGAATATCATTTTGCATTCTATTATCTCAATCACAAGAAAGAAGGAAAAACATGAAATTTGATGTACAAAAGGAATGGAGAGTTGTCCACAAATGATGTCATCAAATTGAATATTGCCCTCTAGTGACTAGTCATTTCAAAAAGCTTTAAAGGTAAAGACTAGTATTGGAAACGCCCCAATTTCAAAAAATGAAATGGAAGCTCTTATTACCAATCATGTGAAAGAATATGTTTTGAATATTACATGATGATAAAAATTTTGACGGGAAACCGCCTACTAATTGATATAATTGGTAAATTAGTGTATCTCTCGCCTGTTGAGAGATATGGAATGCATGTGTCGCGCACATGTGTGTAGTCCCATATACATCTTTCTGTGTACAGTGCTTCTAACTTTATGAAGACTTGGCCAAATTTCTTATCATTTTGATGATTCCAGAACCTTGCAGTACATCTATGCTAGATGATCAACCTTTTCTGATCGATTTCACAACGTTTCTTTCACAATGCAATCGCATGACCATAACTGATCTTTAGCTTTAACTTCTTTATTCCTTGCCCGATTTTGTTCAAATTTTCACTGATTTTATTCACATATCTTAAGCTTTAGAATAAAAGTAACTTGTATAAAGGTTTTGGTTCCCAGTTGCTAATTACCATATTCATGAATACCTATTAATTAGCATATGAACAAAATGCCATTTGTTTTGGTGTGTACATGTATGCAGTGAGGATTTTATAAATCTGTTTGTGTGTTCCTACTATGAGTATTGTGCTGCTAATTATTTCAGAACAATATTTTCAATTATGAGGCTAAAAACAAGTAAAATTATTAATAAATAGAGAATTAAAATCATATTTCCTGTTTTTTACATATTTACCGGACGCGCATCTTATTTACCGGACAGTATTTACCGGTAATTACCGCCACCGGTATTTACCGCCCAACCCTGCTTCTACCACTGCCTCATTTTGATATGGTTATGAAATTGAATGTATTTTGAATTAATTATTACCTTGGCTTTTAATAGAAAGTAGCATAGATGATAGATCATACCTAAATATCTTCAGAAAGTTAATCAATGTTTAGTATTGGGTATATTACTAATTGGCATATTGTGAGGAGAATTATCTAGATTAATGACTACGGTAATTTCAAGATCAGTAGTGCAGCATGGTTCCAATTAACTAGATAGATGATGTACGATTGCCATTATAGATTGAACAGTTAACAAGGTAAAATTAATAAATGCAATAATTAAATTTGCTTTAGATGGATCCAGAACTAATAAGTCCATCCATCAATATCAAATGTCAAATAAGTGATTGTCTGATATGATAGACCACCATCTAGCCACTTCATTTCTTTGTGAATTACCAATAAAAACTAATATCTTGACAGCAGTTCAAATCATCAATAGACATCACTCAGATAACAATGAATCTATGTGTGCCTCAGAACATATGTTCTAGATAGATGGCGCAATATAAATGCCTATTACTATATTATCATCAATACCGGAACACATCAATCAGTTGACAGTTAAACAAACCAAATTTGTGATGTCAATGGTTATTATGTTATAAAAAAGGCAACAGTGTTCTTTAATGTATGCGCATGTATAAAACCACAATTAAAATGTCTACTGGGCAAGACTAGGCAAGTCATTGTGTGCCCATAATAGGGTAATGAACATAACTAACTCTGAACGTATCATCATTTTCTATTTGATCTGATCCAAGCTACTATCAACTTAATACAGTCAAACTAACATCTGCACTGGCATTAATTGTTTGAACAATTGTCATTTATGAGCTATCAGGGGTAAACAATTTGACTGTAAAAGCTTGTTTCATTGCTAAATTGGACTTTAAGTGACTAAATCACACCTTGGCTGGCCTAATAGGATTAAACTTTACAATGAGGGTACATGTTCTAATGGGAACCTGGTGGTCTCTGTGTATAAGCCTATAGGACCTATACATTCAGTAGTTAACGGGTTAAAGGGGGACAAAAGAAACGAAAGCCATGGAGGCACAGATCCTTCTACCCAAGACACACTTGCTCAATCCCAGCATGGGGAGTTCATGTGATCTAAGGTCCTCCTTAAATTAAAAGTTGGGCTCTCAGTGCAATACACTGATTCCAATTGAGCGCCCTCTGTTGTCAAGATTTTACCAGTATTTCAAAGACTTAACGTGCATTGAAAATGAATAAAGTTTTTTTTTTACGAAGTAGATGCGGTAGAGTAAGTTCCCATCAGCCATCGTTGGTCTGACCTTTTTCTTCTTCTTGATTTTGAAGGCAAGTGATTAGTTACATTCTTTAAATTGAAAATTAGATATAGGAGGAAGGACAAAAAGAATCTTGAAACATGTACAATTTTCTCTTTCAATCTCTCCATCTCTCTATCTCCCTCCCCTCCACTCTCTCTCTCTCTCTCTCTCCCCTACCGCCCTCCCTTGCTTGCTTGCTCACTCCCTCCTTCCCTCCCTCTTTCCTTCCCTGCCTGCCTCCCTCCCTGCCTCCCTGCCTGCCTCCCTGCCTCCCTCCCTCCCTCCCTGCGCCCATGCCTCCCTGCCTGCCTCCCTGCCTGCCTCCCTCCCTGCCTCCCCGCCTCCCTCCCTCCCTCCCTGCGCCCATGCCTCCCTGCCTGCCTCCCTCCCTGCCTCCCTCCCTGCCTCCCCGCCTCCCCGCCTCCCTCCCTCCCTGCGCCCATGCCTCCCTGCCTGCCTCCCTACCTTCCTCTTTCCTTCCCTGCCTGCCTGCCTCCCTTTCTCTCTCTAGCCATCTAATGCTCTTACCTTTTCAGCCATCTCTAAATACTTCGCAAACTTGGGGTGTATCATGATGAAGTTCTTTTTTCCAGAGAGCAGGCAATGTAGGTTATGGTCGGCATCATAGTGGATGACTGAT
The DNA here is from genome assembly GCF_000002235.5 of Strongylocentrotus purpuratus. Classification (NCBI taxonomy): domain Eukaryota; kingdom Metazoa; phylum Echinodermata; class Echinoidea; order Camarodonta; family Strongylocentrotidae; genus Strongylocentrotus; species Strongylocentrotus purpuratus. Next base: position 9,894,880 of record NW_022145594.1, read on the forward strand.
GCTGTCCCTCCACTGCTGATCCATAGGTTAGTCTCCTGGATAAACCTCTTGAAGGTACCACACAGCAGACTCTTGGGTACCTTGACAAAACAAATCACAATGACAGAGATACAGAGCAGTGGATGCAAAAATAATTATGATAAGTTATTCAGTATTCATCTTGATACTTAAAGTGACTTGGTAACATTACCTCAGATTCTCAAACAAAATCCTAGATGAAGCTCATGCTCTATCATAATTATAAACCATAGCTAGGTCAGTCAGGAATCCCATGACTTTTACAAGACGATTGCCTGTCTGATTACCAAGATATTAATGATTCGAAATCAAAATTTCATTTTTAGTTTTCCTAACTGTTTTTATAACACTACAGTTTATGGGGGGAAAAAACTGGTCACTCAAAGATTTGTATTTTTTTGGAGGCACTTCATGAAGCCCAATTTGGAATTTCAAGAACTACATGTAAGACAAGCTAAACAAAAATTTAGATCCATTATCAACTTGGAGAGTTGGAACACCTATGTCAAGCGGGTAGGATATAACTGCATAAATTTCCTAATCCTCCATTGCATTTTTCTAAAAATTTACTGACCTGCTTATCTCTTAAAGGTTTCCTTTTCTTAGAGCCAGTTTGGCAAGTTCCTCATCAGTCTTAATGTTCACACAATTCTTTAGATACAGTTAACTGTGAATTAGTCAAATCTGTTCAAATAGTTTGACTTATCATACCACCATGCAAACCTTCAAACATCATCTCATTCATATATGTGTTCTTTAAGTTTTGTTAAAGCTAATTTAGTATCAGGGTAGACAATTCTTTTATGACCAGAAATGGGGTATAATACAAAGCTTGTGTGAGGTAAATTACATTCTTTCTATTAATTTGTGCATAATCTTGTGCCGATGAGCAATTATGGCATGTTTGTTAACTCATAGCCTGCCATAAGGACGCATGCACGCTATCGTTATACTGCTTTGTACATGCGAGAGAGCTTTCGCTTGAGTGCCATGTGCGTGCAATGCAGCATTCGTAATACCAGTTATTGTTCATGCTCATTGGACTGTGCTGTGCATTTTGCACTCGCTATTCAAAGAACCATCGTGTTAATCAGATTATCTCCAAAACAACCTGGCACGGGGGGATTTGGGGCTTGGCACAATGGGGATTAGCCCTGTGGCATGT